>NC_090896.1:16144436-16169436 GCF_036669925.1 Montipora capricornis
TTATCGATTTTTATTTCCATTTTCTAGCAAATTTTCAGACCTAAACTTCTCCTCATATGTTCTCTACATTTACCCATGTGGCACACACAGTGAGCCTGGGTTACCTGTGGTTCAGGTAAAGTATGTTAAATTCTCCGTAAAGTTCATCTAAAGATGTTATTGCAAAGTCCCGTTTTCCGATGAGTGTCGCAATGTTCTCTACTTTAGGTGGCGTGCTTACCAGGAAAAACTAAGTACTTAATTATTTAGTGTTAAAACATAACTCTACTATAAGTTCTTCATTCTTGAACTTGATCTCGCTTCATGCCTTCGTTAAATTCGTAGTATCAATGGAATTTTACCTTCTGTCCCGGTAAATGTATTTATTCAGATTTCGTTTGGAGCAGGCTTTTACCGGTGTCTTGATTCTCTTTGACCTTCTCTTTGTAACAAGAAGTTTCCTCGTCGTCTGATAGTCCACGGCAACGCCAAACTGTCAATCTGTCCACAAGGTCCACTGTTCACGGTCCACCAAGCCAACATTTGCGAAGAATGTTTGACTGTTTTGAACTTGTATTAGACCAAAAAGCTTGGGAAATCGGAGGAATTTTTTTTGTACTCTTGCTTTATAGAAGAGTATAGAGTCAAACTGGAAAAAAGCAAAATGCAATAACTTTTAGGCTCTGTTGCCGTAATGTCCTTGAACTAATGCAAATTGGAAAATTGTTTAATTTCACTTACAATTCTGTATTCCTTACCCGAGTAAGGCTTGTATTTTTGCTCTGTTTATACCTTAAGTTCAAAAACGAAGTAGACTCATCCCCTGTTTCGAAACATGTGTTCACTTTTATACAGACATGCCCCTAAGGACGTTACGTAATTACACTGGGACTTGAATAATTTCGTGCAAAACAAAAATAATAATAAAACAGCAAAAGGAATTAAAAAGATTGTTATTCAAAAAAATATCAAACATGAAGACTATAAAAGAACTTTATTCAATAACAAACAAATGTATCATACAATGAAAACCATTCCAAGAAATAATCATCAACCATCAACTCGAAAGCTATGATCTAAATAAAGTGTCATTGTCATGCTTCGATGACAAACGATTTTTATTAGACAATGGAATAAAATCGTATGCTTACGGACATTATAAAATCAACACACTAAAACAATCTGAATGATAAAGTTTACTTATAAAGTTTACTTGCAAAGTTTACTCATAAAGTTTACTTATAAAGTTTACTTATGAAGTTTACTCACAACGTTTACTCATAAAGTTTACTTATAAAGTTCACTTATAAAGTGTACTCACAAAGTTTACTCATAAAGTTTACTCACAAAGTTTACTCATAAAGTTTCTCACAAAGTTTTTCATTCAGTTTACTTATAAAGTTTAGTCATAAAGTTTACTTATAAAGTTTACTCATAAAGTTTGCTCATAAAGTTTATCGACAAAAAAGTGATTTGGGGGAAAATTTTTTCAATTTTGTGTATAAATTTTGTTTCTGTATTTGATTTTGCGGTGGTATTTGCTGATAATTCCAGCATCACTTTGTTACACAAAATACAAACCCATGCTAAATTTATCTGCTGTATTATTATTTGGTTTTGCAATGGCACTTTTCATTATTCCCAAATTTGAATTTAGTTAAAAAAAAATTGATGGGGTATTGAAGCACAGTTTTAATATTTTAGGTTGTATTTTGTTGTGGATATTTGTAGTGGTATTAAACAATGATATTTTGTAAGATGAAATAAAAAAAAAACATATAGAATTTATAATTGTAAAATTGAAACAAATTAACAAACTGGTTGTTTTGAATAGCACACATATTAATTAAAACACGTGTGTTTTAATTAATATGTTTGCTATTTCAAAACAACCATTAAACAACATGGCTAAAACCTAGCAAAATTTATTAAAACAGTATTTTTTATTAGAATAAAATGTTAAAACATGTTCCGATACCCCCATCTACTATACTACTAAGACCTTTTGCCCTATAAGCAACTTGCAGTTGTCGCGAGTTGTTCCTTGTTTCCTCAGTCGGTTGGCATGTAAATTTTGATCCGGTTAACCATATATAAAGAGGGTAAATTAAAAACAGCCACCTCATTCTGAGATAATCAGCTAGCTGAAACACGAGATCGTTACGCGTACAACAAAGAATTACACAATGAGACTTTATCCCTGTATCGAGTGCGGAAATGAAGTTCGACCACGCCAGCAAGCCGTTCAGTGCGATGATTGCGGCTTTTGGCAGCATCGTATCTGCGGGACTGGTATCGACCAAGCCACCTACCGTTTGACACTAATCACAGCAAGACGTCCCCACGTGTAATAAGTATTTTATTATTTATTTATTTTTATAGCGAACTTGCCTTAAGTTGGTATTTGAATTTCTTTTCAAGGGGCGGGTGTTACTTGGGTAACCCACACGTTCTCGTGTGTAATTAGGGTTAGTTGTTAGCAATCAATATGTTTGCGTGTCTGAATTTACCGCAACGTCAAACTCTTGCTTAGCAACCATGCGATGATTATTGAGCAAGTGCTGTAATCAAGATGGCGGCGTTTTCCACTGTTCCAATCGCTAGTGATGTGCACATTCTTTCAAATCAGAATGCTTCAACATATAAAACAACAACAGTAAGAATCATACTGTAACTGATATTACTAGTTTTTTTCATTTTCATGTTTTACCTTAGGATTACTATCTCCGTTATATCAAACGACCGCGAAACGAGCAACCTACTTTCACAGTTTTACATTTCACTCTAACTAGTTTTTAACATTTTCCGAATCTTTTTGAGCATCATGAAGTTTCGGGTGGCATAACTCAAGATATCGTGCGACATGACTATAAATGTTGGGCAACATGACTCGATATAACTTCGGTCGAGATGACTTTCGGGCGACTTGACCGTAAACCATCTAAACTGACGGAGCGAGTGGTGGCTAATCAGATTAAAAGTCACATGATTAAAAATAATCTCTTCCCTCAACTTCAACCTCTAGTCATGAATATGAGCAAGAGACATGCATCACTCTTACTATTATTGAATTTGAGCGCCGCCTTTGACAGCGTTGACGACAGGATTTTTCTAAATACGCTTCGGACTAGACTCGGTGTTTGCGTTACTGCTCTTTCCTGGGGCAAGTCGTACCTGGAAGGGAGATCCCAAGGAAACTGCATAAATGACACGCTTTCACAGCCATTTCATTTTAAATGGAGTGTTCTTCAAAGTTCATGCCTTGGCCACTTTTGTTTACCATCTACACATGTAATTTTCTCTATTCTGGAGTCCCATTTACCGACTTCACATCCTTACGCGGACGACACGCAATTACATATGTATTTAGTCCTAAGCTTAGCGCTGGTGAAGCGGCTGCTGTTACCGCCGCTCAAAACTGCATTCGATACATCCGGCAGTGGATGTGTGAGAAGAAACTTATGCTTAATGATGATAAGATCGAATTCTTGCTGGTCGGATCGCGAAAGGAGCTAGCAAAAGTGTCAATTGATGAATGTAAATATTACTAGGTCATGCAAAAATGCATTTTGTTGCGGCTTTCTGCGGGTATCGGAAAGCATTGTGTTTTGGGTCACTTGGTATTAGTCTTTATTTGGAGTTGTTTTGCTTTCTGTCTTTTGTTTCTCTTGTTTTACGCAATTTCTGCTCCGGTAGCTGCAGAAGCTGCCATTTTGTTACCTTTATATCATCAGATATATCACGAAATCATTATCTAGAAGCAGCTCTGAGTCACTAGTTCATGCGTTGACTAGGAGAATCGACTACTGCAATAGTTCACTTTATGGGTCGCCAAAATATCAAGTGTTAAAACTGCAGTGTGTTTTGAATGCTTCCACTCGATTGGTTTATTGCGCCCCAAAATCTTGCCCCGTCGCGCCTCTGCTTCGTGAAGTACATTGGCTGCCTGTCTGCTACCGTTTCGAATTTTTAACAATTGTTATGCGAGGGCGCACTGGATACGGAAGTGATAGATAACCAACGAGGCGCGTAGCTCCAAATTAGTTATAATCATTTTAAATCCAGCAAGCCCTGGTGCTCCCAGAGCTAGTATTGTCGACTAAAGCTTTTGGCTATGGCTTTTGTGGGCCATTTTTTCTCAGATCTGCAAAAATGTTTTTATCTCGCTTTATTGTTGACGCGTTCCTTGACCATATTAGGTACAGCAGGTATATGAATTGATAGCCTGTGTCCGGCGAGCCAATGAAAATGCTGGAAATCTGATATCCGTAGTTCAGTTTTTAATAAAAAAGAAGTATTACTTCATTTACCGTTGCATGGTACTCACCTTATTCTAAAATGGCCACTATTTTAGCATTCTTTTGTTTGCTTGCAAATTAGCCCTCGTTGCCTCGTTCTTAAACTTAAAATTCAAAAGAATATTTAACCTTGAACGAGGCAACAAGGTCTAATTTGCAAGCAAACAAAAGAATTTTAAAATGGTGGCCATTTTGGAATAAGGTGTATGGAACCTGATTATTTGCGCATTATGATAAATAGTCTACCTCCGTCAAAGTATGACTTACGGCGCAATCATAACCGTGGAAGAAAGAACCAAGAAGACTACGGGGGACATGTCATTTATTTGTGCTGCTCCTAGACTTTGGAATCTTCTTTCATCTGATCTGAGGTGTATTTTCATTCTGAACATTTTTGAAAGTAGACTTAAAACGTTTTTATTTAATGAGGCATTTAATTAGGGATTTCCGAATTGTAATTTATTTCTTCTCTTATCCTAGCAATGTATATAAGGAATTTAGGATTTTAAATTTTAAGACTTAGTATCAAGTCTTTATATGTAAGGGGCATTTAAATATTTATATAGAAACTGCGCGGTATAAAATTATATAAATTATTATTGTTTCTTATTAGCATTAAGCTTATTACGCAATAATCACCTAATTGTTTTTTTTTCTTTTTTTTCAAAATGGCCGCAAGCCGTTTTGTGGATATGACAGACGCGGAAATTACTTGTTTTAAAGAAAATGCATAATAACTTTTCAAATAATCACCTATGTAATTATACTAAAACAATTATTCACCTCACGCTCGGTGAGTATCGGCATTGGCGAATCTAGGGGAAGGGTGCAGGAAATGCGTACCCCCTCCCACCCTAAAAAATACCAGTCAGTTACGTCATTTGTTAGGGCTGCATCCCCCTGGATCCACCCCTGATCGACTTCGTCGCGGTTTTTATTCACCGATATTCACCTCGCCTTCGGTGAAGCATTGTTAAATGTTGCTATCATGAATACCTTCTTTCAGCAATCTGTGTTTGTTTTGCATTTAAGATTTCGAATTCTCCACCCAGCTAATTTCAAGTGTGATGGTCGCAATGATGACCGTCGTTCAGGTAAGTAATTGAGTTGAAAGAAAAGCAGTATAGACAGTAATGAGAGAATTTTTTAGATCGACGGTCAGCAAGCTAGTTTTCAGAATCGCACAGAATAAGCCTCAGAGTATTTAAGAAATTGTAGACCAATTTCGTTATTAAATAATGATTGCCCTTGGCCTAGAGAAAATCTTACCCGTGATCATTAACTCTAGTCAGTCCGGGTATGTACAGGGAAGGTGCACTATATGATAACTGAAAGCATAAAAATATCAAAGGATCTGATGAAAAAAAACATTTCAAGAATTCCATTTCAAGACTTGGAAAAGCCTTCGATTCTATTGAATGTAATTACATTCAGAAATGTTTAGAGGTCGAGTCTTTCATTTTGGTCCTCAACTTCGTGAATGGATCAAGGTCATGGATAATGTTATATCAAGTTGTGCTTTGAATAATTGCTATGCCACAAACCACTTCAGTCTCGGTGGATGCGTCAGACAAAATTGCCGTCTTTCGTCGTCCGGTACAAAAGACAGGTCACAGGTCACAAAGAAAAATAAAATTCCATTTTTACGAAATTAAACCCTCAGTGAAGAGTAGCAACATCAACTTGGGTCTCTGTAGGTTGTATTTTATTGTTTCATTTCCGAGTAAATTTTAGTCACAACTAAGATGCCACGACTGTTCTTTGGCATTCCCCAATTGGAGGGACTGGAAGGCCAGTACAAGGGCCTGGAACGAGGCTATGAGGGAAAGGTGGGGTGGGGGAAGGGCTGAAATAGGGGTTTTCTCGTGCGTTAAAAATGGCGGATGACGAAGATATCGTTGTGTTTGAGGTCAGCAAACAGCTCTTACTGTCACGCTGCTTGTAATTCAGATACCCTGATAAAGTAAAAAAGGCTCTCACCAAGTATCCAAGCAACAAGAGGAAATCCCTTTTCTAGGCCCCCTTCAAAGACTTGTTCCAGGCTGGGAGTGTAATTTCGTAATAACGGAGTTTTCTTTTTATTTGTGACCTGAGACATGTGCCCTGTGACTTGTGTCCTGAATACCGTAAACTCTCTAATGAGACCCCTTCTCTAAGCCTCTGTAATACATCCCTCCTCTTGTTAAGCAGTTAAAAACTATGTCACCTCCGTTAATCGACCTTGCAGTTTTTCTCCTTCTATCTTGTTTTGTTTTCTTATTTATATTTTGTGTATTACATTGTATTTCGCCTTTAATTGTTGTCATTGAAGCCCTTTTTGATTGTTAAATAAAACAGTACATTTTACTTAAAAAACTAAAATTTAAAAAATAATAATAACTAAAAGTGAGTTTTAAGCCGACCCAAACTAGTCACTAGGTTGTCGTCCAGTGTAAAATAGAGTGCACTGAGTATGGTAACAATTTATGCTGCTCCGTTTTGTTGCATTTAGGACTAAGCTGGGTGTGTAGATGTTTTGTCCCCAAAATCCGTGAGACAGCGTACGTTGAGCCAGCTACGCCTCCACTACTCTTCTTTCATATCCATGTCCAGCTGGGTATATAATTCAACTAACGTGAAGTACAGTGCTCGAATCACAGCACCTAGCGAAATGCAGCGACAACTTGAGCTAACTTGGCTGAGATCAGCAGTGTCACTCGAACCCCTGGTTTGACTCTCTCTTGTTTCGGCAAAATAAAAAAATAAAAAATAAAAAAAACTCTTTTTACTTATTTCTTTCACAGCTTTCAATTGGGTTTGGAATCATATATGGTAGTTTGAGGAGATCTTTGTGTTCAAGTGCCACTTGCGATGATCGTGTCCGTATTGAGTATGGTAAGAAAAAGCCTTGTCCACTGTTTAGAGTGGTTGCATTTAATATCAAGTGTAGAAAATCGTCCAACCATGATTAATAGGAAATCTTAAGTCTTGAATGTTCTCAAAATTGCCCGCAAAAATGCAAGTCCAATTGGAAATGCTCCAGAACATCACGCGTATCTGTTAATTCCTTATTGTACGAGAAGGTCGAACGATTCTTTTTTTTTTTCTTTTTTGCATATGGTTCACTCAGAAAATTAGCATCATCTATCGATTCAAGAGTGACTATCAACGGGAGCCCATAACCAGGAGCCAGCAACTCCAATTCTGAATCTATGTGATAGCATTTCCACAGATCAAGCTATTTAAAAAAAAAGATTTGGCCTGCACGAGTGACCGTTCTCAATCCCATGGGTAACGAGTTCTCATGCAGGACTTGAGATTAGCTGGAAAGTTCTGGTTTCGCGGAAAGATCATTCTAAAAATAATTTGGTCTGTAATAACGCAGTTCGACAATTACAATAAAGTTGTATGCTCCTATAGTTATGGGCTCCTGCTAATAAGCTTATATATGTTTCAATGAAACAGACACGAACACACAAAAACAAAACACTCACACAGCTATGATGTTTAATTAAGATAACATATCTAGATTAGTTTAGCAAAAAGACGTTTTTCTATTTTAATCTATGAAAATGACAGTCAAAATCGGATACCAAAGTTAAAGAAAGTCTATACAAACAAGACTGCTGTAACACATCCATTTATGTCATTGGCTGTCCGGCTCCTCTAGCCCCTGTGGTTTTTCGGGGGAGCCAGTACCCTATTTTATTGTAATTGATTTTCCTACTTTCTCTATAAAATTTATGTAATAAGGGTACCAATAAGGGTTGTTGTTGTTGTTGTCTTTTTTCTTTCGAGCATGCCACCCCTTGAGGTGCCAGCGTAGTTGCCATAACAAATTAATTGACCTATTTAGCTTGTACGTTTTGTTTTCCTATCTCAGACCACGTGATGTCACTCTAGGCAACAGTTCCTTCCATTCATACTGTTACGAAAGAAACAAAAGGAAAATTCCCTTGGGAACACCATTTGGTCTGAAGTGGGAAAAGAAAAGAAAACATACAAGCTAAAGAGGTCAATTGGGACTATGTGGAGTAATATGTTAGTTAATTAGCCAGTATCAAACATAACATAATTATATTATTATCTTTCTTTGTCCCTCCAAAATTTTTACGTAAGCATTGTTTTTATTTTCTCTTGGGACTTACAATGGTCCCAAAAGAAACTGGAAACAACGCTTATGCAAAAGTTCGGAGGCACAAACAAAGAATTTTATGGTATTTTGTGATACTGTCCAATTGCACTATATTCGCCTAATCACAATCGGCTGTATTTTAAGTGTGTCATGAAGAGCCGTAAAACAAAGCGCTTAGAGCCCGTTGCATGAATTTGATTTGCATTGGGATTGCCTGACATCGAAAAATAAGTTTGATTGATGAATAGAAAATGTCACTGTTTTTTCATATAAAAGACTATTTTTGAATTGTACCGAGAGACCGTTAAGTTATCAAAAACTCCACGGAGGAATCCAGGTTGGAAAAAAAGAGAAGAAAAGGTAAATGAGATCAGGCTTTGTGCTTTAATAAATCCAATGTCCCTTAATTTCAGATAGTCTGCTGGCAGGAACTGCCCTCTCCGCAGTGATCTCAATTATGTCGCTGTTGCATTTTATGAAGTGCCATAGGTAAGTCATCAAAAGCAACCCCAAAGAAACCACCCAATCTCTACATATTTAGTGAGCAAAAACAAGAGCTTTGCGCGTCCCTTTTTAGTAAAATGATCTTCTCGCACTATTCGGAATGAATTGCTGGGTCAGGGTAATGGTTTCACAGGTGGGCGAGTCTAATTTGAGTATCATGTTTCAAAACAACACTATGTCCATTAATTCCGAATTGAACGAATGGATCGTGCCGGCGATATTTCGTTAACCTTATGCTCTTAACAAAATTCTCCTGATAGACTATAGAGAAAGTATTTAAATAAACAAAAACTGAGTTCAGTTATGGAGAACTTTCATTCAGCTGAAAAAAAAATCCCATCTAGGTTTTATTGTAATTTTTTCTAATCGTAACTACTGTTAATTAAGCTATTTTTGCTCTCAACTTACTTCTGGTGTCATGTGCGTGGTTAGCGTACTAACGTCATTGTGACTCAAAATAGTACAATTTGTTTAAGTTCTTCTTTTTTCCGGGAAACACCATGTCTTTTCCAAAGAAAATACTTATGCAGGATCTTAAAATATGTACAAATAAACAAATGAAAATAAAAGTCAAAATTCCACCGTTAACTACTCAAACAGAAACTTATACTAATGCTTCTTTGTAACTTGTTAGACCTGGTTTTCTCACAATGCCTTCTGATAATGAGTTCCAATCCCTTATTTGATTGTGGGAAATAAGAGAACATATATGATGTTCAGTTTTAGAAGGTGGTATTTAGTAAGCTCGAGAGTTTACATGTCTGCTTCCTCGCTGCAATGCTGTCAGTGACGGCATACCGTCATTCGAGATAAGACTTATGTAGTTTATACATCATTATGTACATAGACGCAGAACCGTTCTTCTTCCTTCAAGTGATTTCCATGCAAGTCTTTGCAGCATTCGCTGGCACGTGATGTCCTGTGGTAATCCCCAAGTACAAAACTCGCTGTGGGTTGCTGCACCATTTCGATTTTGTTGTTGTTTGACTTTTTATAGAGATCCCAAACTGTAGCTGCGTACTCCAGTATTGGTCTAACGAGGCCAGAGTAAGCTTGGGTGTTGATGTTATGTGAATTGACCGGTAGATTTCGTCTAAGGAAAGCAAGAGTGTTATTATTTTCCTTTCTTAGTAATAGTGGAGCTCCGCACTCCGAAGGCGCGCGCGGAGCACCATGCTTAAAAAAATATAGTAACCCATCGATGCGAGAAATCTTGGTTTTAGCTATGACGTCATCATGCGACCATTCACGTATGCCAATGTGACTTAACCATGCCGCGGGCTCAAGTTTAGAGCTATACGCCCCTTTACTTTTCGCGTGAAATTACATGAGGTAAACACAATTTCTAACTTACAGTGCGATTTACGATGATTCAGAACAGTGACTCTAGAAAGCAACGAAGCTACACCCGTTGAATTCAGAATACCGCTAATATCCCTAAACCAACAAAGCCGGTTTCTGGAAATAGCCAGATTTTAAAAGTATTTTAATAGAGGTATTCTTCAAATTCATGAAGCCCCATAAGGGACACATCAGTTTTATTTCGGTGCCACTTTTACTGTTACTTTTAGTGCCATGTTTAGTGCTACTTTT
The DNA here is from genome assembly GCF_036669925.1 of Montipora capricornis. NCBI lineage: Eukaryota > Metazoa > Cnidaria > Anthozoa > Scleractinia > Acroporidae > Montipora > Montipora capricornis. Next base: position 16,154,925 of record NC_090896.1, read on the forward strand.
AGTTCTACTTTAAATGCAACTTTTAATGCGACTTTTAGTGCCACCTTTAGTGCTACTTTTAGTGCCACTTTTACTGCCACTTTTACACGTGCGGGCGGCAGGTAGCAAAAACAGGTCACAGGTCAGTGTTTTACCAATACAGAAGTATCCTAAATATTCATAAAAGCTAACCTTAGGCCTATAAACTTTTGTTTAGGCCTAATTAGGCCTAAGGTTAGCCTTTATGAATGTTTAGGTTACTTTCTCAAATAAAAAGTGGCACTAAAAGTAGCGCTAAAAGTAGCACTAAAAGTAACAGAAAAAGTGGTAGTAAAATAAAAATGATGTGTGTCCCCTTAGGGGGCTCCGTAAAATTCAGTAAGAGGCTAACCATTTCAAAATTATTGCTTAGACCTAAATGCAGATCCGCGTTCAGCACGAAAACGATGTTACTCCATTAAGTAAATGCCGATCCTCTCAAATCTTTATCTGAAACTGGGCAAAAATTACATTTTGTAAAGCGTAATGACATGTCGCGTGGGGATTTGGTGGATGGGCATACTCGTGAAAATGGTTGCTTTAGTGAAGGGCTTTATATGGTTCGTATGCGGAAGCATAATTGCTTTTTTATGGACTGTTCTGAATGATTTTTCATGAAAAAGCCTCTGGTAAGTTATGGGAAAAATATCAGGAAACAATTTCAAGCAATTCTAGAACGGCAGCTCGAAAACAACATCGAGTGATGAAGGCAAACGATTATTTTGAGCACATGTTTTTTAAATGCCACGAACCACTTCTTGGCCGACTCTTTTGCGTTCAAAATCCCGCTAGATCATCAAATTAACCTCGCATGTAAGCTAACTTCATATTTTAGACTTTAACACTCGTAAAGTTTGGTTACAAAAGTTGTTGAACAATCAATTCATGTTTTTTGCCTATCGAAGTCCGAAGGGTAATTAATTATGCAAAACCCGTAATCTTGCCGATAAAATGGAGCTTAATTTCGTCCAAATGAGAGTTCCGGAGTTGAAAAGGTATTTACAAGCGAGAAGAATTGAATAAGAGTTGCGAGTAAGCGGCGCGATAAACTTTTGGATTTGTGGGGTAAAGCTCATGAACTTGCCATTGAAACCATCGATGAACAAGTGGATCAGAACGATATTTCTGCGAAGTTGGTAACGCACGACGGAACCATTCCCGATCCCTATTCGCCTGATTCGGACTGGACAACAAATTTTTCGCTGTTATCGAATTTCACCTGTGGCGACATGTACGCATATTTAATCGTAAAAGAGGGATATCACAGTTTAAAGGCTTACAAGTCATTGGAAGGATATAGATTACACTGGGACGGACGTGTGCAAAGCCTCTAAACCAACAAATCGCTTTTTTGCGGATGCCACCTCATAAAGTTTAGCGTGAAACCGACCGAACGAGAGAGAACTAAAATAGAGAATAAGCCAAGCTATATGATGGCCGGCTACTTATAAAGCAAAATGGTTCAGTTCATTCAGCTCACTATCCCTGTATAGGAGGGTAAGTATAACGTTGCGTTTAAATGCACAAGGAAGAACAAATAAGGAAGGACAGGTTTATTTCTATCTTATTGACACGATTCTTTACAGCACAAAATGTTGTCATCTGTTTTTTTTTTCTCATAATTCTAGTTCTGGCTGAATACTTGGTAAAAAGCTGTTTTACTCTTGTTTTATTAACACTTTAGTTTGTTATTTGGTTTTCCATTTTTGCTAAATCCCATTATTGTTGTTAAACAATCGGACAAAAAAAGAAAATGATCAATGTTCATATTATGGATTAAAATCCATTCCAGTTCTGATGGTACTTGTAGACATGTGGGGGCTGCTCTCATAAAACGGCCTTGAAGAAACTCTTCGAGAGAACAGTGTGGTTACATGTACTGGGTCAAAGTGTATGTGGAAAAAGAAAAAAAAAGAACACATGAAGCAGTGACACCTGTTGAAAACACAGATTTGACTAGGGCCACTATTGGGGGAAAAAAAAAGAAAGAAAGGTACATGTAAACCAAAAGCAACCATCTTTGATCCACGGCCAAGTTACATGGCACAAACAAGTCCCCCTCTTGAGTATCGAAGCCTTCTTTTAAAATGTACAGCAAGTGCAGTGGGTTTGCATGTTATGGCTGAGCCACATGCACAATTGGAGGAGGCAGTTGAAGGTCAAGAGAATCTGGATGTTCATTCTGATACACAGACACCCCAACATGAGCTCTACAGCGTTGACAATCTCTCACCATTACCTGAAGGAGCCACTTTGCAACAAATCAAGGATTCTTGTGTGGTTGTTAAAAGGAAACTCAGTTTTTCAGATGATGAAATAGTTATTGTTGAAAAAAAAAACAGATTACAAAGTAAATGTACAGATTGGTATAAGAAGGGGCGCATTTCTGCCTCAAAATGCAAAAGAGTTGCCGGTATTAAACCCACTACTTCTCCAACTAAGGCTTTAAAAGAAGTAATGGGCAACTCAGACATACCACAGACAAATGCTATGAGAGAGGGCCTAGAAAAAAGAAGAAGAAATTGCACAAGTTTTCATTTCAGAGATGAGCAAGCAAGGTTTCAGTGGTGTATGCTTGGAGGAGTGTGGTTTTTTCATTAGCAAGTCCCATGGTTATCTTGGAGCATCTCCTGACAGAATCATTCATTTACCCACCCAGAGTGACCCAGGAGTGTTAGAAATGAAATACATTAAAATACATTCAAGTTAAGCCAGGATAAACCCTTAAAGACGTGCTTGTTAAGCAATCAATCTGCACAGAAAGTGAATCCAATTTGATTCTCAACAAGAATCATAAATATTTCTACCAATCATGTCATCAGATGTTTAATTTTTACCACATACAAATGGGATTATTTTATGGCATAAGGCACAAGTAAGGAATTCTTCGTGCAGCACGTAACGTATAAGAAAACATCTGGAAACGAACCCTTTTAAAACTAACTGGGTTCTTTGAAGAAGTAATGCTCCCTGAGATAGTATTTCCCAGAGTTAAATCTGGTTTACCCCAAACAAAACTGTTTTTCTGGTTTTTGTAACTGTGTTTAACTGTACAATGGCATGTTAACTTGTTTGGCATAAGCTGATTAGCAGTTAAAGTGCACATTCGGTAGCCAGAAATAGTTCTGGTCAAGCTCAAAAAAGATATCAGCAACTGTCAAAATGCTACTTTTTATTCCATCAGGACACTATTTTAACAAGGATTTCATTAGGTTGCAAAGGGCAGCACACATTTTAACAGTTTGATCAGCCACTGAAGCCAGGGAGAACGGCAAAACACACTGAAGGATCTTTGAAACCTTTCAACCTTTGAATAGCCCTCTCGACATGTATCTTCACGGCTGCAATACGTCGCGTTTCCGTACATGCTTTTGTGGAAAGCTGCTTTCCTTTGGAGAAAGGAGGGATTTTCAGGGTGGCCCTTTTGTTTGTTACCAAATCTCTTATGTTAAAACCCTTGTCTTCCATGCAATCATCATTAGGTTCCAATTTGTCTATGAGGCCTGATTTAATTGTGATGTGTCTGTCTGAAACACCTCCTGACCACAGTCTTGAAACAAATGTGAAAGCGCCAGTGGGAGAAATTCCGACTAGAAGCTTAAAGGTGTTTTCAGCTTTTATAATTGCTCCAGGTAACGTTTTGTGCAGATAGGCTAGTGGTTTTTTAATTTTTTTATTTCTGTACATAAATTCATGAAGCAGTTCGAGAAGCCGCTGTGGGGATGGGGTAAGTGTTGTACATGAAATGACTGTACCCCATCGGGTGGAGTTAATTTGACCTCGGACCCAAGCTCCGTGACCTTTCACATGATCACCAGCCGTTAACTTCATCAGCTATCGTGGAATCGGAAGCAGAAAATCCTCATTTCCAGTCAAGTGCGTGGGGGTTTTTGACGACGAAACATTCACCGAGGTTCGCAAATGATGTGGCTTTAGCTTTGCGTGAAAAAATCACGGCTGGGATGGATTTTCGAGTCGCAAACCGCCTCTGAGCTGACTACGGTCGAAATCTTAGTGTGCAACCTTGACTTCGTCTTAGAACATTGAAAACACGAAATTCCCGAAACGGTCAAATAAGCTCCAAAAGGCACAAGAATACACCAATGCTGAATGAACGATAAATTGAGCGTTTTTTAGGCTTCATAATCGACGGTATTGTATTTTCCATACAAAGTCTTATAACGCGTTTAAATTCTCAACGGCTGCCTGTAACGCAACACCGCTTTGCACTCAAAGGTCATCTTCCCACAAGTAATTAATTATTACACGCTCTCTGGTGACGCGACCTTGGGCTGCCTATGCCCGGATATTGCTTCATTATGTCATTTTCTTCGCTGCCTAACTAGTGAATTCCACGGTTAATTTCATCTGAAAAACCAACTTATCTCATGAATCACGAAGGGTTGAGTGTGCTATCGGTTTTTCCAGCGAAATTTACAGTCGAATTCACCAGCTAGGCAATTATTTTTTTTTGAATTGCAAGAGTTTTGAAAGAAAACAAGCAAATCCTCAGCAAGCGAATGGAAAAGGAAAGGAGCCATTTCAGAGTCAACTATCAAAAGCCAGCGAATACGAATCACGCTAAAATTAGAAATCACAGACGTACTATAGCTCGTGATGTGACAGATCGTCTTTGTCGGTTCAAGGTCAAAGAAGGAGTTTTATTGATGTACTTTATTCCACTTTATCTCTGAGAACGAGATCGTTTACATTTTGATGTATGTCATTCAGACACACCAGCTTGGCTAGGAACCAGAATCGGGAAGAAAGGACAAACTTCAAACAAAAACAAATCTCCAACAAATTACCTGGCTGTACATGCTCTAAACAAACTTCTGAGACACAAGCTAGTGGTATTTCTCTTCACTTTTACGAAAACTCATTGTGATTCGTATTGCATGTTTACAACATAAGGGCAAAATTGTGTTGACACTGTCGAGGCACATCGAAAAAAAGGTTGTCAAACACAGTAAAAAAAAAATTATGTTCGCTCGCATTTAAAACCAAACAAACAAACAAATCAATTATTTCTTTATGTCCAAAAAGAGTACATATGATTGTTATTTAATTGCAGTTGTGAATAAAAATTCTAGTTTCATTGCTGAACAAAGAAAAAAAAAACAATGAAACAACCTTTTTTTTTTAAATATGCATCCACTTGAAATCAATCATCCGTAAAAATAAAGAAGTTAACGGTTTAGTGTCCAAGAAAGGAATTTGCGGAGTAACTTATTCCACCAAGCTCGAGCTCTTACTGGTTTACTGTTTTGTCGTTCCCCTTCTCTTTCTCTCTTCTTTCTTTTCTGCTCTTCTGTCATAGGCCGTCCAGGCATCGTGCAACCTTATCAGATTCAAAATTAAAAATCTTCTTAAAATAAGACATGCCAAAAATTTCAATAAGGCCGAGCAAAAAGCAGTGCTTTAAGTTTATATCCCTCCAATGCTTGACTTGAATAACTATTTAATTAGGATAGTACGCGCACTCTCATTGGTTAATAGCTGTGTTTAGATGAGAGTATGGAAACACGGCTGTGACATCACACGAACTTTGATTGGTTGTGTTGTCAGACGCGCGTTTTGATTGGCTGGTAGGAAATATGAGCGTGTATCAATAAAATCTGTTTCAATCTAGAAATAAAAAAGACAGCATTTTCCTTCATTTGTCGAATTATCTTTGAGAAATGTTTTATAAAAGCAATAGAGGACTTTTTTCCGTGTTTCCATAGCCTCATCTAAAGAAAAGGGGGAGTTGGGAGAATTCTCGACAGTTATGCAAACCCTCGACTGGCTTTCGCGTTTGCATAACTGTCTCGAATTTTCCCAACTCCCCCTCGTGTTCAGATCAGGCTATGGAAACACGAAAAACGTCCTCTATTGCTTAAGTAGCCACCAGTATGTCCTGATCACAGCTATATTATGTCAAACCTGGATTGAAACCGGCGAAAAATGCAGGAAAATATTTTCCAAACTTTTTCTACCTGAACACGAAAAGCGTCGACTGTCAAGAACTCTTGTTCACGTAGTATGGCCGTGTAGCCTGGTCGAACCACAGAAAGCGCGCGGAAAAATAGGCCTAGTTTACGTTCAGGTGTCTGACCTGGACTGATCCTGTGATCCAATCAAAAACCAGTACCTGGTCAGCGGTTAACTTGCAAAAAAAAAAAACAACAAAAACAGCTGACCTTGATGAGGTCTAACCTGAGCCCACGATATGGCCAAGTGATACTGGTCAGCGGATACCTTCTTCTGACAGGTGTCAATTGACAATAACATAGATACCCAATATCAAAGATTTAAGCTGTAAACAAACTAGCTTAAGTGTATGGCCTTCTCGATGAGCTCTAAACTTGAGCCCGTGTATGGTCACGTGATACTGGTCACATTGGCATTCATGGTGGGGTTGAAGTACGGTCCTACGGTGACTTAAATATGGTGCTCCGCGCGCACGCGCGCCCTCTGTAGGAGTTATTGTTTTCCATATTTCTCTCTCGTAAAGCAAAACAAAACAAAACGACACCACACATACTGTCACGTAGATTTGTTTTTTGTCACCAGTTTGCAGATAGTTTTAGCCACTCGTCTTGTTCGTTAGTGTGAGTGTTAACTACCTATTGTACGATTTCCTAGTGTATTTAACAATTATTCCCCGAGCGCGCGTTGGATATGAGATGATAGATAGCCAACGAGGTGCGTAGCGCCTGAGAGCGAGGCTTGTGAGTCTCATTAGCACATAAACAAAAGATTGTGGTTTTGGCCGCCATTTATGCATTCGGTCAATGTAGTCATCTAAAAAAAAACATGTTTTGTCGTAATTTAAATAAATTAGTTTAACTATATATAGATGTAAAAAGTCGTGGACGTTGGTTGGTTGTTGAAGTGGCGCAAGGTTTGTTGTCAAGAGGGAAGGCCAATGTTAGAGGAAAGTGGAGGGCAGAAACGCTCAAACAGTCAATGCTGAAAGGCTTTAGCAGACCCCAACCGTACATCAAGACAAAGCCCCTTTGTCTACGGTGGAGGAAAGAGCAAGGAGAATATTACTGTACGACTCTTTACTGAAAAGGAAAACGGAAAAGCTGAGCACCGGAGTTGAAAAAAGAGTAACAGGAAAAGGAAAGTCCGGGAAAGATAGAGGGCGCCGGCGCGCCGGAGAGCAGAAGCAGAAGCGGACCGAGAAGCAGATGGTTTAAAGCTGCATTGCTGGCTGAGGTTTGTTGGTTTGTGAGTTAGTCGGTTTGTTGGTTTGTTCGTTAGTTGCTTTTTGGAGTGAAAGCGAAGAACTGAACTGTTTAATCTTGTAAATATTCAAAGTAAAGTATTTAGTTTATTTGGTGTTGTCATTTAAATTTATATAAAGCATTAAGAAAATCTATGTAAGATTAGTTAATTTAGAGATAGTCACTGTAGTAACTGTTATACTTGTTGTTAACTTATATCTTTAATTAAAAGTCGTACGCGTTTTCTTAAAATTTATGCTTTCAAGACCCAGGGGATCGCGAATCGTCACACACAATTGCAGATAGTTACGACACTGGCGTAAGTGAGGTGAAGTAAAGCTGAACTCCGCAGGAAATCTAATGCGGGTCGAGCCAGATACAAATCTGTCCACTGAATCTAATTGATTTATACGTCGAACTTTTCGTGTGCCGAATCGAATGACTAGGTTCGGCACATGTAAAGTTCGGCGTTTGAACCAGGCCTAAATTAAAAAACGTTTTTTTCAACTTTTGTACCAGAACAATAATTTTGCGAATTTTTGTACTTACGGTTATCTTTCTGAAAAGTCCTTGGTTTTTATTAGGATTTTTTAAAAGTGAAAAGCCTATTTACTCGGGTCCGTAGGGGCACGAGTTATAAAATACGTTTGATTTCAGTTTTATTTTTTTCCTGTGTAGGAAAATGCACAATAGAAAAACGTGGCGGTGTTTGATTGGGCAATGCACAATAGAAAGCACGTGGCGGTGTTTTGATTGGGTAATGCACAATAGAAGCCACGTGGCGCTGTTTACATTAGTTATTTAAAGCAAACCACGTAATCCAAGATCATGAAGAGTACTGTAATGCGTTGTTTCGGATTTATTTAGTGAAGATGGACGTTGCGTTGGCTTAATCGATTTCTTCTTGGGGCGCGCAAAACACATACAAAGAAAGGCATAGGCTTTTCGCGGTAGACCCACACTAAAAGATGTCAAGCGTCAGCTTTGAAACGAGTCGTACCGCGGACTGAATGAAACAAGAATATACTCGAATGTAACTGAAATGGACGCAACTATTGAAAGTGATACAAGTCAAAATACAAATTCTTTAATGAGCAGCGGGTACCTTATTGAGAACTACTTTGAAGATGACAGCGACAAAGAAAATAACTCCAAAAACAAATGGACGTCATATTGGAATCTTCTGAAGACAAAGTAAAAACATTAACACAGCGAACAAATGGCCTCACGCTTGTACCATTTTCACCGCGAACAAACAGCCTCCCGCTCAGTGTACCATTGACTACGGAGATAAGTTTTTTGTCTATTGCGTGTTTTTGTTTGTTATTGTTAAACAGTTTGTTTCTTGTAGTGGTCTAGCTTCTATCCTAGCCATATTAGCGATCGTGTTCACTGCCATCTTGTGTATATAGTTCTGTTCTAGTTTTACAAGATTTGATGTCATCAGTGGAGACTGTGATCAGCTCTTTAGAAAATAAATGTGATGTAGTTTGAAAGGATGTACAGTTATTTGATTCTCAATGGTAATAAAGACTTGATTCCAAAGGAGAAATACAGGTCTCGATAAGCACAAGTGTGTTTACTTTAGGTGTGATTTGCGTGTGCATTGACGTAGACGTGCCCGAGAACCGAGCACAATTACAGAGAAAAGGCTGAGACGTCTATTTTATAACAGCACAAAAAGGAGGAAACTTGCTGGAACGTATTTGGTTAACAATCTACCGAGGTCATCCACATTTCATCGTATTACTAGCCAAGGAGATCACTTGCTCGTAAACACAACTATTAGGAGCTACCTCAGGTATGCGTTTAAATGTAAGCACGTGGTATGTAACAATTTTCCAAAAGCGTGGATGAACAGGTAAATGCAAAATGATGTTTGAAACATCGAAGCATGTTCCTTAAACTTAAAAGTGTGTTTGTATTTTTAAAAATATTAGCAACACTTGTGCTATCCAGACCATTTGGAAAATGAAAGTTAAACTTACTACAGAAATCAGGAATACCCGGTACGATTTGTAAAAGAATGTTGTTGTTTTGTTTTCTCCAGAAACGGAACGTATTTAGTTTGAATTCAGGGTGAACTATTTACATAGTGAGATAGAGTGACCAATCAAAACAGAGTTTGTAATTGGAAATCTAAACATCTTCGAGATAAAAAAACAAACTTGTGAACACGTAAACCTGAAATAGTGCAAATGATAATGCTGACAAACCCAAAAGCGCAGGAAATGGATCATGCATAGGACGTTTTGGATATGTGAATGATTTTGGGTTAGATTAAAGGATATATTGTTAAATTTCCAAGTTATCCCTTTTCGTGTTAATTAGTAATGCAAACAAGTCTCAGTAATAAATTGGATTAACGAGGCACCAGTGATTGTAAAGCTAGTAATTGCCATGGTTCGTATGTAACACATGTAATCATGAGAAGATTCACGGAAAACGGAATTTGAAATGTTATGCAGGGGTAAGTATTTGAAGGTATTTGTAGTCTTTATGTTTCGAAGTATTGTGCACATAAACGAGTATCTGTTCTTCTCTTTACATGAGATTTTACTGCCCTATCAGTAAAATACGGTTAATGGAACGTGACCGTACTAAAAGGGCTATTCATGTCGCGATAGTTATCTTCGCGTTCTTTATAGGCAGCCGTTCAAGGTCATACAATCAACGGTTTTCTTGTAATTAAAACGAGGACATAAAGACTTTGTTCCTAGATCTCAGATTATAACGTACACCTGCATTTGCCAAATCTGTTAAAGCCTCATTCATTAGCGAGCACGGTGTAATGCTTACCTGCTACATGGTAGAACCTGTGCAACTGGCTATTTTAATAGACAGGCTCTAGCTGTAAAAGCCTCAGCTAGTCGTCCAAGGTTCACTTGGCAGTTTGTCTTCTGTAGTAAATCAACTAGCTGTTTGCAATTTGTCAAAGTTCTCCACCTCCCTCCCTCTCTCCTTTTGGACATGGGTTGGATATATCGCTTTGCCGTCATTAAAATTGGGTCGCTCCTGCGTGGTGTGGTTAAGTCTGCGCAGCGACGTCCCCCAAGCTTGTAGGCTCGTTGCCTTTGTACATTGCTCACTAGCCGATACTCTTGTCCGATCCAGCACTTCCTGTTTACCACCCAGCTCGTAGTGCTGGAGAGATAAGTGAGGTTATTCTTTGTCACGCAATCTGTAAGTCGCATAGGCTAACCAGCCGTAAGGCAGTGTTAGAGAGTCAGGGGCACCCAGCGACCAATTTGTTGTAAAATGTATTATTATACCCCAGTTACTGAAAATAATTGTTATTAAGGCATTTCCAGGTGTTTTTCAGTGTTGCTGGGAAAACATTATCTGTTCCTTTTTCCCAGCAAGACACACAAGAAATTTCCCAGCCAGCTAGATAAAATTGGTTGGTTTCCCAGCCAGCTGATCAAATTTATTTCCCAGCCAGGAATTCCGCGCTCTTTCAAATCCCTCGATCCAAAACGACCGAACAAAAGCGCAAGCGCAAGCGCAAGCGCAATTACTCTGACCAGCCGTCGTATGTTTGTGACTATTCTCTGGGAGAGGGAAGGGGTTCTTTCTTTTTTTTTTTTTTAATTCGTCCTCAGTGTTCAGAGTTTCTACAGCCAGCTCGGGTTGAAATGCTAGAAAAAGTCAGTAATTCCCAGGAAAAACCTCTATCAATAACAAAATTTCCCAGCCAGCTCATCGAAACACCTGTATTTTTGCCAGCCAGCAAGATTCCTCTGGGGAACAGATAATATGAGGAACAGATTCGTTGGGTGCCCCTGAGAGAGTTTGCGTTCACATTTCTATCTTTATTTCTCGAGAGTTTCAATACATGAAGCGAAATAACAAATGACCCACACTACAGTATTCTATCTTTTCTCCTGCCCTACCATTAATATTCCGGAAACGAAACACAATATTTTTGACACCGACTCCGTTTACGTACAGAGGTTATTTTTTCATTAGACAAGAGGTTTGGAAATAGAATTCAAATAAAAAATATTTCTCTTTGAAACGTTCAGTTTGTAAGTCGCTTTAATACTGCATTCGCTATCAAGCGCGGTGCGAGTCAACAATTAAAACAAGTGATTTTAAGAGAAGATGGGAGAGAGAGAAGAAAAAAAAAAGTTATTTACCAGCAAAGGGTCGGTCCGTATAGCAAAAAAAATATGATATCGGTCTTGAAAAAGCTGCAATTTCAAGGCCTCGGCCACAGTTTTTCTCTATACGAGCCTCCCAGCTGGCAAATAACATATTTATTTTGACAATTGGGTGCATGCTACTGTGATTATTTAAATTACAACAAAAGGTATATTTTAAATATTTGATTCTCGTGCTATGAATTCATTAGGCATGGCCATCCTCAAGGAACTTGCGTTCTTCTGAAAGTATTTTCAAGAGTTGAGATATAGTGCACATCTTCACGTGTCGCACACGTGACAAAGTGTTTTTTTACGTGCATCACCGCACGAAAGTTTGGTCATCTTTGAAAGATGTTTATACATCTCACCTTCGCTTCTCTTTCATTTTTTTCTGCAAAAGATGTTTCGATGAATCATTTCGTTTCATCTTAAACCGTTCAATTAGCGTTTGCTTTCTCAAACACTGAGCAAGAATAACCATCGATCAGTAAAAAAAACAATGTGTTTTTCTCAAATTTTACCTCGTGTCCAGTGGTCATTGTCACTACCTGTAATGAAGATAATCTGGGTCCGGGTATTCACTACATACACAGTCGAACATCATGAGAATCGCAATGTAAGGCCGATGTAAGAAGGACAGACTTCTCTCTTTTCTTTTCTTTAGTGCTAAATTAACGATACACCACTGTACGTTTGCAGGCCCGAGTATAGGCTACTTGTAGCCTCTTGTTTATAAACTTAAAATGAGATATTCTAAGCCACATTGCCATCAAGTACAAAAAAGTTAATTAGTTTCATAGGTCTTTGAGGACCCATGTTTTCAACCGAACGCAAATGAGATAAATAACCCGGGAGCTCCGCTTTCATGCTTGGCTTGATCTATTTATTATTATTTATATGGACGTTCCAGCTCATGTTAGAAAAAACACTGTGTAACACTAAGGTACTGGGAGTAATGTATCGTACGCAGGGTTTGACCACGAAAGATGTAATCTTGCATGTATGCCGCTTACGACCAATGTGGAGGTCTTCGCATTTGCCAGTATTAAATTCCATATTCCAGGCTTTATCTCATTCAGCAAGTTTGTCAAGATCACTTTGAAAAACTTCATAGTCCAGATCAGTATGAATAGATAGGAATGCTATGGTATCATCAACAAATAATCTTGTGCTTGGCAATATATTCTCAGGAAGATCATTTATGTCAAACAAAAAATGACCACAGAGCCTTGCGGTACTCCAGATAATACCTCTACCTCTCTGGAAGAAACACCATTCAGCACAACTTGCTGTTTCCGCTTGGTTAGGAATGATTGGATCCAACTGAGAGTATTCGTACATATTCCATATCCCTTTGTTTTGGTAATATGATGACGTGACAGACTTTATCGAAAGCTTTCCTAAAGTCCATAACTAGGATGTCAGTTTGTAAAACATCATAGATGCTATTTATAATATCACGAGTAAAGCCAAGTAATTGGGTCTCATATGAACCTTTGTCCCTGAATCCATGCTGTAATGGATACGGTATACGGTGATTCTTCGCATGCTTTACAATAAAGCAATAGAGCTCCATCAACTTACAGGTGAGATTGGCCGGTAGTTACTCGGGTCGTGTCCGGAACCTTTCTTGAAAACTGGTATGATGTTGGCACTTTTCTAGTCGCTTGGTATTTCACTTGTATCGTATGACTTCTTAAATACAATAGTAAGTATGCTAGACACTAAATAACTTCGTTATTTCAAGACTCTCGTTTTGATACCTTCAAGGCCAGGAGATTTAATTTGGGTCAAAGCCCAATTGGAATTATGTTAACTGTCAATTAATTGTTGAGTTTATTCTAAACGTAAAAATCCAAACTTTGTGATTATTTTGGCACCGTCCCCATCAAGTTCTGCAATTTGAGCAAGTAGCACATTTGGATGGAGGGGCGTTTCCTTTTCCACTCCATTAATTTTCAGCGGCACATAATCCTGAAGTTCGAAAATCTTCTTTTTCTTCATCCCTTTCTGGTGTATGATAACTGAAGAAGGCATACTGATGGATGCCTACAAATATAACGCTTATAAGCAGTTTTAAGTCTAAGCACATATTTCAAATAGTGTTGATAAACAGTATTTAAGTCTTAGCGCCCATTTTAAAACGGTTAGCTTTCAATAACTGTGATTTAGCGTTAATCTGCAGTCCGCGGTCTGCAGACACCATTCTCCTTCAATGTCTGGCTCATCCACTTTTTCAAATTATTGACCATTCTCCTGCTCTGTATTTGATGTAGCTGTGACTTGTCCATTCATTAATTTGTGGCTTTTTAATTTCTTTTCTCGGAGAGATTCCGAAAACCACCTCACACGGCATTTTGAATGTTCTGTGAATGGTTATGTTCTTTTTACAAGTGGTTTCTCCAAGGTGATTACACCAGTGGTTTGGTGACGAGTTCTTTTCTTTGATTAAACTGCAAAGGTTATCTTTTGTTGTTCTATTTTCCCGTGCCACCATCCTTTTTTCACAGTGCGAACCTTGTATTTGCGGCGAAAATCGGTTTGTTATCATGACTAGAAATGATGCCAGTCCTAGTGTATTTCGCATAGAGACGTAAATAAACTTTGTACAATAATTGACGATTTGTTCTTCAGAATCAGGTGCCCACCTCTTGCGAAAAAATGTTTGCTTTTGTTGCACTGTGCTGGAGACTCATTCTTCTTCAGATAAATTTAGCTACCGTTCATAAAGTTCCATGGGCGGCCATTTAACTGTGTGGATGAACTGATTTTCACGTTATGTCAATTGCTGAGTTCGGAAGCCATTTTTTTGCAGCTTTTTTTAACACGTACGAACACAGATTCCCCCCCCCCCCCCCACCCCACCAATCATCCTTAATGACCCAAACGCTAGCAAAATATTTCAAAACTCCCTATTTTTCAATTTGAGTCGTTGTAAAATCTTATACTTAACTTTGAACCCTAAAATGTGGGAACTAAGGGGATAACTAATATGGGATGTAAGGCAATTCTCTTTACTCATTGTCTGGATAAAATGTGATATCTGTCTAAATTATCATTAACCATTTCACATGTATCACCAAAAATATATGTTGCATAACCTGTACCTCACACGTAACATTAACCCTTTCACCG
>NC_090896.1:16189436-16191936 GCF_036669925.1 Montipora capricornis
AATTGAAATTGTATGCCAAACATTATGGAAAAATACATGGCTTTTATGCATGGATGTTATTATAACGAAAGAAAATTGCCAGCTAACCAGAAAGTTAAGATGATCTAGTGGTCTTAGCTTTAGTGAGTAGCAAGCGCTAAATGTCCCTGCTGAAAATGTTATGGTCAACAGTGTTTCTAAGGTTTCTCGGAATTCTATTGAAAAAAGCAGCAGCGTGATCTTGGAAGGTGTTTGCTATTAACGGGATTTCTACTTGAGTACCACAACTAGACCTTAAGTTCCTGGGCGGCTTAAAAGGACTCTAGTCACACACTTTACAATGTGCGCCCACAACACTTCAGTCGCCATTTTCGGTGCCACCGAAACTGGGAGTTCTGTGACTGTTAAAGTAATCTGTTTCCATCGGGCATCAAATGGCTATATAATTCTGTTTCCGTAGGAAAACTAAGCTATGTTTATTAGAATCTCATTTTCTTTGATCAGTTATGTATGACTTACTCTACGCAACATGTTATCGAGTGGAAACGGAAATCGTTGTTGAAAAACATCTTCTCTTTGAGTAGCGGCGTGGAGTACCGCAATTATTCATTAGTGATTCCTTGAAGAACAGAGGGCGTTTAACGGCTAGAATGGTCAGAATCAATGTATTATCATTTCTGGAAAGTGTAGAAATAATTTCTCGGACTACATTGCAAGATATCACGAACAGCGAATTCACCGTCGGATCGATGATTCAGGTTCTAATAATGTCATGCGTTTCTTCCGCTCGAGCTACCAGCACTTCAGAACGGCAGCTTCTGCAAGTGCCGGAGCAGAGATTACGTAAAACAAAAGAAACAAAAGACAGAAAACAAAACACCTCCAAATAAAGACTAATCCCAAGTGACCAAAAACACAATGAGAATGAAATGAGAATGTTGTATGGCGCCGAACATAGCCGCCACGTTTGATGCTCCTCGAAGAATTTTAATTTTACTCGTATTTCAGTTACTTTTTCTACCACTTTGGTTACACGAAGATCGTATTTTGAACACAGTTCCTGTTTCATTTCAAGCAATTGGATTGGATCGACCTTCTTTTCATTTTCGAAGACTACCTTCATTTGGGCTCAATCGACGATCGATTTCTTCCTGGCAGAAACATGGTTATGTGTGCTACTTGTTGCCGCCCCTTGACCTTGCTATTTCTCAGGACGTGGAAATAAATCCTGGCCCACTCGCTCATCGTTCTACTGGTCGCGCGTACTCGCCTCCTTATGCTATTTCCCCCGCCGACAATCAATCAAGTCAAACCCAAATTGTTACGAAGTTCTACTCCCGAACCGATCTTCTCCGCTTACGCTCTTTTGGTCGAAGCCATTTGGATCAAACTTCATTATGTCTACTCAAAGCCGTTGGTATTTTTAAGTACCGAGGATTTCGCGCTGGAAAGGCTAAACAAGCTAGGAAACATGCTGTTCATAATATTCTTCCGATTACTTCTTCCCGTCGGGATTGTAGATCATTAAATATTCAACTTGTCACCTCTAATGGTGCCAACTCGTCTTTTTTGAAGCCTCTGAGATCATCACAGTCATCGAGTCTTCCTTCAAATAATCTTCGTTTCGCCATTTGTAACGCTCGCTCCGTCAGGAACAAAATTGAAACAATCATTGACCATGCTGTTGACAATGACATCGGTCTCTGTATTTTACCGAAACTTGGTTAAAGGATCTAGATTCTGTCTGCATTGCTGATCTCTCTCGTCATGGCTATTTATTTAAGAGTTTCCCACGGCAATCAAATCGATCTGGCGGTGGTACAGGCATTTTATTCCGCGACTCTTTTGATGCTTCACTTTTGATGGGAAAGAACATAATTCTTTTGAATTTTCGGAATGGATTCTGAAGACAAAACAACTGTTTTATCCGCATTGTTGCTGTTTACCGCCCTCCCAGCTCCTCTCCGTTGGTATTTTTTGATGAGTTTTCGTCGTATCTTGAAAACATTGTCATGTGTCCTGAACCTCTAGTTATCGCTGGGGATTTTAACTTTCACATGGATTTGGTACATAGTAAGGATGCTGTAGCATTCAGCGAGTTGATGGAAACCTTTGGCCTCTCACAACATGTATCAGTGCCCACACATATCTTTGGGCATATTTTGGATCTCATCATCACTCGATTTACCAGTGACTTAATCTTGGGTCCTATTAACGCCACCTTGCCCCTCTCGGATCATTTTTTTGTTGAGTGTTTTATTCGCTTCCCAAGTCCATTAATCACTAGCAAGTCTGTGTCATATCGGAAGTTAGAGAGTATCGACATTGATGAATTTAAATCGGACATCACTTCGTCTGTACTTTGCAGTAACACACACTGGAACGACCTTGGCAATTTATCCAAGCTTTACGTCTCCACTTTATCGGAAATCCTGGGTAGACATGCTCCCCTAAAGACGAAAACTCTTGTTACTCTTGTAAAGATCCCTTGGTTTAACGCTGATGTTCTACAGTTAAAACG
>NC_090896.1:16196936-16199436 GCF_036669925.1 Montipora capricornis
CTTCGACAAATGTCGCCCTGTACCAATGATCAATAACTCAGTTTTGTCGTCATTTAGGGACAGGTTATCATCCCTCATCCATGCGCGAACATCATGGATACATTTTCGATTGCAGTCACAGCCTTAGCCTTACTGGTATTATCAGCAGGATTAAAAGATACATGTAGCTGTGTATCATCCGCGTAGGTATGAACGGATGGCAGTTGGTATTTCACCGAACCCGCGTAGATGATGAATAAGAGGGGGTCTAGGCACGAGCCCTGCGGGACTTAAGTTGAATTTCTCCGAAAGCGATCCGTTGATAGAGATATGTTGCGTCGTTTCGGCCAAATAGGATTTAAACCATAATAAAGCCTTATCCCGCAGGTCAAGCTTCGACTGCAGCCTGTGCACGAGTATGCCGTGGTTTGCGGTGTCAAACGCAGCACTGAGATCTAAAATGACAATAGATCGTTTTTGACTTTCAATAAAGCAGTCTCAGTGCTGTGATTCGGACGATACGCGCTTTGGAGATCAGGAAATAAGCTGTTGGCTGCCCCCACGATCTTGCATTTGGATAGCGACAGACTTTTCCGTAATCTTGCATTGGACGTAAACTGCACGTTGCTTACAGGTCATTCCAAAACAAAGCAAAAATTTTCACAGAAAAGATCGATAAATAATCTTTATTTTGACCTTTCATTTCAATAAAAAGATGCAATACTAAATTATGCTCACTAGTATGGACCACCTCCCGCCAAAAGAAAACGGAGGACGCGTCACGCTTCATGAAATGAATCGCACTCGCATTCGTCCATTGGTGTCACGTGGTACCAAATCCGGCCTTCTAATTAGCTAAGAGATATATAAGCGAGGTTTGCTGCTGTCATAGCCTCGTTTTCATCACAATTCCAAGATGGCCGCTTACTTTTACAATGTGCCAAAATACAGCCACGGATTTTCCTTCTCAAAGTTACAATTGGACCAAATCGGTCTTATTTTCACGTATTTCATGGCGGGCACTTTCATTTAAGGTAAACTTCCTTTACACTTTTCCCTAGTTGTCCTTCAACGGAAAGCCGAGCGAAATCAGCCATCACAAATATATATATATATTTTTTTTTTTCCAGGGGAAAAGCAATACATCATTTTAAAGCTAAGAAAATAATCTTTCCAAAAACATATAACTTATTTACAGAGGACTAAAACATTTTATAAAAATAAAATATAAAGAAAAGAAATGAAAAAAAAAGCAGTTTTCCACACGAATTTGGTCATTTTAACATTGATTACAAATTTTTGGATGCAAAATAAAAATCTTCCTCATATTATATGCTTTCTTGGACATAAACTTGACGGAAAACTGATCAGGCACGAATATTTTCGGAATTTTTTTGGTTTAGGGATAATGTGGAATATGAAAATTAGTTGGCGACCTGTTGCAACGGCAACGAGACAGTTGGTTTTTACGACTAATTAATGCTTGTTAACCAAAAACCACCCAAATTACCAATTTTACAACGAAACATTTATCCCAGAGGATAAAATAATACGGTGGACATGTAATTTAGGTAAATATGTTAGATTTGGAGCTAAAAAAAGCGACTATTTTGAGGGATAACAACCTTCTGTGCGATAACCTCACCACGAGGCGAGGCAAAGCTTAAAGAACGCTAAGAAAATATAATCATACCTTTTCAGCGATTTCAAGGATTGAAATTCCATCCAATAAACCAAAATCCTTTTCTCCATCGTATCCGATGTATTTAGTGTTATTTTTTGGCCGAAAAACTTTGATAATTAAAGCCGCTCCGCGACCGAAACAAAATTTAGCCTTCGCAGGGCTTCAAATGGCCTCAAGAAAAAAGCCATTCATGTAGGCGTCATAAAAGCTACAAATGTGAGATTTTCAGGGAAAATGGGGCCATATTTCCCTAGTTAACACGCCAAATTTCATATCGATCAATGAAAATACCGCCATTCTAAAATCAATAAAATAATGAATCACGAGTGTTTCATTTTTAGGTACGACTAGGGAAAAGATTAATTAAGTATGCATGTAATGTTCAGACGATATCCTAACTTATGACCTTTATTTATTTGCACTTACTCTTTACATAAAACCTACTCGACGATCTCAGAGATTTAACGAAACTATATGGGCATTACTAAACCACGAAACAGCGAAACACCGAAACGAAACACCAAAACTCTATGCATGGGCCCACCACACATTGAATACTAACCGACGAAGGTTGAATTTTGGGATGAAATGTAGAAGGCCTAAAACGTTATTGCTCATATTTTCAGTCTTAATCTTAATCATAATCTTAATCTCAATTACGTAGGAGCAATAACCTTTCAGGCCTAATTGGTATATGTAATAGTACTACATGCTGTCCAATTTTGAAATAGTTGGATACGATAAAAATTCTGAGGACAGCCAGTAGAACAAGTCCAATTTGGCAGTCAGAGGAATTTTTTGAATCCTATTATTTCCAAATTGGACAAGCATGTAGTC
>NC_090896.1:16204436-16216936 GCF_036669925.1 Montipora capricornis
TAAGTAGTACATTTCAGTCGTGGTTTTTTGGCGTTTCTGAAGTTTCGTTTTTAAGTATTTTGCTGGGTAACTTAAATGAGATTGTATTTTTATATTTCCTTTCTGTAGTGAATCGATAAGATGAGTACGAATTTTTCAAGCTGTGCAGAAGTTTAATTACTGTAGCCTTACCCTAAACCACGTATTTTATCTTATAGCAATGTACGCCTAAATTCCATGTAACAATAATGTTACAGACACTTCCTTAAATACAGAAAGTCAGTTGTATTCGAATGCAGCACAAATTTTTGTTTATTTGTTAAGTTACTGCTCTTTGTCATCTTTCCTTCAGTGCATTGTAATCTGTATCTCTAGATATGAATGGCAAACGACCTATTGCAGAACTAAAAACTAAAAGGATCCAGTAAAACGGTTGTATCGAAGGTCCAGTCAAGTGGTGTCCCTGTTGCATGGTTGTAATTAAGGCTGGCTTACTGTGTATTGATTCTGCATTTTTCTTTCATGCAGGCGACTCTTCTCCGTTGTGTCGTATTTCTTCTTCTTCAATAATATTCTTGTTGGATTTGTTTCATTGTTATTTCGCGTATTGAAAGGAACGCTTTTGGGAGTTTTTTTTCTTTCTCGTCTCGATCGAACTTGCTTGATGCATGGATTTCAGGCTTCAGATGAAGGTACGTGAAAATTGTGTGTGGCGAAATGTAGTAATCGGAGTTAAATGGACAATTTATGCAATTGTCTCTTATAGACACCTGAAGATTTCAGGTGGCTTCAACGGGATTCAAACTCATGCCTTGACCTCTACAATTCCGGCCCAATGCCCTACCAACTGAGCTATGAAGCCATACAGTTAAGAGCCGGTCACTTTGTTGTGCTCATTTTGTACCCGTGAAAAGACTCGATGAGTGAAAGAAATGTATATATTTGAAGCGCGCGTTGGAATGGAATGAGTGGAATTGGAGGGGGATGAGTGATCGATTGAATGAGTGGGTGCCATCCAACTGCCTTCGACACCTTATGGCATGACTTCGTCATCCATTAGCTAAAAGACACAAGTTAGAATAAAATAATTTTCGTAGCAACCTGTCGTTTGCCTTTTCTCCGGGACGTATACGTAAACGCCATGCTCGGTCGCTATGAACAATGCATAGTGCGTGAGGGAGATAGCTTGGCCGAGTGAGGAATTGGCCACGTTCGATATATCAATATTCACACATTGTAGAAGGCTTTATGGTTAAATTTAATATTCTTTTGTTTAGGAATCTCCCTTGAGAATTGTGAGGTAAAGAAAACATAACTGAGCCGTGAAATTTGACCGAAAAGCCTCGTAGCCATGCCCGAATATTTATATATCGAACTTGGCCTATTGAGGGCCAGGCCGAACTTGCAATGCGGAGTTCCTTGGTGAAGCCCCGCTCTGACAAACGGGTGCATTTGTCCCGGGTAGGCCCCGATCAATTTCACACTGCGGGTTGTTTGGAACAGCTAACTGGTCTCCCAGTAGCTGGGATTATCAAAGCCTTGTTTTGTTTTCATTATATGTTTTATTGGATTGAAGAGCTTATGAGGCGCGGTCAATTTATTAAAATTTCTCTCTTTATCCATTTGTTTATTTATTTCTTTGTTTGTTTATTTATTTATTGAGTTTAAGTGGTCGCTCTCGATGAATTTTTTTAAACCTTTTTTTCTTTATCGCTATTTATCTTTATTTAAACAAAAAATAAAGACTGCTTTCATGTAATTACCATTATTGTAATTTACGTCATCATCGCAGTTATCATATCGTCGTCCTCAAAATTATCGTCATCATCATTAATTTCATTAGTATCATTATCGCATCATAAGCAACACTACCGGCATCATCATCGTCATCAACATCAAAATCACAATAACCATTATCATTATCATCATCCTCTGGGTACCGGTGATCATGGACATCGGGAGGAAACACTTGTTCTGCAAAAGATGCTTAAGACTTCATGAAGATAATTATTTTCTTGCAGGCTTTGTAGCTTACCTGGGTTTTCTCGACCTGCTTGTGGCCCACAGCCATCCCATGATGCTCGTGTTCTGCCAACTGCTAGTAAACAGAAACAAGGAACGCGGGCTCATTGAATCTACAGCAACGCCTCAATCGAGAAACGATCAGCGAGTATCGGAAGAAACTGGAACCGCTGCTACTGGTATCAATATTATATTTTTAAGCAAATTGCAAGTTTAGTCATCATTTTCTCAAGAGACATGATGTATTCGGTAATTTTTTTTTTCCATCCTCAGCTAATTTAAGAGACCATGACTTAAAATTACCAAAGCAAAACGTTTTATAGACCATGTGAGCACGCAGCTATTATTTTATTTTATTCTGTTTGTTTCTTTGTTTGTCTCTTTTTTTCTTTTTCATAACAAGAAATTACGGTATCGTGTGCGTAGAAATAAGAGTTAGTCGATGTTTGACACGTCGGGCAACCTTGGATTGCTAATTTTGCTACATGGGATATTGCGTGCTAATTGGCACACCTAGTGTCGGTTATTACAGGGAAAATTTGGCTGTAGCTTTTAATAAAACTATTAAAATTTTGCCCATATTTGAAAAATACAATTAGCCCTATAACTTGCGCATTACAAGTCAGGTTTTTGCATAGCCTCTACTGTGTGCCGAAATTAGCGTAATTGCATCACCTTTGTCACGGCTGGGTTTATTAATCGTCCGCTCCACCTATTAAATGCTATCGCCTTTGCACATGGGACATACGAAACATTCCATAACCCTCGGATACCTACTCACTTCCTCAAAGACTTGTTGATCCTTATCTTGAAAGAAAATTATCTCTTGTTTAATGGGAAAAGAGGGGGGGGGGTGTTTTGTTTCGGGGTCAAAATTTGCCCCACACCCCGTTTTATGACAGTGGAGGTGTTTACGGAAGGAAGTCAGTTCTGTCGCTAACCGGTTTTACCCGAGACTAGAAGTTAAGGACTTTCTCATAAGAATGTTGATGGGCTTGCACATAAAAGCATTTCTGTGATATATTAAAACGATCATTTATAAATATAGCTTTATCCTATTTAAGTCAATCGTTTAGTTCTTGATTAAGGATATATAATACATTTGGTGACTGATCTTGGCTTCTCATTTGATTTGGTTGACGTTACAAATATTGCGTTTTTGACCGTTGACGGTTAACTTTTTGGCCATTTGACGGTTGACGGTTAACCCCGTTGAGACCCACGCATCAATTTTCCAAGCTGTAGGCGCGCGCTCGGAGCGCCATGGTACGACCATCCGTCAGCACTCACATACGTCCGAACACACGTTCAACTTGTCATGCAGGCAATACGCGAAATGTCGCATTGCTGAAAACCGCGTCTTTTGCGACGGGACGTTGCATGGACAGCGTACTGCATTTTGACACTGCGTCAGAAGCAACAGTTTTGAAGACGACCAAAAAACAAAGGGAAAAAAAAACAAGCTAAACATTTTTAATATTTCGTACGACGAGGAAAGAAGAGGAAGAAAAAAAAAAAAACACCAGTAAGAAGTCAACGAGTAAAGGATGCTCAACATGACTGAGAGCGAAGGAGAGCACGAGAAAACAGGCTGAATAATGGTGACGAAGAATCAGTGTAGTTAGTTATAAAAGTACCCAAAAACAAAAACACAAATGAATAATCATTGACGAGCTCCGCTTTTAGGCTTTCCTGAATATATATCATACCCGTATTAGTATCTCCGGGTCGTTGGATGTCGTCCTTTCCCAGGGTCTACGTTCATTGGATTGCTGTAATTTTTGTTTCTCTCTTCTGTTTAGTATCTCCTCGTCGACGTGGCATACCGCGTGTGTCTTACAAGGCGTTCAACCGCTGGTTTGTTGCTGTGACGTTGCTTCGCAACCCGTCGCTCATACAGTATCGTCAGCAGGAAGGCGGGAAAACTGTTGTGCGCGTGGAAAGTATCAACGTTGGCTTCAGTGATCTTGCTCATGCCCGAGATGACGTATTTCGTACAGCATAAAGAACTAACGTAAAAAGCTAACCGGGTATTCCCTCCTATCCATCCAGTTCGGTTTCATTCTATTTATGCTTGTATCAAATAGTTGGACTGTTAATTTCTGTTCACGTCACTGAAACCTTTATTAGCCACAGCGTGGAAATTGTAGCAACGTGTACCACTTTAAAACTTAAAAATTCTTAGTTGAGTCTGGTATAAAAACAATCGATGCATTGTCTTTGATTAAATAAACTTGGATCTCCCGTTTATAATCGATTCTTTCAGAAGGAAATAAAATAAATGAATGCATGCCTTGTCGACTCTTAAAGTTCATGGCCAATTGGACAGTACTCCAAAAGCGACTTTCTGAACAGCACAGCTGCAGATAGGCAAGCCAAATGATCGTGACTGGGTAACTAATTCTTAGACGTAAAAGGCACGTTCTTTCATAAAATAATTAATTACGTGGAAATATGCACATTAGATGGGTTGGAATGTGCCGTATTGAGCGTTTTCACTCAATATCGGATTACTGAAACAAAGGAAAGGATTTGCATAAAAATAGAATTCAATTCCCGGAAGATTAGTTTGGTATGCCATCATGGCCGCCATTCCTTTGTTCTGGAACACCAATATGGCCGCCGAGACGTCATGTGAAAACGCTCTATTCGCGTGGCCATAGACAATAGATTTCGTACCCCGAGCTTCGAGTTGAAATGTTTGGTAACGAGTGTCCGTGGCGCAAAACAACAGTTTTCAATCTCTCGGTACTCAACATGACCGCCTTGTGATTAAACCACATTCAATCTGATTATCTTTTCATATTTAATATTTTGTTTATTTTGAGACAGGTGTCGATCACCATAGTAACTTAAATGTAAACAAGATGTTCATAGCCTGTGTTTCCACAGTTGATCAAAAAAGGGATTGTTGCAAAGCATCATGTGATTGAAATGCGGACAAAAATTCGCTAAAATGTCTTTGTCTTTGTCCGCAGATTAATCCCACAATGTTTTCGGCGCTAGATCCTGACGTCAATTAAAGAGTGCTATTGCTCTGAAATCCTGTCTGCCGGAAAACTTAGGTTTTTTGAATACCACCCACTTTGAAATCCAATTAGGAAAAGCCAATCAGAGTAAAGCTGTAATGCGAAACCAAGTTGTATGTTACAAGTGTCAACTAGGCGCAAAACTGAATAGCAGCCTGCAGTGCGGATTAGCAAAAGATGTTTTATTTCGAAAGCATGAAAAGTGGAGATACGCCAAAGAAGAAAGTGAAACGAGTCAGGATAACCGTCGAGTAAATCCGCGAACGTGAACGGTTGCTTTGTAGATTGTGTGCTTGTAATCTAAAATTGCGAATATTATTTAAAAAAGCATCCTTTTTGTCAGAAATTTGAAGGGAAATGGACTTATAGAGGCTCAAACCAGTTTCAGTACTTTCAACAAACTGTACTTCTTGGAAGGATTAAATCTACAAAATATTTTTACTTAATAGAGCGTATTCATAAATGGCGGTCAAGAATTTATTCTTTTGTCTTTGTGCTAATCATCCTAACTAGCCTCAATTTGGAACAAAAATTCTTTTGAATTTTGCTCGTGTTTACGAGGCTAGTTAGGATGATTAGCATAAAGACAAGAATAATTACTTGGCCGCCATTTATGAATACGGTCTATGGTGGTGTTATGATGCCATATAAAACACCAAAATATATATGCTTAACGAGATGCACTCATTAATGACGTACGGGTTACCATGGCAACAAAAGAGCCATCTAAAAACATCCTATATTTTGTCTTTAAACACATATATCTCAAAAACAAACTTTTATTGCTAGAGCATTATTAGCCACCTTCACAATTGAGAAAAATTAAGGTGCACGTGGCTCTGAATCCGCTCCAGAGAATTTTTTTTAAACTTTGCAGAGAGTGTCGTCTTAGCCTGCTTATCACTTTTCAGCAATAAAAAATGGGGGTCTCAGCTGAGTTTGTTTTTGAGATATAAGCGCTTAAACATTACATATAGGGTGTTTTTAGATGGTCCTTTTGTTTCCATGGTAACCTATTACATTACTATTACGTCACATTAATGGGTGCGTCTTGTTAAGCACTTATTGGTGTTTCAAATGGTACCATAACATTACCTTTAAATGCAACAGTGTTGTAGAGTTAATCTTTCTAATATCACATTCCCTCCAAATTGTTGAAACTGGTTTGAGCCACCTTAACTTCCTTCATAAAAAAGAAAAGCGTGACAAAACTCAAGCAAATAAAATGACAATTATTGTCGAGAAACAGAGAAACCGAGCGATATATTTTTCACGTGATATCAAACCGGAACCCACCGGTGCAAAAATCCATAGCCGGAGAGTTATTTGGCAGAGGTAAAAATGCCACTCTCTGATAGGAATGTTCTTCATTACTCTGACAGACTTGGTGAGAGTTCCCACTGAGTGACATCGATGACTTGCGCGAGCTATATTCCATTTAAATCAAAAGAGGAATCCTCCGAAAGAACACTTTGATCATCTTGGAAATGTTCCAGCTCTAAAAAAATTCCTTTCAGTAACCTTGTGCACTTACAAAGTTGGACCAATCAGCAATCAGGGTGGCCACGCAAGCTCTCGAAACGGTGCATCGCCTTAAAAAATCCATCAGATCTTTTGCCATTAACATTATCGAAGTGAGCTGCCTTTTTTTTATGCAGGCGAATACACAACTTGAGCTTGTCTTGATTGTCCTTAATATGCAAGGGTCCAAACATGCCAATGGCGACGTTTGAGGGGACAGAACCTTCTCTATCAGGGGGTCCAGCTATTTTTTTGCGAACTTTTATGGACATGACATAACGTTAAATCCGTGAGCTCCAAACCTTCAATTCTCAGCGTCACGAAGGTTTTTGTCATATCCTGCACGTACTGTTGTGTAGGTGTATTTTTGCCATTCACACCCTTCCTGGAACGTGAAACGTACTTCGTAAATAAGGTATAAAATAAGTTCCTTTTAACCATTTTGTTCAAACTCGGTGATGAAGTCTAAGTAATCAGACGAGACCGGTTGGAGAAATAAAAGCAATTTGGCAAGATCTGTTGCTGTGTGCTGCTCACTAGTATTTATTTTGAAAACAATTGTTTAAAACATTAACCACCCCTACTCGCTATTTAACATCACCTTAGACCGGAAGTACCTTCAGATCAAATACGGTCTCGAAACCCTATCTGCGATTCATTGAAATATAACTTAATTTTGCCTTTCTCTGTACTGTTTTCATCGCATCTTCATTTACGGTTTTAAATATTTAATTTTTGTGTCTCTTCCAAGCGCCGAATTTTGACTAAAGTTCGTGACACCCCCTTGGAGCTTAGTTTAAGCTTATCTCTAACCATATATACAACACATGCACTTATTTATTTATTGTTTTTTTCTTTTTCTGCGATTTGTCCCCTCTTTTTCACCGTTGTCTTTTATTCATAATCATCATCGTCATCATCATCATGATCATCATCATCATCATCATCATTGTCATCATCATCATCATCATCATCATCGTCGTCAGCATCATCATCATCGTCGTCATATTTGACATCATCATCATCATCATCATCATCATCATCATCATCATCATAGTTTCCTTCATCTTTCCCCTGTACCTTTTGTTCTTCTGTTTTTTTTTCATAAAAGAGAATAAAATACCGTAGATTGTTATTTTTATCTCCATTAACTGTTAAAAGGTCTAATTAAACACCACTACCCAGATAGAGCCCAAATGGAGTTTGGATCATGTTAAATAGTTGCTTACTAACATTGATGATAACCCTAAAAGTGATCAACAATAAATTTCGCCTGTTAGTATCAGTCCTTTATAACACAATGATTGACAAACAGGATCACATTAGGTCTCCCAGTAATTCTACAGGAACGCATAGGGGCAACAGATGAGAATTTAGATTATCTATATTTATTTACTTATTTCTTCAATTATTTATTTCCAAATTTAAAAACTGTACAGGTTCTAAAGAATGGGGCATACCGTATGTCCCAAACGAGGATTAAACAACTAACCCAACCCCCTAAAATAACAAGAAACCCTCCCCATTACAGAATAACTTTACAAATCTTATTACAAATTATGACATAGATTATACTTAAACTATGTACAAAGGACTGACATTTTAGCACATACACGTGGAAAAAATATTCACAATTAAATATATTTTTGAACATCTTCGATTTTTTTTCTATAATAACGGTGCAAAGACCTAAGCAAGTAATGAGAGAAATACATCGAAGATATTATGCATCATCAACTGGGAACTCGGAAAAATTCCGAATCCCAGATGGGATTTGAACCCCCGCCCCTCCGAAACCTGGTACGGATGCCCTAGCCACTGAGCTACGGAAGACTCTGTTATGCGAAATTCCCAGTTGATGATCCATAATATCTTTCATGTATTTCCCTGAATAATCGCTTTGGTGATTGGTTGGTTGAATCTCTGATATGCCTTAATGTGACTGCGTGATTCAGTTAATGGTTAAAATTACACTATTTGACTGCGTATTGGAGTCGTAGTCTATACCCACATTTCACCCTTGCTCACCACCGAGTGTCCAGTAGCTCAGTGGTTAGAGCCTCCGTACTAAATCACGGAGGGTCGTGGATTCAATTCCCAACAAGTATCTGGAGCTCGGAATTTTTCCGAGTTCCCAGTTGGTGATGCATAATATCTTTCATGCTTTCATGAACTTTAGAATCGTAACCTTAAATAATTAAAGTAAAGTATGCAAGAGAAACCTGACTTGAGCAGTTTCTTCCGTTTTCAACAAACCCTGCCTTACAAGAGCGTCAGAGTTTCACGTGTGATTTCTAACCAAATACGCCTCAATACCTGAGAACAGAGTCAATACACCATCAAAAGTTCGACCCCTATATATTGAGTTTTCAATTAGCAAAGTCCGTAGATTGAATTACCGAGGATATACCAATCCATGATATCAGTTTCCGTGTTCTCAGCGGTACAATTGTATCCATCATCACCAAAGTATCCTGGTTTAAATTTACACGAGCAAGTATACTATCCTTTGGTATTGTTGCACACTGCATCTTTACAGCAATTGTGCATTCGTGGAACGCATTCGTCCATATCTACGGTTAGAGTAGATAAATAATCATATAAAGGTACGCCATAAAGTGTCAGAGGAATAAAAAGCCAAGTAGGTTTGAAGAAAGATTACAAATATATCAAAGCCGGAGTTTTTTAACCATGTCATCCTATAGTTACCATCACGTACTATATTTTTTTAGTTACAAATAGAGGTAGTAGCAGTGGCAGCAATAGTTAGACAATATGAGGATAGAAAAGAAGAATTAACGGATACCTTGTTGACAATGGGCAAACTTCCATCCTGGAGGATAAACGCAGCGATATCCTTTGTCTGTATATTCAGATTGGCAAACAGATCCGTTGGTACAGTGATCATCCTTATCGCAGGCACTCTTTAAACAAAGACGAAAACAACGCTGACTGACTAAAAGCATATAGCAGTTATTAAATTGCTAAAAATAAAGAGATATGGGACAGGGTTGACTCAAAGGTATAATACGTATGGAGGCTCCAGATAATGGGCTCCTCTTGTTATCCACAACGTTATCGGTCATTGTAAGCGATGAAATGGTAATCTCTAACAAAAAGATCAAACTGGCAAGGCGTCCTCCTTTCGTCAGAAACGAGTACCTTTTTGAGGGTAGTAACCAGGTTAAATTGTCCCATCACATTGCAAGTATCCAGATATCTTTACTTGCGCGGTGAAAGACACTGATTGAAACTCTTTGGGACTCCATGTGCATGTGCATGGTTTTTCAGACAATGTTTGTGGCTTTACGTTCTGTAAATTCTAGCGTCTTTCTCTAGTTCATACAAAAGCCTCTCAAATATGAACAGGAACATGAACATAGACGAGAACACGATCACGTACACTAACGCAAACTAGAGCACAGAAACCTAGGACAAACATAAACGGAACAATGCATAACGCGAACACAAACAACGAAGAATTAAGGCTGGTTTCCATATAATCGCCCGGATCGCCCCGATCGAACAAAACAGTATATAGGCGTTCTTTACGATTCGTACGATTTGCTGTGTCCAAATTTCAATCGATCGTTCCGATCGCCTGGATAGAGCAGAGTTCTATCTGGGTGATCGCGATCCCCGCAGTCGCCTCTTTCCGCTATTATTTCCGTAAAACCGCCCGGATCGCCTGTACACTGTTTCGTGCGCTAGGGGCGATTCGGGTGATTATATGGAAACAATGCTTAAGAATTGAAACGCGAAGAGGAACGCGTTAGCATCACGTTATGAGTGGAAGGACGAGAACTAGTGCAAAATTAATTCTCACTGAGTTTAGGAGGAGTAAACAAAAGGATCAGTTCAATTTTTTCAGGCTTACGTCTGCTCCATAATAGAAGTAATCCACAGCGTCCAGAAGCTCTAGACCATGTCTAAGATGAGTGGCGTTGTTCAGCTCACATCTGTAAAGTCCCTTGTAATTTTTGTGGGTATGAATATTAACACTAACGCAGTTAGGTTCTTGATAGCACCGCCACTTACATTCTTCCAAATCGTGGATTTGGATAGTCGTAATGTTATGATTCACCAGCAGTTTGTGGGCGAAGAAAAAAAAAGAAGGGAAAACAAGTTCCCGACAATCATCTATAAAATCAAAAGTAACTATTGCAATCATTATCATAAACTATTATAAACCTCAGGAAAGGAAAAACTAAATTTAAAATTTATATCATATGGCTCATGGATTGAACTCGGCATCTTAAGTTAAAAACGGCAAGACATAATAATAATAATAATAATAATAATAATAATAATAATAATAATAATAATAATAATAATTTTTTTTAATAATAATAATCCCTTTATTAACATATTCCAAGCAAATT
Source organism: Montipora capricornis (assembly GCF_036669925.1). NCBI lineage: Eukaryota > Metazoa > Cnidaria > Anthozoa > Scleractinia > Acroporidae > Montipora > Montipora capricornis. Next base: position 16,215,370 of record NC_090896.1, read on the forward strand.
GCTATTTACAAGTAAGAAGTAAAACAAAAAGAAAACTATTAAAACCTATTTACAATTCATTTCCATTAAAAAAGAGACTAGTACGAAGCACAATAAACTTACGAAGATATTCTTATTTGTAGTAAGAAAAATTCATGTCATGATAGCGTTCTGACTAAAAAAAATTGGAAATAAAGATAAGCTCCTTAAAGAAAAGCCACTCTTATTTAAAAAAAGATAATATCAGTCAGAAAAAAAAGAAAAACAAAAACAACCAAATTAAAAATTACGAAAACTAAGAAATTCTGGCGGTCACATTCTCGATTCTAATGTCTGTTTCCTGAAGGTCTACATTTCTTCTTCTTCCTCTGGAACCTCTAAGGCAGAGGAGAGCTGAGCGGAGGATAGCAAACGATACTTTTGCTCTTAGCCAGGACACGGTGCTGGCGTAGTCCTCTCCCTTCTTAATGGCGAGTGGTTCAGCTAATCTGCTGTGGTATCTCTTACACTCCTCGGCCATTCCGCCTGTGGTAGTAAAAACAAGTGGCGTAAAGGTGCCTTGCTCCACCTCCATCACCCTGCTTGCATATTGGCGTTTTTTTTCATTCTCGTGTTGCCTGTAGATTTCCTTGGGGCTTAGATCTCTGTAAGAACATGCATTAGGGTGACAAACCCTGACATCGAAGAATGCAGTCCTCTGTCTCTCCCAGAAGCCACGAGCGCTAATATCTAAACGTGCATCAGGAGCTCTGTTAGCACCTCTGTTCAAAGTCTCTCCATTGATTTCCTGAAGGACCGGCTCTATTTCCACATCATTACATACCATGCTCAACATCTCTGCTTCCAGGTCACGAAGCTCATTATGACGCTGTATTATAAACCCGCCACGTCGGCATACCATTGCATGATCTACGTTGAAACGGTCCCCGCATACGCACACTTTCGGTGTGTCGGTGATTTCCCAGTCGTATCTCAGACTGATCGCGTCTCTGAATTCTCTCTTATTTAGATTGAAGTTCAAGTCTTTGATGGGAATTACTGTCAGCCAGTTCGATGCTCCCTTCTCCGTGGTTAGCTCTACAGTTCGCTTGGTTCCTGTCGGCAGAGAGGTCCTCACCCGTTTTAGCCTCTCATCCATACACTCATCCTTCTCCTTACGCGCGCTTATTTGCAGTGTTTTTACTTCTGACACATCCGGGGTCTGATGCACTTGCTCCATAATTTGCCTTACTAGGGGACTTGTTCCCCCCGACTGAAGCCTCATATTCTTTGGGTGAGGCTCTGACTGGATCTATAAGCCCAAGCCCTCCCAAGCGCACAGGAAGCGTAAGGAGTTCGCGCTCGGTTTCAGTTGTTGCGTGGTTCGTAATAGCTGGTATGAGGACTTCGCTTATCGCACGCTCCAAAGGCTCTAACAAGTCGGTAATATCGGGCAGTGTCCTTAAGAAATACGTCCATCGGTGCCGTAGCCCAAAAGTGAACGCTGCATAGCTCGCCTGAGGTTGTGATAAGGCGAACTCTGCAAGTTTGGTGACCTGGTTTACCCAGTCTTCTACCTTCTCGCCCACGTACCCTTCCAGAAATGACC
>NC_090896.1:16226936-16236936 GCF_036669925.1 Montipora capricornis
CCAGTGATTTTCACGTGCAACCCCGTGTGAGCTGAAATTACGATCTCTTCATTATTCGTTTTGCCAAATCACATGGCACACTGTAATGTCCAATAGCTTGCATTACCACGTGCTTTATCACTTTGTTTTATATAGGACTTGCGAAACCCTCATTAAGTGCCATGTTGTCAGGTATCAATCATTTTTCATATAGATATTTAACTTATCAATGACTTAAAGGCAGTATTATTGTATGCAAGTTACCTATAGTCATAATCGATTTCTGCGTCATCACATTGATGTCCCTTTCAGTTAAAAGTTTCAACTCGAGGCAATGATATGACATCTCTTTCGTTAATTCTTGCACCTGTTCTCCTCTCGTCACACTTTTGCTCCCCATAGACTCGACACTTTGTACTCCTGGGATGTACATATAGATTAGTTGGGGCTCTAGGAAGGCCCACTATCGGTCACAGCCGAACCTGAGGGGAGACCCAACTCCCTCCCCTATAACGATCTGTGCACCTTCCATATTTACCCAGGAATTGTGAAAGTCGGCCCTGGGATGAGGAGGCCCAAAATACAGGAGTTCATGCGGCTGACCTTTCAAGTTTCAATCGAGCACTTCGTCTCCCACTTCCCCTTTTGAGCCACACCAAGTTGGTGTCTTGTTGATGCAAAGAATCATAACTTTGGGTCCCCAAACATGAGGAAGTTGATTAACTCTACAATCAGGCACAAAAGTGTTGAGACATTTCCGCAAATGGGATGTTTTCGAACCGAGATCGGTACTTCGTGTGATAGAAAAAATATGCTTTTTCGTCCATGGTCATCCCCACTCCCTAATCAAGTTTGAGTCTGGCTTTGTGGACGCTGTCACGAGGGTACAACATCAGGTAGGACAAATTAAACTTTGAACAAAGGAAAAAAGTTTGTTTTCGGTTAGTGTCTCAACTATTTTGTCCTTGATTGCAGGTTTGGATGTGTTAGAAATCTATATTACCATAATCACTAGTCACCATCTTCTTTGCTCCTGGTTTAACGAATTGAAGACAAGAGTTTTCCCAGCCCTGCGCCTGCGCTCTAATCCCTCCCGAAGTTAGCTCATAACAGGTACCCACGTTCAACAAATAATGACAAATGTCGATGACAATAAGAGTGACAAATACTAGTAATTAAAACGGTTATTTAATTTAACTTGTCTCAAATCATGGCTTGTCAGTAGCATCTAAACTAATCTATACTCAATTATCTATAACGAATTATTTTTAAACAAGATAGGCAACTGTAACTAATTTGTCCGCATTACATGATATTAACCTGAAAAAAGCGGACAAGGGCAGTACCACTGTCGTCCGTGAACAAAAGTGACAAAATAAAGGAGGGAGCAAACCTCCTTAACGACGAACAAAGCTACAGACGTCTCACAGAACCCATGGTGAAAGGAACTCACAGCAAGGTCCTGCACCTCATAACTGACCTACACCGTGAAAACCACATTGATGACATGACCAAAAAATGGCTCTCACAAACACCCAGCCCACCTAGAATACCACAGTTTCATACTCTAACTAAAATTCACCAACCAACCATAACAGCGAGACCAATCATCTCGGGCTGTGATGGACCTACAAAAATAATTTTATCTTTCGTTGACACATTGCTACAACCAATATCCCGATCACAGAAGTCATACCTTAAAGATGCAATTGATTTTATAAATTTCATTGAAGAAACAAAGGTGAATTACGAACATTTCTTGTATCAATGGACGTCGCAAGTCTCTACACAAACATACCTCAGGAAGGGGGAATTGATATAGTGTGCATGCACAGCATACGACAACTTTCACAAAAATAACCCTTCGATTCCTACAAAATACTTGCGGGAAATGCTTAGACTCATCCTTAAAGAAAATTATTTACAATTCAATGGAAGGCATTTCCTAAAAACCCATGGTACTGCTATGGGAACCAAGACAGCAGTTTATTTTGCCAATATTTTCATGGCTAAAAAAATGGAAACAGAAATTCTACGCAAAGTCGTCTCAAAACCTACAGTTTGGAAACGCTACATTGATGATGATGTCTTTTTCCTGTGGGACTTAAGTAAACCGAACATAGAGACCTTCATCGAACAAGCAAATTTACATCACCCTACGATTAAATTCACGGCAGAAATATCTGACACTGAAATTGTGTTTCTAGACACAATGGTATACAAAGGCACGAGATTCAAGGATCAATCAATCCTTGATGTAAACACACACTTAAACCAACGGAGACCTTGCAATATGCGCATTTCACCTCTTGTCACCCGCTAAGCGTGAAAAACGGATTCGTCAAAGGCGAGGCCTTACGAATCCTTAGAAGAAACTCCTTAAAGGACACTTTCGAGGAAAATATTTCGAAAATTAAAAGACATTTGCGTGACAGGGGTAACCCACGCAATATGGTAGAAAAACTACTATCAGAAATCAAATTCACAAGGAGGGGCTCAGTGCTTAAAGGAAAAAACAAAACACAAAAATATATTTTACCTTTTGTGACACAATACCAGCTATCAGTGTCAAACTTGAAAGAAGCTTTACTCACAAAATGGCATTCAATTCAAAATCAACCCCTATTTCAACAAATTTTTAAAGAACCACCTATCATTTCATACAAAAGAGGAAAATCCTCCAAAGATCTGCTTGTGAGAGCAAAACTATAAAAGGTTCTATACATGTTTTCACGCAGAAAGGGAATCAATGTGGCTTGTCACGCCTTGCGTTTCTTATCTGCATACTCTATTGAGAAGTAACTTGAGCCAGCTAAATCGCTAAAAAAGTCGCTAAAAGTTGCTAAAATGATAAAAAAAATCATCACAATTTATGAATGGCACTTATAAGCCACCGTTAATTCCTCATATATTCAAAATTCACTCAATAGCTTTTTTTACAGGGTGTCTCGAAGTCTTACTAACAGCCCGAGATGCACACAGGGTGAAATAAGGCGTTTCCGAGATTCGGAAAAATGACGGAAACACGATACATCAACTTTCCGTTATGTTTCCGCAGGGCGGATACAACGGGAAACTCGATAGAGAAAAACGATCATAATGTTTCGCGTTTCCGCAGCATTTCCGCTGACTGAAACGCGTACGGGTGTTTCATTCGTGTTTCCGCAAAACGGATTCACTCAGAAAATCGAGATTTTTTTCCAAGGGGCTTTTCCTCTTTCGGCAAAATGAAATGGCGCCAGTTCAGCGTACATGTTTACTACTGAATTTGCGCTCTAAACAATACCTGGACAATTGTTTTGTATCATGCAAATACATTAATATTTCATCACAAGAAGCCTGGACAACCTCGGAAATTCTCGGGAAAAATAAATATATATACATGGTGCATACATACGGCCTGTTTTATAAATATCTTCCGAAAACGAAGGGAACCGAATGAAGGCTACGGATGAAAAACTTCATACAGCATCATACATCTCACTTAATCACGGTATAGTTGGAAGCAAGGAAAGCCCTAAATATTAGGACAACCGATAAGTTTTATTAGTACTTACAGGATTACACCAGCCATGTTTGGAACTCAGCCCAAAACCCCAAAACCTCTTAGGATCCGAAAACTTCTCTATGGACCTACGAAAATTTAGCTTATCAAACGAGTTGATAAGGGAAAACGCTCTAAAGGTCAACGATTTAGCATCACAGTTTCTTAAGAAACTTAAGCCTTAATTCCTTTCTTAATCAGGGGTTTACTTATTCTAAAAAAAGTGATCTTGAACATGTTTCAAGACCAGAAACACCAACTTGAAATACGTCCAAGACTCGCAAAATTAAATTCGATTCAGAAATAACCTCACTGAGTTTAAAAATTTTGCTATCAAGCTTGTAAGTGAGAAAAAGCCTTTGAAGCAAGTCCACGTGACGCCTAGGGGTATATGATATGATAAAATTACTCCCATCTTCCTAGTCAATGACCCTCAAATGTAAAGGGTCGCGTATACCGCTCGCGCAACGTTATTTTAAATCACGCGTTAAAACATCAACCCTACTTATGAAGGCTTAAGAATTAACCGAAACATTAGCCAAAACGTCCTAAAAAACCACCCACACGTATATATTACAAGTCAGTTACAAACATTAACATTTTCAACAAGGTATAATATAGTTCTACTTTATAGTGTCTCCTTGATCTTTGTTTTAAAAACCTTTGACATCGGAGACCCAGGGGCAGTTAGTCAAAACCGGACGAAGGAATCACTAGCATTATCAGGACTGGCTAAGGTCCGGCGTCCCGTCCTGGCTGGCTTCCCCAGGGGTTACCGAGAATGAAATCATTTGTAATACTTGCAGCCTTCTACAAGCCTCGCAAATATCTATCCAAGCTTCAATTGAAATGCAAAGATACAGACGGAGTAATGCTGGGCCGCAAAAAGATATATCGGAGTCAAATAAAGAGGACACACGATTATACTGTCAATGCTCTGATGCTTCCTATTTATGGCAATGAATCGCGAAATGAAAATGATACAATCTTCTCGAAACGCTATCTGAAGAACACCAATATTGCTTCGCTTAAACTGTAACTTCCACATTCACTCTTCGACATGAAGATCAGTTTATCGACCTTTGAAACCTTCTCCCATTTTGTCCTTACCGCGCATGATTGCCTCGTTTTTGAACCGAGGTCAATTATAATTGCGCGCCTTTTGAATCTTGCTATTTCGCTCTTTGGTCGTTCTCTTGAAGTCCTTCGGTTTCGGCAAAAGATAAAATGGTTTCACGGGAAGGTTGCCCAAGTACTAGCAATGCTCAAGTACAGCAAAAAAGTGACCCCAAGTCCCATGGAAGCCGTTTTGAAAGAGCTGGCTGAACTGAGGTCCGTTAACCAAAAGCTTAACGATCGTTTGGACGCAATGTGCAAATCAAAAGCGAAGAAGAGTCTCTTCAGTTCCAAACAGCGCTCGTCGACGTCGGTTGATCCAAGTACTGAATGGTAGTTTGCTGCAATCTTATTGTTTTCAGTCTCGGTCAAATTAAGTGAACTCCAAAGAGTCCTTCGTTCAAAACTTGTTACTGCATGCGTTGTAATCAATATATGAGTTTTACCAAGAACGTTTATTGTTACATTATGATTACAGTACTGTACCGAGAAAAATCTTACCGAGTAAGAGTTACAGCGATTGTGAAATTAATGTATTTTCATAAGAATTGTGAACGAAGATATCACCTTAGTGCTTTAGCGGCAAAGTTTATATGTTGAGGTTTAGAGTTACGTGTGTTCCTTTAAGCCAGTTTGTAGCATTTCTGCGAACAAGTACTTGTATGACTCTTTTTATTCTCCTACGCGTTTCGTGCGACAGAGGCTCACTTCATCAGGGATTTTTTATTCCCTGGCAAGGAAATAGCTCCATACTGAATATTAAGTTCATGCGAAAGGATGTGTGTGATAAAAAAATATTAATGTTCAATGCAGGAGTAGCCTGCGAGCAAGCTCTCTTGCGGGGTGGGCCACCCACCCTGCAAGAGAGCTTGCTCCCGTGCTAATGCAGGAGATGCCACTTAGGAGAAACTAGATTTGAAAAATTTCCTGGGTGGCATTCTCCCATTCCTCCCTCGAGGCTCATGCCTTTGAAGCTAAAAAACACTCCCTATTTTCCTTCAAAAGTGGTTAGAATCTATGGGACTTGTGCACCTCTCATTCACTTAACCCTTTAAGCCCCCAGGGGTTCCCCATTGACGAATAAAATCGTCTGGCGTTAGACAGAGTAAAATCTATAAGTGCCATTTGGCACTCTCGCTGAAAGGGTTAAACGGGGACATAGTTTTTTCACGCTGTTAGCTTAACCCTTTAAAGGTATGGTGGACATTGTCCTGTGTCACTTAAAATGACTGAGATCTCGAGAAAGCCAACCATGGTGATTTTCTTTTTGCGTTTATATAAAGGACGCTGTCAGAAAGACCTACAGAGAATTGAGGAAACAGAGGGAGGATTTTGCAGGCTTTCTGACAAGTGCCAGGTTGGTAAATAGATGCTCCCTTGTCTATGCTATACAAAATCACAAATACAGTAATCTTTCAGAAATAAACTGTGGTGGGAACCAATGTTCACCATCTTGCAGAAGCCGATGCAAACATGAATACTCATTTGTACCAATTTCTACCTCAACTATGTCACATACAGCTGTCCTGGACTATTGTTAGTGGAATTTTCTGCTGTCCAAAAGTTAATGTTCACTAAAATTAACCAAGTTCAGAACCAAGGTATTCAAACTTTATCCTCTTTCTTTTTTGGTTTTTCTTTCCCTTTTTTTTGTCTGACCACTTCTGGATGATAATAATTATTCTTGAATGAGGAGTCAACTGTATTGGAAATTACTGTAATTAAATATACCTCTCTCTCTCATTGTGGTATAATTTTTTATGTAGTCCCAAATTTCTTTGGGTAGGCTGTGCTAAAGCTGCATAATATATCTCCCAGACAACAAAATAACACTTTCATCAATGCTGTACAATTTTCAATATCCCATGAATTTGTTCATGAGGGTCATGCAAATTGTACAAATATAGAGAGTTTCAAAGAGAGTTGTGACTTAACAATTGGCTTTCATTGACAAAAGTCAGGCTGCCCATCTCTGAGTGGGCTGTGCCAAAGCTGTTTATCCATCTTTGAGTGGACAAAATGGCACTTTTGTCAATGATGTCAAAATTTTATTTTAAAAGTATGATTTCATTGAGGTTAGGTTATGCCAATTATATTGTCAACTGAGTTTCCAAGAGAGGTTTGACTTAACAATAATTGGCTTTCATTGACAAAAGTCAGGCTGCCCATCTTGGAGTGGGCTGTGCCAAAGCTGTTTATCCATCTTTGAGTGGACAAAATGGCACTTTTATCAATGATGTCCAAATTTCATTTTGAACATTATGATTTTGTTGTGGTTAGGTTATGCCAATTATATTGCTCACTGAGATTCAAAGAGAGGTTTGACTTAACAATAATTAGCTTTCATTGACAAAAGTCAGGCTGCCCATCTTGGAGTGGGCTGTGCCAAAGCTGTTTATCCATCTTTGAGTGGACAAAATGACACTTTTGTCAATGATATCCAAATTTCATTTTGAACATTATGATTTTGTTGTGGTTAGGTTATGCAAATTATATTGCTCACTGAGATTCAAAGAGAGTTGTACTTACGTAACAATACAACTGTAATTGGCTTTCATTGACAAAAGTCAGGCTGCCCATCTCTGAGTGGGCTGTGCCAAAGCTTTTTATCCATCATTGAGTGGACAAAATGGCACTTTTGTCAATGATGTCCAAATTAATTTCATTTTGAACGTATGATTCCGGTGAGGTTGGGTTATGCAAATTATATTGCTCACTGAGTTTCTAAGAGAGGTTTTACTTCATAATAATTGGCTTTCATTGACAAAAGTCAGGCTGCCCATCTTGGAGTGGGCTGTGCCAAAGCTGTTTATCCATCTTTGAGTGGACAAAATGGCACTTTTATCAATGATGTCCAAATTTCATTTTGAACATTATGATTTTGTTGTGGTTAGGATATGCCAATTATATTGCCAACTGAGTTTCCAAGATAGGTTTGACTTAACAATAATTGGCTTTCATTGACAAAAGTCAGGCTGCCCATCTTGGAGTGGGCTGTGCCAAAGCTTTTTATCCATCTTTGAGTGGACAAAATGGCACTTTTGTCAATGATGTCCAAATTTCATTTTGAACATTATGATTTTGTTGTGGTTAGGTTATGCAAATTATATTGCTCACTGAGATTCAAAGAGAGTTGTACTTAACAATACAACTGTAATTGGCTTTCATTGACAAAAGTCAGGCTGCCCATCTCTGAGTGGGCTGTGCCAAAGCTTTTTATCCATCATTGAGTGGACAAAATGGCACTTTTGTCAATGATGTCCAAATTAATTTCATTTTGAACGTATGATTCCGGTGAGGTTGGGTTATGCAAATTATATTGCTCACTGAGTTTCCAAGAGAGGTTTGACTTCACAATAATTGGCTTTCATTGACAAAAGTCAGGCTGCCCATCTTGGAGTGGGCTGTGCCAAAGCTGTTTATCCATCTTTGAGTGGACAAAATGGCACTTTTATCAATGATGTCCAAATTTCATTTTGAACATTATGATTTTGTTGTGGTTAGGTTATGCAAATTATATTGGTCACTGAGATTCAAAGAGAGGTTTGACTTAACAATAATTAGCTTTCATTGACAAAAGTCAGGCTGCCCATCTTGGAGTGGGCTGTGCCAAAGCTGTTTATCCATCTTTGAGTGGACAAAATGACACTTTTGTCAATGATATCCAAATTTCATTTTGAACATTATGATTTTGTTGAGGTTAGGTTCTGTAAATTACATTGCTCGCTGAGTATCCAAGAGAGGTGTGACTTCACAATAATTGGCTTTCATTGACAAAAGTCAGGCTGCCCATCTTGGAGTGGGCTGTGCCAAAGCTGTTTATCCATCTTTGAGTGGACAAAATGGCACTTTTATCAATGATGTCCAAATTTCATTTTGAACATTATGATTTTGTTGTGGTTAGGATATGCCAATTATATTGCCAACTGAGTTTCCAAGAGAGGTTTGACTTAACAGTAATTGGCTTTCATTGACAAAAGTCAGGCTGCCCATCTTGGAGTGGGCTGTGCCAAAGCTTTTTATCCATCTTTGAGTGGACAAAGTGGCTGCACTTTTGTCAATGATGTCAAAATTTTATTTTGAAAGCATGATGTTACATTGCTGAGATTATGCAATTTAAGGTTTTATCTGCTACTGAATTTCAAAGAGAGTTGTGACTTTACAATTGGCTTTCATTGACAGAGTTAGAGTAGTGCAAGAGCTGTTAATCCCTCTTTGAGAGTTACATGTAGAATAGCAATTTGGTCAATTGTGTTAAAATATCATTTTAAAAATATGATTTCATGACCTTGGTTTAAGATAATGATTCTCTACTTCTAGCAAGCATAATTACATCTTACAAAGCATGTTACACTGTACATGTACTTCATATCCAAATGGTACTTCCAATGATTACACCCTCTAGCTAAGAGATGCCACCTAGGTGGAAATTACCTTACCTGCATGTTCATTTTAATTTTAATCATTTGATTTTCTTTGTCTTAAACCCTTGAGATATGACCATGAAGGGAACAAGAAGATTGAGGAAATTATTGTCAAAGAAATCAGAGGAAATTAATTTTTGGAAAGGAAAAATGGGTCAAGGCAGAGATAAAAGGTATAGTTCATATTAACGCATTGCATTTTTGTGCAGTACCTCTCCAGGGTATTGTAAATCCTATGTCAGTCTGGTATAACAAAACGGAAGGCAATAGTCTATCAAACTGCCCTTCCTTAGAATACAAAAGAGCACATGAATTGTGAGTAAAACCACCCTCTTCACACCAATTATTGCTTCCATTCTTTTGGCAATGTAAAAAGGATGTTATTTTCTTATCTTCCCCTTCCCCACTGTTAGAGCTCTTAGAAGTCATGGTACATTGTATCATGGTTCTGTACCATTTTTTTGACAATGGTGTGTGCCATGTACACGTAGAATTGGTGTTGGCAAATCAGTTGATGTAATTTCTATTGATAGCAACAAGGGCAATATAGTGTGTCTGTGATTGAGATAATGATCATGAGAAGACAAATGGCTTGCACAGATATGTCCAGGATTGACCCTACTTAGATGCACACCGATTTCATTAAACCTCATGAAGCGTCTCCTTGGTCTTCGCCCCAACTTCAACACCACTCAAGTCTAAGACTACAGACAATTAACATCATAAAGTGTCCCCTATACTCTTATCTTCAAATAAAGATACACAGCAGTAGTTACCCTAACCTTAAAATGACGCTAACCCTAACTTTTATCTTAAAAAGATAGAAAATGCTTATACTTAACGGGAAATTTCGTGTTGGAAGTCAAAATTCGACGTGCATTTCATTAGGGTCAATTCTGGACATAAGTGGATTTGCATGGCAAAGGTGGTCTTTAAT
>NC_090896.1:16244436-16246936 GCF_036669925.1 Montipora capricornis
AGTTTCAAAATTAGAGTCACCATTTACGAAAACAGAGGCACCATTAATGAAAATAACAGAGGCTGAATTTTGGTGGTAATGGCACCCCATACATACGTCCGTACGTACGTTCAACTTGTCATGTAGGCAGTTTGCGGAAAGTCGCATTACATTGCTGGTGACTGCGTCTTTTTATGGCCGGATGTAGCATGGCGCGTAATGCATTTGACACTGCGTTTTAGTAAAAGAAGCAACAATTTTGAAGACGACCAAAAAACCAAAAAAAAAGCCAAGCCTAAGTATTTTTTAATATTTCATACCGCGCGTGTCTCACGAGGGGTTCAGCCGCTGGTTCGTTGCTGTGACGTTGCTTCGCAACCCGTCGCTCATACAGTATCGTCAGCAGGAAGGCGGGAAAACTGTTGTGCACGTGGAAAGTATCAATGTTGGCTTCAGTGATCTTGCTCATGCCAGAGACGACGTATTCGTATAGCGTAAAGAACAAACGCAAAAACCTAACCAGGTATTTCCTTCTATCCATCCGGTTAGCTTTCATTCTATTATGCTTGTATCTATTCGTTGCACTGTTAGTTTCTGTTAACGGCACTAAAACCTTTATTGGCCCCGGCGTGGAAATTCTAGCGACGTGTACCGCTTTACAAATTAAAAATTTTCAGTTCAGTTAGGTTTAAAAAAAAAGAAAAAAATCGACGCATTATCTTTAATTAAATAAGCTTGGATTTCCCGTTTATAATCGATTCTTTCAAGCAAGAAATAAAATAAATTAATGCATGCCTAGTCGTCTCTTGAAGTTCATGGCCAAATGTGCAGTACTCCCAAAGCGATTCTGAAAGCACAGAAGCACATTCATATTTCAGCCCGTTTTCCCTGGCTGAAAACCCAAGCCCAGGCTGGGATTTTCAGCCACTTTCATTTTAAGAGGATATCTTTCAGAACCCTGAAATTCAGGCCCTTAAGTGGAATAAAGTGGTTAGAAATCGCTGGCCCGTCTAACCGGGCTGTCCCGGTAAACGCAATTACATGGAAATATTTCCGCCCGGTAAGCCGGGATCCCGGCATCGTTATGCCAGGATCCCACCTAACTGAGCTGACCCGCTAATCATGTAATCGCAAACTTGAGTTTTGTTGTTTTTTCTCAGGGTGCGTTTTTTTCGGGAAAACCCAAAAACGAGATTCTTCAGCATGAAAATAAAACGAAAAATCCGAAAAAGGATTATTTGCCATAACAGCGAAAGCAAACAAACCGCGATTAACTAGTTTGTTTTGGAGAAATTCTTCAATGAAAATACCACCACAAAAAAAACAAAACAAAAAAAAAACCTTGTCGATCGATGAAAAGAAATGATGAAAAATATGCGTGCTAAGGTACAAATCGATTACAGAGGGTATTTTTGCAGTTCTCTTTTTAGCTGCAGAAAAGGTGCTAACAATATTATTGCTATCAAGAAAATTTTTGTGTTATTTTCTGGTGTCAAACTTGCAGGAAAGCTAATTATTTTCTACCTATTCGTGTCATCCATCGTACGGTAAAAATAGCGCGAGAAAAACATTTGGGCTAAACTGTCGTGTACGGTAGCTGTTGTATGTTATTTTTGCATAGAAAACTGCTTGTCATAAATACTTTTTTTCAAATCCTTCCTACTAAAATCGCTGAATTGGTGAATCTCAAAAATCCGTATTTAGATTTGATCCGAAGTATCCTCTTCGAGTGTAGATACTTTGGATTCATGATCCGTTTTTGGATTTGGCCAAACAAACGCAAAATCCGTTTGATTCCTAAATAAACGCACTCTCAGACTTGCCGGGATCTCGGCTAAACGAGCCTGCCTGCCTGACTGGGTCTCCCCGGCTTATGTAGTTGGCCCGTTAGGCTGTTTGATTCAGGAACGTTTCAAATAACACCGTATATATTTTCCCTCAAAGATGAGATGATTTATATTTCTTATATTTATTTGCAGACCGTAAATCGCTTATCTGGCAACAAATTTGAGATCATTTAGTGGTCGTTACGACTAGAAAAATTTCTTCCATCTTTTTTTCATACAACAATTAATTACCTTGGAAATATGGACATAAGCACCGTCCAGCTTTAGCTAGATTTTGATAATTAATATTTTGTTTATTCTAAGATAGGTGTTGCTCACTTTGTATCCCAATCGTAACAAGATGTTTATAGCCTAAGTAGCTGACAGGATTGTCGGCCGCACGGAAAATTGGGAGGGGTGCTGTGAAGTCCCGCCTGCCGGGAAACTTGGGTTTTTTTTTTAATACCACCCACTTTGAAATCCTATTAGGAACAGCCAATCAGAGTAATGCTGTAATGCGAAACCAAGTTGTATATTACAAGTGTCAACTGGGCGCAAAACGTAATAGCACCATAGAGGGCGGATTAGCAAAAAAATATTTTATTTCGAAAGCTAGCAGGAAAAATAGCCAAAGAAGAAGGCCAAAAAAGAAAATGAAGCGAGACGGGATGACTGCGTCAAGTAAATCGTCGAAC
>NC_090896.1:16256936-16259436 GCF_036669925.1 Montipora capricornis
GGAACAATAAATACGTCAAGAGGCATCTGCATACGTGAAGCTCAAGCCATGGGTGCACTGCATGTCCCTCACACAAGAACAATATAAAGTTAGCCCGCTAAAATGCGAAAAAGAAAACAAAAGGCACAAAGCAAAACTACGACACACAATTACATAGTTAAAAAGTAGCCAGCGAAAGCTGTTAAATATAGAGCTACTAACACAAAGGGTCTTGCAATCCTCATAACACCTAGTAACAATGGAACAAAAAACCCAGTTTTTTACTGCTTGCTTCCCAAATGTGTGGAAAATTGCCGAGGTGAAACCAATACCCAAGGATGGCGATCACGAAATAGCCAGTAATAACAGACCTATATCACTTCTGCCTGTTCTATCAAAAGTGTGCGAGAGAGTGGCTCACAATCAGCTAATGGAATACCTAACTTCTAAAGGCCGCTTATCTACCAGACAAATTGGTAACAAAGAGGAACACTCCACCGAAACCTCTGTGATTCAGACCACCGACATGATATTGAGTGCGATTGATAAAAAGCACTTGACGGCGGTAATTCTGCTTGACATGAGCAAGGCCTTTGACAGTATAGATCACAACTTGCTTCTTGTCAAGCTGCAGGACATCGGTGCCTCGCCTTTAGCTTTGCAGTGGTTTCGTAGTTATCTAACCGCTCGCTATCAGGTTGTCACGATTGGGACAGCATCATCGGAACGCCTACACGTGGCCAGTGGAGTGCCTCATGGGAGTATTTTAGGGCCAGTCCTCTTTAGCATTTATATGAATGACTTGCCATCAGTTCCACAACATTGTTCTATCCAGTGCTACGTGGACGACACTAAGCTCTTGCTGTCTTTCCGGCTTCAAGATCAATCACGTATAGTCGCAGAAATAAATCAAGATCTTACAAGAATACGTAACTGGTGTTTCGATAACCAGTTACTGTTAAACCCTGACAAGACGAAGCTCCTAGTTTGTGGCAGTAAGCATGGGGCCGCCAAGACCCGCAACTTCAAGATTTCGTTCCTTGGAAAACAGCTTGCTCCAGTGGAGGCTGCCAGAGACCTTGGTGTTATATTGGACACAAGTTTAACTTTTGACGATCATGTCACTGCAACTGTCGCTTCTTGTATGTCGCGACTAGGCCAGATAAATCGTGTTAAACATTGTTTTGACAAACGCACTTTAATTATTATTATCAATGCGTTAGTTTTTAGTAAACTTTTTTACTGCTCTTTAGTCTGGAGAAATACTTCACAATCTAACATGGCAAGATTTCCGCACAGGTCCCTACTTCATTATGCATACACTCCTTTGTTTCAAGAAAACAATAACGATAACAATAGACGTCCTTTGCGACTGTGGCGCTTTGTTCTTTCTATATGGACTTAAAAAAAGTCGGTCGAACTTCTGTCTGAAATACGGAAAATCGAACAGTTTTCCCTGGAATTTCGGCACTTTTCCTGCAATTCACCCATTTTTCAGTTTTAGAATAAGCGCAAGAAGTGGAGTTTCAAGCAATCGTTGTAATAGGGTTCAGATTCGCAAACATAACAAACAAACCAAATAAAAGTACTGTCATAAGAAATTTAATGGCTACCTGCTCTTTTTATCGTGAAATTGTTCTTCCTGTCTGCTTAAAAATTCGCCGAGACACTGCAAAGTGTATATTTTCTTCCTTTCCTGTATTTAGGATCACGAACGGTGCATTTAGAGGGATTTTGCGATTTATCGCTCTTTGTAGAGATCGGCAATATGCTCAATGATACTTCCAAGTAAATAGCTTTGTAGAGATCCATGGATGTTCCCCTACGAGGCATACTTCGTTTCACTCCCCATCATGTCTTTTCAATGCCGTGCTGTGGGCTCGTTTGTCTGGGTCGACGAAGTTTAGGCGATGGTTAACTGCGGTGAGATGATGTTAGCCCTTGTCTTGTAGGCAGTTGTAAACTTTCCGGCCACAGGTAGCTAGGGCTAATATTTTTTCAAGGAGAGTTTACGGTCAGAAAATTAATATGTGTTCTGGCGGATTGAAGGCTATCCATTGCAGTTTTTTCTTGTGCATCGCGAAACAGATCCATCTCCCGATGCGGCACTTTGTCTTTGCCAACTGACTACGGTTTCACACAGGTTTTGGACACGGAAGACGAAAGTAAATTGTTTTCTTTGCACCACTCTATGCGCAACTTTGGAAAGGCTATAAAGCAGCGACAATTTCCAAATGATCAAATCTTCCATTGCTGTGACCCTTTTACTTCGGCAGCTATCTTGATTATTACGAAGACACAAGTTTGCTTCAAAAGAAGGGAAATATGAAACGATTTTAATTGCAATGAACTCGTGCATGAAAGTTTCCCATGAAAGATGCACCAATCAGACTTTAAGCGTGGTATACTCTTCCACGCAGTGAACTTATAAGTGTGCCGCACGCACGGGGCATGAAGGAAAAGCAGGTCACAGTTCACAGAAATACTGGAAAACCTAAAACTATCACAGGGACTAACCTTA
>NC_090896.1:16264436-16273869 GCF_036669925.1 Montipora capricornis
GCGACCAATTTCTGCCAAGTAGTGTCACAGAAATACTGACAAGTTATTTTATTTAAACCAAGGCACAAACTCTAACTCAGGGTATAATCAACCCCCCCTAAACTAACTTTGCCGTGCTCTTATAGGTGCAAGCTAACATTTAAATCATAGCTCAGACACTCTAGAGTTTGCACAGGCATGTCTTGACGGAGCCCCCCCTGGTTCAAAGACCGCGCCAAGAGGTTGAATACGGGCTTCGCCCGTATTCAACCGAAAATTTAAGCAGCCACCTTCTTCAAAAATCAGTCAGATATATATATGTATATATATATATAGTAGAATAAAAAATTATGTTAATTACTGTACAAACTGTTCCAGCCACAGTGTGTGTGTATATATATATAGTAGAATAAAAAATTATGTTAATTACTGTACAAACTGTTCCAGCCACATTTATATTTATTTTTTTCTGGGCTGTACTCTCTAGCATCCACAGATAAACCGTTTCAAGCATGTACTCCCCTCTACTGGAAAGATCTTTGTCCTGTCTTACATAAATTTATAATGCGATAATATGCGATAATGACACGACATTGCTCGCGTCAGATTGAAGTTCTCGCATTTTTGTCTCCCCTTCTTCACATGGTTTGACTTAATTTTGACCCCTCTCCTTTTTGTTATTGTGAAAAACAAATTGATGTCAGTTTTTCATGCATCTGTCCTGTTATTGACAATGAATTTCGTCATAACATTATCAAAGTAGTCTAAGGATCCAATTTTTGTTATGATGTCATGTACATCCGTCCGCCCGTACAGACTGTCGGGGTGGAGGTGGATCCACTCAGCTACTTTGACAATGTTATGATGAAATTCATGATCAATAACAGGACAGACGCATGAAAAACTGACATCAATTCATCAAATGTACAGTAGATGATCAGGGCTACAAGACTTTAATATTAATAGCGGATCTTAGGCACGCAAAGGGTGCCAGCGGAGCACCATGGGTGAGAGTATCCATGCGAGAAATTTTTGTTATGATGTCACGTACATCTGTCCGCCCGTACAGACTGTTAGGGTGGAGGTGGGGAAGCCGGACAGCCTGTGGGAACAGGAGTGTTCGGACAATTTTTCTTGGCCGGAAATCGCATGGTAGCATTGCACTTGGCAACCGGTGTTTTTTGGCGGGAAATCATATTAGTGATGAGCAACAGGATAAAGAACAGGAAAGAGCATCAGAGAAGAGGCAACGAAATTTGAAAAAATTAAGCAAAGAAATCCTAGTAAAGATTAAAGAGTAAAGATTGTCAGTCAAACAGAAAATGTTGTGAAAGACATCACTATGCGTGTAATTTCAGTTTTAGTTGACTAAAATTGTTGGTTATTGTTTGGAAGGCTTGTTTGTTTGCTGCATGCTGTCAGCTCAGAGGTGTTTGATCTGTTTGATCACTGTAAACTGTCCACACTAATGATGATTAATTCAATCTGTACTTTATGCAGAAGCATAGTTATTTCCATAAACATTTTATTGCTTTTTGGGGTTAAAAACGGGAGCTCCACTTTTAGGTTTGGCTTTATTTATTTTAGCAAAAGGTTCAGCAAAAAGCTAATTGCTAACCCTTTTATCTTAACGGTGAAAGCTGGTCGGAAATTGCAAAGGGAAAAAATTCAGTTGCAAATGAGACTGTATTGGTCGCAATTTCGAGTCTTGACTTACCATAAGCATGTAAATACATTGGACGAGCCTACATGTAATTATTAGTTCTACAAATTATTGCTTAAATTTGGAACCGCATAATCCAGTGTAATTTCTGCATAATCAACGCATGTTTACGCATAATAATTATGGCCAAAAATTTCCGCATAATCTTTCATTTTTTTCCGCATCCTATCAGAAGCCCAGACTCTAGCACTACTGAGGTTAACCATAATGAAAAATTTGATAATGCATGGTTACAAAATGTTTCTCCAGCTGACAATAATTGAGCCCTCATTGGCCAATTTCTGGAATAAAGACTGACATTTTGACAATAACTTCCTGTGTATACTTGTTATAATAACTGTTACTTTTTGTGAGTTTAATAAAAATAGTACTTACATGTATCTTTGCACCTTGAATGAATTAACATATTTAAAGTATTCTCAGTCTTCTGGTGACAATTAAACAGCTTGTTCTCCAGAGGCATATGGAGCAGGCTGCAAGAAATTAGAGGTACAATTAAATTTAATTACATTGTACAATTGCTACATGTAACAATAATAATGTAGACTAATAGATTCCTTTGGCATATTTATATAGTTACATGGACCAGTGGCACACCTGACCAGACATGCAATTAACTATCATGTATTGGTATTCAGGTCCATCATACAAGTTGCCATCAGCTGTTAAACTGCTTATACACTGTACAACTATGAGTCTGAGAATTTTTAAACTACTGTGAGATTTCTCTATACAAACAGATAAGAAACTGGATCACAATCACCCTGACATTGTGTTTGTGTACAAACAAAACAAAAATTGCCTCATCTATTGCATGCCCTAGTGACAGAAGGGTAGATATCAAACAAGAGGAAAAGGTCAACAAGATTAGTATCTGGATCTGGCAGTTGAGATAAAAGCCTTGTGGAAGATCAAGGAGTGTTAAAGTTGTCCCTGTTGTTATTGGAGCACGGGGTACTATTCCAAAGAGACTGGCTCGGGACTACATGTACATGTTTGCTGGGATAGAGTTGGCAGCTCTTGCTGGGATAAGCAACAATCCTCCAAAGAGTCCTTGAAGTCTAAGGCAGCTTGTTATGACCTGATGATGGGATTAAAATTTCTTGAAGTTTTGATTACAATGTACAGGGTGTACCATACAGTACACTGTACCTGCCATGAAGCTAAATGCACCATAATAATAATAATAATTTAATAATAATAATAATAATAATAATAATAATAATTATAATTATTATTATTATTATTATTATTAAATTATTATTATTATCATGGTGCATTTAGCTTTACAGCTTCATGGAATAATAATAATAATAATAATAATTATTATTATTATTATTATTATTATTGTTGTTATTATTATCATTCTAATTATTATTATCATTATCCCTGAGCAAGCATGGCCAGGCTTTACTTAGCAAGGAATGAGGGCAGAAGAGGACTGAAATCAGTGGAGGAAACAATAAGATTAAGATCAGAAAAGTCAAGTCAACTTTATTTAGGCAGGGTAGCCCAGTCAGCCATGGCTACAATTATTGGCTCAGGAATGGATACATGTACATGAAGAAGAAACTGCAAAGGATCAGGCACTAACAACTTGATGGAGGGAGGTTATCATAGAAAAACAAGCCAGTCAACCACAAAATGCAGAATGTATAAATAGAGAGACAAAACTATATTTCACATTCTCCATTAATTTTGTGTAGCAAACTTGCACAATGTGAATGTAGTTCTAAAGAGACATGACAAAGTAGCTCAAATAATACACTAAAATCTATGTAAAAAATATTATCTCTCATACTCAAGGAATTGGTATGACCATGTTGAGAAGAAAGTGGCAGAAAATAGCAAAGCAAAGATACTTTTGGATTTCTCTAAACAAACAGATCATTGTTATACAGGCACAAAGAGCAGATATTGTTTTCAAAGACAATTAAGATCTAAATCACACATGGGTCATTAAGCCTACAAATAATTTTTTTTGCTATAAGCCTGTCATGTGTCAGGCCAGGCCACGGCACCTCATTTTCATTGTCTCGTTTTTCTTTTTTTCTTTTTTTTCTTTTTTAAAAGTGGTTAGGGTGAGGGTTAAGGTTCAAATCTTTTGCATTGCCCGTAGCCGGACAGGAAGATCCTTCTTTTTCGTGTTTTAACGTCAGGCCTGAAACTATTTCTGCTCTAGCATGATCGGAATCCCGTGTAAGATCTTATGGGGTAAAATCACTTAACATTATGTCAATATTCATGTGGGAAGACACCACTGTTGTTGTTCAAATTATTCTTCAGTCATATTCGGAAGAATTTCAAAAAAAATCTTTCAAGATTCCATTCAAATATTTTAGAACTTTCTTCAGACCAATGTACAAAAAACAGTATTTAAAATTAAACCTTTGAAATATTCACATGCACATATTTTCTGTATCTAAATGAGGGTTGAAGATGAACTAGAAATAATTCTTTTTCCCAGTTCCATAACGTCCTCTGTTTCGGATACAGCATTTTTGAATTTCCGAATTTTTACCTTGCGTGACCCCAGGATACAGAGCTGATTGAAAAGCTTGTCTCTTTCTATGATTCTCAGACATTTGTGGATTTCAAGTACATTACGAGAGGTGTTCCTACACATGTATTTTATCAGAAACCCACAAGGGTTGAAACGTGTAACGGCCCCCTGTGTGCTGGGGAACAAGCTTCATCTGAATAATTATTCAATTTGCTAATTACCATATTTGGAACAACAAGAGCAAGGGGTTTCCAAATATGGTACTTAGCACTGAAACATTCAACCAATCAGTTCGCACTTAATATTCGGAAGCTGTGAACGTGCGTTACACGTTTCATGTTGGCAGTGTGGCCCAGTGGTTAGGGCGCTTGCCTTGAGATCGGGAGATCCCGGGTTCAAGACCTGCTCTGACCATTTGGTGAATTTGATCCTGGTAGTCCCTGGTTCAACTTCCCAGCTGCACTTGTAAATAGACAACTGGCTTGCCTCTGGCCAGTTGGGATTCTTAACAGTTGTTGTTGTTCTGTTCTGTCGTTTCGTTGTGTTTCATTGGCCCTGAAAAGCCCCCATGGGGAGTGGTCAATTAAGCATGTATTGTATTGTTTCAACCCTTATGGGTTTCTGATTTAAGTAAGCACATTTGCGGAAAAGTGAACTCCAGGTGTTTTCGTTGATTACTGGCCACCATATTGGTGGACCACGGACGGTCTACCAACATGGCAGCATTGTGTGAAATGCTTCGGGAAATTGATAACTCAGAAACGATGTACCACACAGACCTGACAATTGGAGAAACGGTTTATATATTTGTCTCGAAATCATTTCAAGTTGTTGGATTCTTTTATTGAACGGTTTTGAATTTGCTTTTTGTTGCATGACAATGAAAACAATCAAAACATGCGCACACTGCCCAATACTGTTTTGACAATACTGTTGCTTTCGTTTGCCATTCTATTGAGAATTCTTATGTTTTTGCTTTCTTTGTTTGTCATTCTAGTTGAACAAAATACATTTGTATATGTTTCAGCTTTTGTTTGTGCATAGGCAATAACGTTAGTTATTGAAGTCACGATAAGAAATGTAATTTGAGGCCCTAAAAATTCACTGTAAAACTGGTCATAAAATCTTATCAGTCCAATGAAAACACAAACAACATGCATTTGGGGAACAGTATCCTTGTTGATTCCACAGCACATGTACATTGCAGTGTTATTTAATTTAAATCAATGCACCTGTAAAAATACAGTTTTACTTTGCATCATATCAGAAGACCCTGATCAGCCTGTCCGGTCAGACTGATCGTTTGCCAGTCAAAACCTCAAGTTTACCGGACAAATGTCTGATGACCGGCGCTTTTTGCCAGGCTTGGTCATAAATGTACATGCATCAATACCTACATGTAGACATGGAAGAGTACAAGAGAAGAAAAAGGAGAAAGTGGAGAAGTACATGTACTGTACTAAGACTTGGCAAGGGAGATTCAAAGATTGTGGAACACCTCATGATCAGCAAAAGTATTACTGGTTGTACAGTAGGAGAATTGGGAGCTGTGGCAAAACAGTACTGGAGAAGGAGTTGAAAAAGCTGGATATCAAGAAGGAAGTACCGGTAGTAGCAGAGTACAATTTTAGCTGCCCCACTGGGATCAGCAAGGATACCGAGGAGAGTATTGGATATCTCAGGGTAGAGGTTCAAATGGGATACCAATACAGAAACTGGCTGTCACAGAGCTGAGAAAATCAACAATGAAAGTAATAATAATAATAATAATGATGATGATGATGATGATGATGATGATGATGATGATGATGATGATGATGATGATGATGATGATGATGATGATGATGATGATGATGTATTGATACCATTGACATTGATTTTGAGGAAGAGTAAAGCAGGGTACGAATTAAGAAAGGGGTATGTTACCGTAAATCAGTTGTTCTTTATGGATGACCTTTAACCGTATGGAAACAACGAAAAACAGCGGAATTCCTTGATCAATACAGTATGTGTATATAGCTAGGATACTGGAATGAAGTTTAGCATTAAAAAATGTGGGTTTTGGACTTTTGGTCACTAAACGGGGAAAGTTAGAAGAAAGCAGGGGAAAAACATTACCGAATTATCAGCTGATGACGCAGATAGACAAAAATAAAGTGTACATTAAATACCTCAGGGTTTTTGAAGCAGACAACATGAAACATACAGAAATGAAAGATATAGTCAGAAAAGAGTACTTCATATGGGTGAAAAGCACATTATAAAACTCAAACTTAATGCAGGAAACACAAGATTTGCCTTGAATCCAAGAGCAGTGTCTGTGATAAGGTATGGGGTTGGTATTATATTTTGGAAGAAGGATAAACTGGAAGAAATTGCCCAAAAGACAAGGAAGCTTTTAAGTATTTATCAAACTTTAATCATACAAATAACATTAAGAGACTATATTAATTTGCCACGGCAAATTGGTGGAAAGGGTTTGATTAGTGTAGAGGACCGTGTTAACCCATTGACACCTGGGAGGGATGACACTTGATAGATTTTACTCTGTCTAACGCCAGACGATTTTACTCGTCAATGGGGGGCATCCTAGGGCGCTTTAAGTGTGAATGGGTTAACCCACTGACCCCCTGGGAGTGATAGATTTTACTCTGTCTAACGCCAGACGATTTTACTCGTCAATGGGGGGCATCCTAGGGCGCTTTAAGTGTGAATGGGTTAACCCACTGACCCCCTGGGAGTGATAGATTTTACTCTGTCTAACGCCAGACGATTTTACTCGTCAATGGGGGGCATCCTAGGGCGCTTTAAGTGTGAATGGGTTAACCCACTGACCCCCTGGGAGTGATAGATTTTACTCTGTCTAACGCCAGACGATTTTACTCGTCAATGGGGGGCATCCTAGGGCGTTTTAAGTGTGAATGGGTTAACCCACTGACCCCCTGGGAGTGATAGATTTTACTCTGTCTAACGCCAGACGATTTTACTCGTCAATGGGGGGCATCCTAGGGCGTTTTAAGTGTGAATGGGTTAAACCACTGACCCCCTGGGAGTGACAGATTTTACTCTGTCTAACGCAAGACGATTTTACTCGCCAACTGGAGGCGTTCCAGGGCGTTTGAGGTGTCAGTGGGTTAAACACTTAAAAACTATGTCCCTCAACAATATGGAAATTGAAAGTCTGCGAAAATATGCGGCAAGGAGTGGTGAAATCTTCATCAGAGAAGTGAGCAATAAGAACTTCCCGGGAAAAGGCAAGGAGAAAGAAGATATTAAAAGGGACCTATTACAGAAGTACACCAGCAATGCTCGATATGGAAAGTTTTATGGAAACACAGAGCTTATCAGAGATAAAAGATGAAGATGTTTCAGGAACGTGTGGGATGTGTGGTCCGCCAGAGATGAGACAGTTCTGCATGAGCATTACTGTATCAGACTAATCAGAGCGAGTGCAGTGCACTACATGTAGCATGGCGAAGTGATAAAATTGCGCAGGTAATACACTGGAAGATGTGCCCATCGATTCAATATGTAAGTCTCAGAGATGTGGTATGATCATAAGATTGAAAAGGTTGGGAGGTAATCTACAATTGGGAGGTAATCTACAATAGATAAGTTACGGGGCGAACGCGAGGGGTGCCGGGGGCTATGTAAACTGAAAAAAACATGGAAATCCAGCAAACAACTTCCGCTTACCTCATGTTTGGCACGACTTGTGTTTGCTTTCTGCGTTAGTTAAATGGCAGCTCAAGGACAAAAATCCATTCGAAAAATGCTGTGTCTACAACAGCGAATTCCATGAGACCGTTGTCTTCGAAGACTTTAAAAATGCAACCGAGTAATCTCGTTCCCAGAGCCCGTGTGTGAAGTACGATGCATTGTGGGATACACTGCGAAATTAAGACGATCCCCCTCTCAGGATCGACGCCAGTGTAAAATATTAATATGAGTTTTCGTGATCCGTGTAATTCATTTCTTCCTCGCGCGTTTTATTATTTCGTTGGGAAATAAAACATGTTCCCGGGCTTTGTAACTAACTTTTCTTACGAGAAGAACAGATACGTACCTTGTGGGCATGCTGTATTCCGTGGATAAATACACAAGCAAGTCTATCCCATCCAGAGCTAGCGCTATAGCTAGTGAAGTGATTGGTACGCCCCGTGTCATCTTTTGTGGGTGTTCAGGTATTTAACGCCACCACTTTTGCCTTAGTCCTCATGTTTGTGAAGACATAGGTTTCGTCTTTTTGTAACTGCCCCGTGTCTTGAGCCCATAGGGTTGATTTTATGTGGACTGTTGGGTCCAAGATGATACCTTCATGTCTTCTTCACTGGTTAGTCAGTTATAAATACTGCTTTAATTGCCGAGATTTGAAGCAATAGCCTTTTACAGTGAACTGCTAATTTGCCACATTACACTTCCCAAAGAACTGATTGACGTTGGAGTAGATGTAAGTGTATCTGTGTATCTCGTGGGCGTAAGGTTATCTGATGCAGTTGTTACATCAACCTTATTGTGTTTGTGAAACAATAATATTATCTGTTGTACCATAATACTTGTTGCTGGTCACGAATAGGCAGTGACTTTAACTGGGCTTTTCTTTTTTTCTAAGGTGTCAAATATGCCCTTCACTCAGCACAAAAACATACAGCTCTTTGGCTCCCATTGGAAGCTGTCATAATGTTGCAGTTTGAAGTACTTTTAATTTTAACTCGATGTGTACTCGGTGACTGACATTTGCAGACTGCAGACTAACCCTAAATCACAATTATTGAAAGCTAACCGTTTTTAAATCAGGTTCTTAGACTTAAATAATGTTTATCAGCGCTATTTGAAATGGGTGCTTTAGTCTGCAGTCTTCAGTCTGCAAAATGTCAGACACCACCATTATTTGTAAGTTTAAGCACCTTTCAAATAGCGCTGAAACGCATTATTTAAGTCTAAGAACCCGATTTAAACGGTTAGCTTTCAATGATTGCGATTTTGGGGTTAGTCTGCAAATGTCAGACATCGATGTGTACTTTGAATATAGCATGCAATCTCATTTCGATCTTTGACATCTTTAGAACCTACAGTAAAAGAAAAAAAAGATCATACTGTAAGATACTGACTTAACCCTTTCACTCCTGTGGCTTCCCATTGACGAGTAAAATCGTCTGGCATTAGACAGAGTAAAATCTATAAGTCTCATTGGCCCTTACAGAGTGAAAGGGTTAAATAAATTTAAT
>NC_090896.1:16273969-16283969 GCF_036669925.1 Montipora capricornis
GCGACATTCCTTTCCCGTTAATTGCTGGGTGGACTTGAGCTTGATCAATTTTCCACTTGGTAATACCAGGAAGAAGTTGCTTTAATTCTTCCTTTGAAAATGAGCCAGAAAATATTGAAAGAATCTGCAGACGAGTCTGGGAAGTTTCTGCTTGGTTGTATGCTTCTACAAATTCTTCAAGTAGGCGTGTTTCCCATTTTTTTAGTTGCGCTGGACACTCAGGCTGGTACAAATTGCCAAATTTTCTCTCTTGAAATGCTTTCCAAACCAACCCTTCCTGGCCAGTTGCAAGAACAAAGAGAGTTGTTTTAATTATGTCTTGCAGCTTTTTCAGATAGTAGGACTGCTGTCTGTGAGAGACATCTTGCCAATGAAAATTGAGAGTTGATGTCACTGGACTGCACCTCCCATCGGAGATTTGCTCTAGGGTCTCAGTAAGCACAGCTCTTTTATCCTGTTGTGCTTGGAGCTGATCCTCCCAGTTGCTGACGTCATTAAGTGAAAATTTAAGAGCAGAAATGCGAGCATCTTCGTCTCTCTGTTGAAGGACAATATACCATTTATATTTTACTTTATACTTCTTTGTTTATTGAAAAAGTTTATCAATAAAACACAGCTACATGACTAGAAATAAACAAGTATTCCTATGTACGGAAAACCATTAACATATGCTTGAAAAGTGGTTTTTGTAGTGAATAATACTTTAAAGAGCTCTGATTGGCCAAACCACTCTCAATTTTGCTTCTTGGAATGTAAGGACTCTGATGGGCAGTGATAAAGACTGTCTGGAACGTCGCACTGCTTTTGTTGCCAATGAACTTAAGCGACTGAAAATTGAGTGGCTGTCCTCAGCCAGACAAGGTTTCCCGATAAAGGTCAACTGCGTGAAGAGAAGGCTGGATACACCTTCTTTTGGAAAGGGCTTCCCAAGACAGATTGCCATATACATGGAGTTGGTTTTGCAATACGTACAAAACTGCTTAGAAATTTGAAGGAGCTGCCCACAGGAATCAGAGAACAACCTATGGTTATGCGACTTGAACTGGCACATAATCAGTACATGTTAGTGATTAGCGCCTATGCACCAACGCTTGATGCAGACGTTGATGTTAAGGAAACTTTTTATGCGGCACTAGATGAACTTCTCACAGACATACCAGCTGCTGACAATGTGGTACTACTTGGTGACTTTAACGCCCGTGTTGGTCGGGATAAACACTTGTGGCCTTCCATAGGATCAAATGGAATCGGTAAGATGAACTCAAACAGACTCATGCTACTCACTACATGCACAGAACATAGCTTAGTCATTACGAACACTTTATTCCGCATGAAAGATCGGCACAAGGGCGTATGGCGACATCCACACTCACGCCATTGGCACATCATTGACCATGTAATTACCAGAAAGAGAGACAGTGTGTGTTGAATATGCGTGCAATTACTGGTAGCGACAGCTGTTTCACCGACCACCGTGTGGTTAGGTCTGTTTTCAGATTGAAGTTACGTAAGAAGAGCCGACAGCAACCACGTCTCACACTTAACGTTGAAGCCCTCAATCAACTTATAGTGAAACAAGATTTTCAGGCATCACTTAACGACAAACTTCCTGCCCTAGAGGAGAAGACATCTGTTGATACTTCTTGGAATGCCCTCGACAATGCTATTCTTGATGCTTGTTCGGACACTATTTGGCCAAAAAGGAAAAAAACACCAAGACTAGTTTGACAATAACGATGAAGAATTACTGGAACTTGTAAGTGAATATCGAGCCGCTTTTATTAACTGGCAACAACTTCAACTCACCAAGGCAAAAGCTAATTTATAGAGGCACACCAGACAATTGAAGAATCAATGGTGGCTGGTAAAAGCAGCGGAACTACAAGAGCTTGCCGATACTCACAAGAACCATGCTTTCTTTGCAGCAGCCAAGATGGTTTATGGCCCTAGCACTAATGGGCCAACTCCTCTTAGGACCTCCACCAATGAACTTGTAAACGATCCTGAATCAATTAAACTGTGTTGGAAAGAGCACTTTAGCAACTTGCTGAACCGCAATGCTCAGGTAGATCCAAGAGCAGTGGATGAACTCCAACAGTAGCTCGTGTCTCGTAAGACACGAGCTAGCTGTTCCCCCAACCTTTGATGAAGTTGAAAAGGCGCTGAGGTCTTTGAAGAGTGGTAAAGCCTCAGGACCTGATGGTATTCCTGCTGAAGTGATCAAAGTGGGTGGATCTCAACTCACTGAGCAACTTTTTCTGCTAGTCCGGAAGTTCTGGACAGAAGAACAAATCCCAGCTGACCTCAGAGATGCCCTAATCGTGACTTTGTTCAAGAAGGGCGATAAGTCGTTATGCAGTAACTATCGAGGTATTTCACTTCTCTCAGCAGTGGGCAAGCTCTTTGCTAAGATTCTGTTAAACCGCCTGACTCCACTCGCCGAAGCGGTTCTTCCTGAAAGTCAATGTGGGTTCAGACCCTCACGTGGTACCATCGATATGATCTTTGCCCTCCACCGGATACAGGAAAAATGCTGTGAACAACGCGTGCCTCTCTACCTCACCTTTATAGACCTTACAAAAGCATTCGACTCTATCCATCGAGATACTCTGTGGCAAATTCTTGCAAAGTATGGATGCCCAGGGAAGCTTGTGAAAATGATCCGACTACTTCATGATGACATGACTGCTGCTGTTCTGTATAAAGGTAAATCTAGTGAGCTGGTGTCAAACAAGGTTGTGTAATCGCGCCCACCCTGTTCTCATTGTTTATGGGGCCTGTTCTTCAACTGGCTCGACCTTCTCTCAACGACGGAGTTGGCATCCAGTACCGGATTGATGGCAACATCTTCAATCTTCGGAGACTTCAAGCCAATACAAAAGTTTCTTTTACAACCATTGTTGAGCTTCAGTACGCAGATGACTCAGCTGTCTGCTCTTGTTCAGAGGATGGAATGCAGAGTACTGTGGACGCTTTTGCTTTAGCGTATAGCAGGCTTCGCCTTATCCTCAACATCAGCAAAACTCAGACCATGTTTCAGCATGAACGAGGCTATCCATCTCCTACAGATTCTCTTCCGTCAATTCAAATAAATGGTGAAGAACTCAATGCGGTAAACAACTTCAAATATCTGGGAAGTACTGTTTCCAGTAATGCCTCTTTGGATATGGAAATTCAAAGTCGCATAAGTGCAGCCGCCACAGCCTACAACAAACTCAGCAAGAGGATTTTCTGCAATAATGATATCCTATCCAACACCAAGATTAAGGTTTACAATGCCATCATCATACCCACACTTCTCTATGGTTGTAAGACATGTGTACCTATCGGAAGCATATCAAACAACTGGAAACATATCACCAGCGATGTTTGAGACGAATCCTGCACATTAAGTGGCAGGACAGAGTAACAAACACTGCCCTACTTGAGAGAACATCTTCTGAAAGTCTAGAGTCAGTCGCTCTCCTTCATTGAGTTAGATGGGCTGGTCACATCTGTAGGATGCCAGACTGTCGTCTACCAAAGCAACTATACTACTCACAGCTCTCCCATGGTACTAGATCAGTCGGTGCTCCAAAGAAAAGGCACAAGGACTTGCTAAGGCACTCCTTGCTGAAATGTAGAATTAATGTGAATGAGTGGGAACAACTAGCAGCAGACAGACAGGTCTGGAAAAGTACAACTCGGAAAGGTGTTCTACATTTTGAAAACACCCGACTAACTGAGGAAGCTGTGCACCGTGAGCAGAGAAAGGCTGCTGCCCAACAACGCCTTGAGACCCTGTAGATGGGGCTTGTTTGAGTTTCTGCTCTGCTAATCGTTTTAACCGCCATACTCGCTTGCGAGTGGCTGCGACGACGAATACTTTAAAATGATATTGTAGGTGTTGAATATGACAGCAAAAGTACCGCTCCCTCAGAAAAAAAGCAGGTAATCTAAATATTAGTTTTGTTCCAGTTTACAGAGTTTGCGAAAGTAAGCAACTTGAAACGTACCGACTAAGTTAAAGCAGACGAGTATTTATTACGTCCAGGTCCAGCTTTTATGTTATCTCAGAGGTACTTGGTCATGTTACCTCTACGGCTCTACTTTCTGTAAGATGGACCGCCGAGGTCGGTCCCTAAAGGTGTCCGCCTTAGAAAGAGTTGACTTTACCTTCATATATTCACTTCCATCTTGACTGTCGGAAAGATCTACTTTCTCAGGACACGGCTTTCTTTCTGGTGTGATCATATGCTGCTCTTCAGTTTCTTGTTCCTTAATATATAGATTTAGCCAAGCCTAAAAGCGCAGCTCCCGGCTTGTTCATTTTTACCGGCTGTAGATTAGTGAAAATAAAAGGCTTTGGAACTGTCCGCCATTTTAAATTATGTAACATTTTCTTTGCTGCCTAACTAGTGAATTCCACGGTTAATTTCACCTGAAAAACCGTCTGATCGCATGAATCATGAAGGGATGAGTGTGATATCCGTTTTTCCAGCGCAATCTACTGTCGAATTCATTAGTTAGGCAATTAATTTTTCTTGAATCGCAAGAGTTTTAAAAGAAAAGTCAGGGAATAGAAATCACAGATGTACTATAGCTCGTGATGTGACAGATCGTCTTTGTCGGTTCAAGGTCAAACAAGGAGTTTTATTGATGTACTTTATTTATTCCACTTTATCTCTGAAAACGAGATCATTTACACTTCGATGTATTTCACTGAAACATGCCAGCTTGGCTTAGAACCAGAATCGGCTAGACAGGACAAACTTCAAACAAGATCTCCAACAAATTACCTGTATGTGCTCTTTTACAAACTATTGAAAACATAAGCTGGTGATATTTCTCCTTGTACTTTTATGAGAACTCATTGCGATTACATGTTTAGAACATAAGTGCAAAATTCTTGTCACTGTCGGGGCAGATCGAAAAACAGTTAGGCAAGTGGAGTAAAAGAACTTCTTGTTCGCTCGCATTTTAAGGCCAAACAAACCAGCAACAGATCGATTATTTCTGTCCAAAAAGAGTACAGATGATTGTTATTAAATTCCAGTTAACAATAAAAATTCGAGTTTCATTCCTGAACAAAGGAAAGAACGACTAAACCATGTTTTAGAAATATGCATCCACTTGAAGTAACTCATCCGTAGAAATAACAAACGGTTTAGTGTCCAAGAAAAGAATTTGTGGAGTAACTTCTTCTACCAACTTTAAGCTATTACTGGTGTATGGTTTTGTCGTTATCATTCTCTTTCTCTCTTCTTCTGACGTAGGCCGTCCAGGCATCTTGCAACCTTAGTAGATTCGAAATTAAAAATATCTTAACACATACCAAAAACTGCAATTCAGAGCAAAAAGCAGCCCTAAACAAATTAAAAATAAACACTCAGCTTTAAGTGTATATCCCTCCAATGCTTGACTTGAATAACTACAGCTATATTATGTTAAACCTGGATTGAAACCAGCGAAAAATGCAAGAAAAATATATTTTCCAAACTGTACCTGAACATGAAATGCATTCACTGTCAAGAGCTTTGCTGATGTAGCATGGCCGTGTAGCCACGTCGAGCCACAGAAAGAGCGCAAAAAATTAAGCCTCGTTCAGGTGTGAGTGTGAGTGTCTGACCTGGCTTGAACCTGCGATCCAATCAACAACCAGTCCCGGGTCAGCGGTCAACTTAAAAAAACCAGCTGACCTTGATAAGGTCTAACTTGAGCCCACAATATGGTCACGTGATACTGGTCAGCGGATACCTTGTTTTGACAGGTGTCAATTGACCATAACATTGATGTCTAATATCAATATAGTAGCTATAGTGTAAACTGGAGTATTGCCCCTCGATGAGCTATAAACTTGAGCCCGTGATATGGTTATGTGATACTGGTCACATTGGCATACATGGAGGGGCGGACGGACGTTCATGACGTCATGGCTGTAAAACCAAATTTTCTTACATCGAAGGGGTTACGATATTTTCTTAGCTATGATGCTCCACGCGCGCAGAGCTATAAAGAAATGCAAAGACATGTTTAAAACTGATAAGGCCGGCTTTCATGGCTTGCTCTCCAGTTAACTACAATGCCATTAGAGGTGTTACTCACGTCTTTGTCAGTGGGCTGGTTATCTTCATGCCTTGTGATATCTTCATTCACGCATTCTCACACCTTGCAAAACAGATGAAAAGACAAAGCCTTTAAAAAAGCCACTCCGGGTAGCATGAATTCATGGGCGTCATTTAATTCATTTCTTTCTCGGTGTTTGAATCCTATAATGAAACAATCGCATTCGTTTTTATATATTACAGCAGGTCGGTTTCGCTGCAGAAAATTTTTGACCTTGAAGGAAATTCATTCCGAGCCAACATAGAATTATCACAAGTAAAGGGGAATGTTAAAACAAATTAAGTTTGCGGGTGTAAAACAAGAGGTAGTATTGCTAAAACTCTCTAAAATTCTACATCAAAACATGATGTTCGTGAACATTTCAGAACGAAAATTCAGCGTGTTTTTTGGTAGAACGAAATGTGAGGGCGACGTATTTTCGTTAATGGTAACGAAAATTCAGGCGTATGATTATTCAAACTAACGAAAATACAGATTCTAGTAGCGTAAATTCGATCTAGCGAAATTTCATGACTAGAGTTCAATGAAAAGTGTGACATTAACGACAATATTACAACGAACGTGACAACTAAACGCTCATCCTGAATCCGCTGTGTGAACTGCAAACAGTATGGAATGCTTGGCTGTGACGAGCGTTATTTTTTTTTACAGTGTTCAGTGTAAATCCAATACAGTCAGCGGGTATTCTTTTTTTTGAAAACTTTATATCTATATCAGTGGCTTGAAATGTTAGTAAAGTTTCAAACTTGGGTATACAGATTGAGAATAACGGCTTCTTTCAAGAAAACAATTCCAGATAAGCCAGTGCCAGTGGAAAATGACTCTCGGCGGTTGAATAGAGATCACGTGTACTATCACGACCAGCTTACCAGTAAATGTTTCATGTACCTTTTGTTGCCAAACTTGTTTTGTTGTGTCGTTTTTGTTTTGCAGCAAGCTGTATTTTGAGTCCATATCCCTTTACTTCCATTTCGGATCGTCGGCACATGCCTCTTGCGTGCCTTCTGCATCGCTCACTATAGAGCTCGAGTTCAGCGAACCTTCAACTTCCAACTCATAATCTTCCATTTCTGAGACTTCAATCTGAACTGGAAGACAGACTGAAGTCGTTCGATGCCATTTCTTGATCAAAAAGTATGCTGATAACAAATGTCAGCCGAATAAAAATTGTTTTCACCGGAACACGAGCAGTCGCAACGAAAACTACGTCTCCCCGTCACCTCTGTTGATGTTTGCCTGTTTGTTGCTAATGTCCGGGAATTGTCACTAGTCCCAGTCTCCCTTTTACCCGGTCGCGGGCAGAAAAAAAAGGACTTTAAGAGGGGAGAAATTTAACTACAAGTCTGTTGCTAAGGAAATCTCAAAACCTCCTTTTTTTGGATCCTGAAGTCCAGTGGGCATGAAAGTTTACCGTGTCTGTTCGATTCACGTTTCCTTTAAATGTTTCAAACCACTCCCATATTTGGTATGTCACGTGACCACAATAGAAAACGTCTAAAGACTCGGACTGAGTGAATCAATGAAGATCTTGCATGTAAAGGGATTCAATTCATTCCCGTGTATAATTTGAATCCTTTGGCATGGTTGAAACGAGCTGCTATGAGCAAAAACGCTTACTCAGTAGTTTGTTTTTTCTAGTTGCTTTGTTGCCATGTCAACAATAACATTTGACAGCTGCAAAGAGACTGGGTCCTCTGTAAGCCTGAGCACTGAAATCAACGAATGAACAAGATAAAGGAACGTCCGCGTGCCGGTTTCTGTTGAAAACAAATCAAGATTGTTTCTTTTATCACCATTGGAAGCCTGATGTACATGCTTGGAGGCGTTTGGTTGACGTAGGTTGGAATTCAAGAGTTCATTTCTTGAATTCAGTTATACTCGTACTCGAAGACGAAATCACGCGAACAACGCGCGGAATAATATGACACTTTGCGTTCACTTGTTTTTGTTTAAAGTTGTTGTAGAATTAAGCAATTCGAATCAAACTAACGAAAATTCAAAGAGTATGCTTCTGTAAAT
Organism: Montipora capricornis; assembly: GCF_036669925.1. Lineage (NCBI taxonomy): Eukaryota > Metazoa > Cnidaria > Anthozoa > Scleractinia > Acroporidae > Montipora > Montipora capricornis. The sequence continues at coordinate 16,282,094 of NC_090896.1, forward strand.
TCGAGATGTTTTACCGAAATTTCAAAGTACGCTTTGGAAAATTTGAAGTGCACTAACGAAAATTCAAGGCAGACATGGAAATTTCATGCGCGTTTCGCTCGAACTTTCGTCCGGAACCAAGAAATTTTGCGGTGTTACAAATAATAGGGAATTTGAACTTTCGTTCAGAGTTCTTAGAATTTTCGTTTCGTTCAAATTATCGTTTGTTTTTGGCAAAATTCATGGAAATTCGACGAATTTCGTTTGCATTACTTTTGCACAGTACTGTATTAGAGGCGATTTACTATCCAATGCTCGAGTTCACTCACAGCCGGATAGGGCTAGTCATTCCCTGAACTCTCTGTTCCGTGCGCTCTTTGTTGGCCATGTAATAAACGAGCAGGAGACTGACTTCTGAGTGAAATTTGTGTTTGTTAAGACCCAAAGGCCAAAATTATTCTAAAAATAAGAACAGCTCTTTAGTACATCCAATTGTAGCAAAACAAACTACTTTTCCAATTTGTAAATTCTTTTACTTTTTGTTTTAATACTTTCTCTGATCATGAAGTCAGACAAAATGTCCTCTTCCCACGACGAAATAGACATTTTATTTTCATTAAGTCAATTCCATTACCACTCTATCACGAACGTTTAAAGCACTTTGTACAAAATGCAAACAAAAACAAGCCAAAATCTTTTTCCTCCTGGAAAAAGAGCCGGTTTAATTTATCAGTTTGTGTATGCAATAAAAAGAACACATGCTGAGGATGACATCTGTGGAATGTTTCTTTTGTGTTCTTGTTATTTACGAAATGTTCTCAGTAGTTGTATATAAAATCAATTTAAAAGGCGAATTTTGATGCGTAGACACTTAATTGCTTGGAGCGTTTGTACAAAACATTTCATTTTCAAATAAGTACATAGGACTCTAATTCATACTCACGAAAAGTTTGTTTGCAATCTGACAAATTATGACGCATGGAGAGCAGTCATACCGGGACCGAAACTGTCGCCAAAAAAAACAAAATAAATAACAGGATATAACCCCCCCCCCCCCCTACCCCCAGCAATCCGTTAGCTTTTTCATTCCCAGTCCATGCTTCAAGGTGAAGAGAATTTGGAGAAACGTCCCAGCATTTCACGAACATTTGCATTCTATTATGGACATCAACATTACTTTGCTTGTAACGCTGTCTCATGGATTCGGGACTTGAATGTCTGAAAGCTTTTTATGAATCAGGATCACATACTCAAGAAAGACAAAATAACTAGGCGTGATGTCTGTGAATGTACTTGCACACTCATGTCTTGGTGAGGTGGCTACACCAAAATTGACCGAAAGCTGAATCGTGTTTAACGATGAACCAGAGCTGTCACTCAATACTAACAACACATAAAACCTTCATTAGATCTTGCTTAGCCTTTGACTCTCGTTATACCTCAAAATCATAAATAATATGACAAGATACCGTTGCTATTGGCTGTTTACACCTGCCGTTGGTTGTTAAAACGGTGAACTAGCAGTTGTATCAAACTTGACTGGGAAAATGACAATGGACGAAGCAGTGAAACAGTGAACCGTTAAAAAAGTTTAATTCACTAGACCAATTTTTGCACTGGCTTAAAACATTAACCTGTGTATGGTGAGTAACTAGCAAATTAGTAGAATATTTGTATCTTCCCGGACCCTTGAGAAAAAGAATTTGAAAATGCCCAATTTTACTAGTTTTGCAAATGACACAAAGTATGCCTTTTAAGTATGCATGTAGAACTTAAGCGATGTATAGCAAACATTTGTCCTTGTATGCATTTGAACTATCAAAGGACAACTGTGATGTTGATGTGAAATCAAGTCTGTTACTTGAATAACCTCAGAGATACACACTGCTAAAGTTGA
>NC_090896.1:16296469-16298969 GCF_036669925.1 Montipora capricornis
CCGTTGCCTTTTACACCCAAAACTGTGGAAGATGATTATGGAGTGCTTAACTACAGACCCAAAACTCCATCTTATGTTCCAGAAAACGACGTTGATCAGTTCTGGCCACAGTCGCCAGGCACCACCAAAGAACTTTCAGACAGTTTAACGCTATCGGCAAACTTGGACGACAATGCACTCTCAGAGGAATTGTTTCGACACAGCAGTACAAAGAGACAAAGAGATCCTTGGCTGAGCCAAGGGCGTGTTAAGAGACAAAAGAATACACTCTTTAAGTACTTTAGCACAAGTCAAAAGTGAGACTTAGCACAATATTTCATGCACTTAGTGCTCTGATAGCGTAAGAGGAAAATAACTTAAGTCTAATGTCAGTGTGAATGCTCTTCAATAAAGTGATGTTGTTGTTGTTTTTGCTGCTATTTCTAGACACAAATTCCCTTTTTTGCTATGGTTTACATTTCCAAATAAATTTCCTAGTTGCGCGATTTAGAGGAGAGTTTGGTTTTTCATCCTTTTTGAAAATGAAAGTCTGGATCTCTAAGAATATCTGTCCAATTTCCGAACCCATGGCGATCTAGTCCCATCTTCAAATATTTATCCTCTTCAGGAGTGAATAGTAGAATTTTCCTTCCTCTCAAAGAATCGGGCGTTTTTGAAGCATTCTGGCTTTTGAACTTAGAGGGCGTAATGAAAATGTTGTGTTCTTCAGGGGTCGAATCATCGTTATTTTCTTGTTTTTCAGGCGAGGATGCAGATTTCTCTGAAAGTCTTGATCAGAGATCCATTTCTAACTCACAGCCCTTCTCGCCATAAAGGGATTCCAAATATTTGTGCGCCTTGGTTGCCACCTCTCGGGATCGTTGCTTTTGATAATGCACTCTTGCCACAATAGAACTATGCTTCTGATCCTCGGAGATTGTGTCCTGCGCCTTACTACTAAGTTTCTTGGAGCAAGCCGTCTCCACTATTTGTCAGTAACGAGCAGGGTGAACTTATTTTCCGATCTCGTCAAACACCAATTTGCTCATCAGCTCGCCAAGTATGTTGTGTTGGCCGCCATTTCTTGTGACTAAGACGTAGTCACAAGTTAGTTTTAGGTTAGGCCGAATATGGTTGATGAAGCCATCTAACACCTGCATGCTTGTGTCAGTAAGGAAAAGAGAGTCGAAGCCATATCTTCCAGCAGTTTTAAGAGCGCCAATCCGGAAATTTCGCCTGGGAGTGTGCAAAATAAAAAAATCGAAAATCCCCAAACTTTGCCAGAATGTAGGTCTGGATGAACTATTTCTAGAAAAAATACTTTGAGCTCCATTAGATTTTTATTTTACGCCAACTGTGGCAAAATAGGTTTCACGAGGCCTAGACAACCCATTATTTGAACGTCGCTTAAAAATAAAGAAAACAGTGAATGTGACCATTGATTATCTCAATGAAAAGAACCCGTATTTACAAATTGTCCGAAATGTTGTTTTTCCGATTCCATTGCAAACTAAATTTTTGGTTTTCTTCAATTTTTCACTCACTTCGGCAGACAAAAAAATGGCAAAATTTAGAGGGTAAAATCGCACCTTGGCACATGGCATGGGGTTACATCAAGTTAATCGAGCGAAAGAACAAGGATTCTTCTTCAAATAACTGCAATAAAATTTTTGGGCTGCTCAAACTACGAAATTTTAGCACGCCAAACAAAAGTGACACAAAGGTCAAAACATGCCATTCCTTGTCACGCATTTGGGGGTGAAAAATCAACAATGCACTCATGGAAAAGACAACAGGCCGTTTTGGGGGCAAAAAATCGTTACTATTCCTAATAAAAAGCTACTTTTGATCAATGTTTGTCTTTTCTACTGCTCAGGTAACCTGAAATTTCAACTTTTAGCGGTTATTTTCAAAACAAAATAAGGTAAAACGCAAAATCGTCTTGTTTTAAACGGCCGAGGACGGATACAATTTTGTACGTGGAAACAAACCGTAAAATCAATATGTTTGCCATATTTATACTTCATTTGAGTATTGTTTGTAAATCTGTACATACCATGTATCAGCGCACAACATGGATCGTGTATTCGCTTCACAAGTTTCCCCTGCAACGAACTGGATGCTGCTTTGTGGAATCAATCAAGGTAACTCGGACACCTCTGACACCACCATGAGATAAAATAGCTCGTTTGAGATCATTCGCAGAGACTACATCATGGCCTTCACTGATGTAGCGAAGAACATGGGCTTTGATGGTTGCTGCTCTTCTGTCGCATGGGCCCTTACCGCCTTGCGGATTGCTGAAGTCCACTCTCTCAACCTTGATACCAGTCGCTTCCTCCATATGTCGGCAAGCAGCTAACATGGTGAAACTGTGGTAACACCCGGCGTTGTCCTGTCGGAGAAAGGCAGTTGTAATCTCCGGATGTTCTTTCTTGAGTTCTTGCAGGGTGTGTTGTATGATGCTGACCACCACGTTGCTGTCTTGACTGCAATTCTCGACTATGTGAACGAACGATTG
>NC_090896.1:16303969-16306469 GCF_036669925.1 Montipora capricornis
ATGTAACCCCATGCCATGTACCAAGGTGCGATTTTACCCTCTCAATTTTGCCTTTTTGTTTGTCTGCCGAAGTGAGTGAAAAATTGAAGAAAATCAAAAATCTCCCAAAAATTTAGTTCCCAATGGAATCGGAGAAACCACATTTCAGACAATTTGTAAATACGTGTTCTTTTCATTTTGATAATCAACAGTCACATGTACTGTTTTGTTTATTTTTAAGTGACGTTGAAATAATGCGTTGTCTAGACCTCGTGAAACTGACGGGAGAGCCACCAAATCGATTTTGCCGCCGTTCACGTAAAATAAAAATCTAATGGAGCTGAAAGTATTTTTTCTGGAAATAGTTCATCCAGACCTAGATTCTGACCAAGTTTGGGGATTTTCGATTTTTTCATTTTGCACACTCCCAGGCCAAATTTCGGGATTCCCGCTCTTAAACATTTTCTGATCGACAAATCCATCGTTCTTCTTTGCTGAGCGCACCATTTCAACAGTTAAATACTAATAGGTCATTGGGCGTGAGCCTTTAACTTTGATAAACAGATACACTGCAAGGAATTTTCTTGCAAAGGACAACTCCAGTGGAGATACTGTACCCGGTTTATCCTTGCATGCTTTGAGAACGTTCTCGTAGCATGGCAAGTAGCGCTTAACAACCTCCAGAAGCTCTTCTAGTGTGACCCAATGTCCCTTGGATTCTAAGGTGTTGATGTCGAGTTCATTTGTCCATTGCAATCGCATCATTTTTGAAACTGTTTTACGGACTTTTTTCAGATAGGTTTCTGTAGACGACAAACCCCTCAACACATTCTCAGATGCCCCATTTACTTTTCTGAAATCCATCAGTTCGGCAATGGTGTCTAAATAACCAATGCGCCCCGCATGCCCAAGTTTCCATTCGTCCTGCATTGTATCACCAAATTTGAAGAGTACATTAGGTGAGCACAAACTAAAGTCAATTATGTCCAAAGAAAGTTCTTCTTCGTCCTCGCAACAGAATTTTAGAAACTTAAGACATTTGCTAACGATTTGTTGCGCTTGTTGGTCACTCTTGCATCCTCCACCACTCCCTGTTAGCCAAGACAGAAGTTTTCGCATGATTACATTTGAGCAATCAAATGTAGGTACAGATCTTGCTGTGAGGGTTGGACTTGTGTCGTTTTCTTCCTTTTTGGGACTCGTTTCTTCTTGATTGGGGACGTGTTGGGGTTTTTCATCAAAATAAGTGAACCAGCCGTGTTTCCTCTTAACATGTTTTCTGCAACCTCTTTGAGACACAAATCCATCATGGTTACAATCTTTCACTGGACAATGAAACAAGCCATCTAAATCATCTTCTTCCAAGTGAAGCCTCTTCAGTTGTGGAGATGCACTTGGAACTTTTGACCAATTTGTCTCTGTACTTCTTCGTTTGCTCATCTTGAATCTGGAAATCAACGTTTACTTACCCGCGACTTTGAATCTTAAGCATGTTTTGTGGACCAATCAGTTAGGGTTTTTGCCTTACCTGCCTCGACTTGCCTATTTTCGAATGCTTCTTTTTCTTCTCGGCATTGAAAACAAAGAAAAAGGAACAAGAAATCTTGGACAACTTGCTAATTGTTCCGAATCAAACAATGTATCATTAACGCATCCCATTTATTAATTCGCCCAGGCCTGCCTAAACACGCCAAGATAGCTAGTCATAAAGACCAGAGAATATTTTTCAAAGCAGACACAAAAAGAGAAAAAAAGAAAACGTTTAAGAATCTTCATAAAAATCAGAACTTCTGGTGGCCTACAAGGGAGCCGTGTTCTTAATGAATGCATAAAGGACCACTATGATTCAGAAGAATGGGGTTCCTTTGCAACACTAATGGGAACTGATCGCAGTTACACAGGAACAATCGCAAAGCAGAACAGGCTTTATCGGAACAGCTGTTCGTTTTTGTCAAGGACAATGCGATTTTATGTTAAATATTAGGAACAACGAGTTCTTCGATTTAAGGGACTTTTCTCTTTTGTTGTGAAAGAGACCAAAATGAAAAATAACATTTCATCAAATGTAACAGCATATTTATCCATCACCTTTACGAAACGACCACTGGAGACAGTAAGTCGCATGGCATTTAAACAGGACAACATTGCCTGAAACAGAAAACAAGGAAATGTTTTGTAACTTCTGATATTCTGTCATCTTTTTGAAAATTTATCACTCTCTTCATGTTTCAGTGCACCCATTGGCACTGTACATACACAAGTACTCGCTATCTAGGACTTAGCACACTGAAAAAAGATTATCAAAACTTACAGAGAATATGTAAATAATCATTTGCATGAGTCAACAAGCCCACCTGACTGTCACTTGATTTAATTATAGTAGTAACCAGCAACTGCATAGCATCTACACCCCTTGATCTTTCACGTAGAAGAATTGATCCTGCCATTGCAACACTTGGTAGCCAAGTCACAGTCGTACATCTCTTCTCCTTGATGACAATGCACAAGACAAGAAAACTGA
>NC_090896.1:16321469-16331469 GCF_036669925.1 Montipora capricornis
TAGGCTAATTTGATATCGCTTAACATTTTCTCGAGTCTAATTTCGCTAGACAAAACCAACAAGAGAAGAAAACAACGACATTGTGTTAGTGTGCACGAGTCACCACTGTAATAATTAAATTTAGCAGGATATTTTTTCTCAGTGCATTGACAACGTCACCATGCACATTTGCCTCAAAAATGGCTATTTTCCCTACTGTAGTGTCCAAAACAATCGATTCACCTTCTGTGTTTACTGCCCTTTCTGACTATGTTATCATCGTGGTTGAATTGTGCATATTTCTCACCAAAGAAGCTTTCTTAAAAATGGTGACTCGTTGGTGACTTGTTGAATTACAGATGCACGCTAATTAACTTTGTGAGAAGATCAAGGCCGCACAAAATGGGAGCATGGGGAAATACACTGTTGTTCTTTTTCGGGAATTTGTGCCGCATGAAATGAATGAAAAGACTTTCGACCAGCAAACGCTCCTCTAACAAAGATGAACTCTTCCTTGCTGGTGCAAAATATTGGAGAATCGGGTGAAAAGTCAAAGGTGTTTTGAGTGTAGGTAAATGAACTGTGTGGCCTTCCAAAAGAAGTGAAAAATCGTGCCGTGCGTTAATTTAGGGACACCAACGAACATCATTTGAGAAAATCACTTCATCGCTGTCAGTACTGACAGTATCAACCAAAGCAATCGTGGTCGTACCAGGATTACAAAACGCTTCGAAAACAGAGTTTACAGGGTTTATAAAGTGTTTTGTCACAAACAGCAACCCCCGTTAACAAGATATTACGATATTTTCCTTCACGCAATAAAACTCGAACGGCCTCTGCAAATTCATCCTGGTTTAGGTCGTTCCTAAGCAGAACATGCTCAGCCACAGTCAATCTTCTATGAAATGACTTTTTTTTGGAATGAGAAACAACCAACCAAATTGGAAAAAAACCTGAACATGATGTCTGTTTTCATTTATTGTCGAATTTATCATAAATATGGCGCAACATCTCACTTTAGGCCGCTAGAAATCAAGGCTTTCCTTCCCCTAAAATGTAGCATGTTTCCCGCCAATTCTTTTCATAACTGAAATTCCTCAAAAATACAGTCCCGGACAAAATTGTTGAAACACTTTACAATACCTTTCCCTCCCACAATGTTGTTTTGGCAAATGGGCTCAGAAACTCGCGTTAAAACAACATTGTGAGGGGAGAGTGAGCTGCGAAAGCTTCAGATCTGTATAGTCGTGTACTGTTCCCACAAATTTTGTCACAGACTGTTGGTCGGCCAACGCGCTTTCTGACATAGACAATGCTACTCCTGGGTCTATCCTTTCATTTGAAAAGCTTTTTGAGAGGGTTCCCAAGCTTAACTGGTGTAAAACTGAATCCACGACCAAGAATGTATTAATGAGTCCCTAAGGGTCAGTGACATAAAAGGGGGGGAAAGCCGCGGGGGATATTCGCATGCCCAGGAGAGGGGCATGGGCAACCGAGGGTAATGATGATTACTCCTCCCCCCACCCTCTGCAAGGAGGAACACAGAATCTCCTTTTATCTATTTATTATTATTATAATTTTTTTTTTTTTTTTTAAATATAATTATTATGTTAATCACTATCTTTTGGCAGAATTTGGGTGGCAGGGAAGGCAGAGCCTATGCCCCCTAGGGTAGCGGTGTCCCTAGGAGGACCCCCTAGAGTAGCGGTGTCTCTAGAGGCAACCCTACGTTAGAATGTAACATAGGGTGGACCAGAAGAGGGGTGCCCTTCTGGAAGGAGAATAGGTCAGATGGTGAGTTGTACCATCTTGGAGTAAGCAATCCGGACCTATTGCCAAGGAGGGCTGTCCCACCTACTGTGGGGTAAAGTGCAGCCCAGGGTGCACTTCCCTGCCACCAATAAGTAACTAAGAAAGTAAAAGGACACACCTAGTGTTGAGTTTTCTGAATTAACCTTTTTTTTTTTTTTTGTTTGTAAGTTAGCGGTGGTAACATGCGGAATAATATAATGTCCATAACGAACGATGAGACAAAATACCCAAACTAAAATAAAATAGATGAGAAGAATATAATGAAAGAATTTGCATGACAAAGCAGCCATGGCAATTAAAGGAGACAAAGCTTCCAGTTGGGTGGGAGGGTGGGAAAAATGCGATCTTAAAGAGTGCAACTCAAGGTACTTGCTTGAAGAGCAAAGCTGAAATGTGGCTGACTAATGGTATGGGGGATTTACATAAGGTGAAACAGGTGAGAATCGCGTGATGTTGTGGAAAACTACTGGAAACTTTGGCAACCGCTTTAACAGTGTAAAAGTGAAAGTACTTTGACCTAAACAATGAGCTTTTGACTACGGGACAAGCCTTGATTGCGAGGGTGAGGAGAGTAGAGTACACTAGGGACAAGTGAGGAATAAATAGTACTCCCTTAGGGCTCATTAACCCCAGTTAAGAGCTTAAACTTATAATTAATGAGTCCCTAAGGGTCAGTGACATAAAAAGGGGGGAAAGCCGCGGGGGATATTCGCATGCCCAGGAGAGGGGCATGGGCAACCGAGGGTAATGATGATTACTCCTCCCCCCACCCTCTGCAAGGCTTGTGAAACTAGAAAAGGAGGAACACAGAATCTCCTTTTATCTATTTATTATTATTATAATTTTTTTTTTTTTTTAAAATATAATTATTATGTTCATCACTATCTTTTGGCGGAATTTGGGTGGCAGGGAAGGCAGAGCCTATGCCCCCTAGGGTAGCGGTGTCCCTAGGAGGACCCCCTAGAGTAGCGGTGTCTCTAGAGGCAATCCTACGTTAGAATGTAACATAGGGTGGACCAGAAGAGGGGTGCCCTTCTGGAAGGAGAATAGGTCAGATGGTGACTTGTACCATCTTGGAGTAAGCAATCCGGACCTATTGCCAAGGAGGGCTGTCCCACCTACTGTGGGGTAAAGTGCAGCCCAGGGTGCACTTCCCTGCCACGATTGTGTGAGCCAAAAAATATTCTGGTCAAGAATGGGGGAACACAATCACCCCACAGTAAATTGGGTGGACGTTGGCTGGAATACCAACTGCCACATGTAGAAGAAATAGGATACAATATAGGCATGCATAGCCATAATGAACAGTAACTAGTTGTCATGATACTGGTCATCAGGGAGACAACAAAGAAGGGTCTAACCTACAATAATTATTATTACTTTAGTTCATTGTCAGTTGTTTAGGGATAGCCAGCAGTGTCTCTTGAGGAGTTCTTATGTAACGTTCATAGCAGTCAGAAGACCAGCGACCCAATACCTTGATTAACCAGGCAGGAATCCCTGCAGCAGCTGCAGTAGTCGCAGCACCAATACGGAAGCTATGTGAGAAATAGTGTTGAGGTTGTATGCCGCATTGCTGCAGGACATCACGGAGTGCATGAGTAAGAGAAGTTCGGGTGAGCCACTTGCCACTGGTGAAGGTGAACAGGGGGCCTGCTGATGATGGTTGGCATTGGAACACGTAGTCTTTCATAGCCATAACGGCACAAATGGAGGTAGTGGACCTTGCTAGGGTTAGGGTGCAACCATTGCGGAAGGGATCTGTTTTCGACCGTTTAATCGTGACTAGCATGTAGTCGGGAGATTCAACGTGAGGGATAAAGGTGACATCCTTAAAGCAGAGGTGAGTTGCGGGGTCGAAGACGTGGTCATTACAGGTAAATTCGCTTGAACGTAAAAAACCGAAAAAGGCTAAGGTGAAGGCTGCCCAGAGCATAATGTGATTGAGGTCAAAAGTCAAGTCTGGTCGGTAAAAGTTGAAAATAGACTGCAGGATTTGGATTGTAATTGGATAACGATCTAATTTAACGGGGATTTGGGAACGTTTGATCCCATTAAGGACCTTCTGGAGTCGAAACATTTTTGGGAGTTTTAAGGCAAAGTTGTGTAGCCTATGGAGGTCTTGAACGGCAAACAGGTAAAGCTTAATGGTATTGTAGGAAACTGTTTTGGCTAAATGGGAGACAAAATAAATCAGAGTAATTTCAGATGCGGGGAGAAGGGGCGTAGAGGGGCTAATTAACCCAAGCATAAGGCAAAAGGAAATGAAATGGTTTTGACCGACACTATAAGAACGTTTAGTAGCTGGAGCAAGGGACGCACCAAGGTAGTGGGAAATGGAGGCTGTTAAATGGACGTCGCTGATAGAGGGATGGCGCAGGGGAAGGGTGAGGCATTGGGAGCCAGGTGGCGGAAGCGGTCCATCTGAAAACGGGACAAAGAATCAGCTATTGAATTATCTAGCCCAGGGATATGTCTAGCGGTGAAGGAAAAGTTGTGTTCTAAGGTAAGAATCGTAATGGCCCGTACGAGGTCCATGATCCTAGGGGACTTGGAGCGTTTGGAGTTGATGATGGAGACAACTGGCAGGTTGTCGCACCACATACAAATATGTTTGCCTGACCACGAAGGGGCCCAGAGGTAGCAGGCGATGTAAATGGCAAACAGTTCCTGCCAGTCAATGCTGATACCCATGGTGGGGTTAAGGAGGTGTTGAGGGAGCCAAGGAGCCTGAAACCATTCCCCATTGAGATAACCACTATACCCATGGGACCCAGAGGCGTCCGTAAATAATTGGAGGTCAGGCGAGGAGAGAACGTCACCCCCTAAGAAAAGACTTACTCCATTCCAATGGGTAAGGAAGGTTAACCACATTGAAATGTCCTTGCGGAATTCCCCATTGAGTTTAATGTGCCAGCGAGAGTTAGTGATGCCCTTTGTTAAACTAATTATTCTTTGCAGAAAAGCCCGGCCCGGGGCAACAACCCTGCAAGCAAACTGTAGGGTACCAATCAGGGACTGGAGCTCCTTCAGAGTGGCAGATTTACGGTGTAACCACTGTTGAAGGGCCTGTTTAGCACGGATTAGTTTGTCCAAGGGAAGACGAGCTTCCATGCTAGTAGAGTCAAGGAGAATACCCATAAATTCTAAGGAGGTGGCAGGAGCAAAAGTTTTACCGGGGGCGACAGGGATATTGAGTTCGGTGAAAAGACAAAGGATTTTGCAAAGGGCAGTAAGGCAGTCTGACCTAGGGGGGCTGGTGACAAAGAAAAAGTCATCCAGAATGTGGATCACGTTAGGGATACCTAGCTTATGTTTAATTATCCATTCAATCATGCAGGAAAATTGGTCAAAAAGATAGGGTGCAGATCGCAATCCAAAGGGGAGCACTGTATCGAAGAAATACAGGCTGTTCCATTTCATGCCGAGGAGCTCCCAGTCGGATGGGTGCACTGGAATATTGCGGAAGGCGGACTTGATGTCCAACTTGGACATGAAGCACCCTTGACCAATCGTCTGAATGATAGAGATGGCAGTATCTATGGTAATGTAGTGTAAGGAGTAGTCGGTTGGGCTAATGTGGGAATTAACGCTAGTGGTTTGATGTTTGGGAAAGGAAAGGTGAAAAATGGTTCTCCACTCGGTGGAATGCTTTTTTGGAACAACCCCAATGGGATAAACCTGAAAATTGGGAAAAGGGGAGAAACGAATGGGCCAGCAGTGTGACCGAGCCGTAACTCTTTCAAGAGATTGGTGCTTATGATGTGTGGATTTTGCTTAGCAGAAATGAGGTTGGGGTATTCCCTAGAAACCCGAGGACCCTGGAAACCAATTTTAAAACCCTGGGAGAGGCCGGTGAGGACAGCATCGACAGATGCCCGGTCAGGGTGATCATGCAGATAAAGGGCAAGTTGGGGAAGGTCAATAGGGGTGGTAGGGGACAGCTTAGAAAGGTATTCAATGGTGGCTTCGGGTGGAATGGCTTGAGCGGCTAGTCTTTGACTGGATGGGTCCAGAGCTTGAGGAGTCAGGGTGGTCCTTTCCTGGGTGGGCTGCAGTGCATCCGGGCTTGTTGCATTGGTGAGTGTAGGGGCAGGGGGTGCGGGCGCAGGGGACCCCTTTGTTGAAGTTGAAGCAGAGGTCACCACGCTTGGAGCCTGAAGAGTCTGCATACATGGGGGAAAGGGGGCAGGAATCGGTTACGTGATCCGAGCTGCTGCAGGCCTTACAAAGTATGGCTTTTGGGACACCGGTAAAGGTGTCTAGGTACAACTGAACGTCCCTCTGGCCCCAGTTAATGGAAAGGTTGTGAGAGGCTCGTCGGCGAAATTCCATATCATACAAATACCACGCCATACCGGGGAACTTACGGGCTGACTCACGTATCAATTGCTGGTAGGCGAATAGGTCCACCCCCCGGGATGGGTAAGAGGAGAGGAGCACAGACGAGTAAATGGCAAAAGCGTCGAGCCATCGGTCGATCCCAGTAATTTTGGGGCGCTTAGCCTGGGATGGGAGGGGTATAGTGAGGCCCTCGTGTCCTACTTGTAGTTTAAGCTGGGAGTTCGCGGTAACGTGGTCTCGTAGTAGAGACGAAAAAGGAAGAAGGCTAGCAAGGTCCACGTACTCACCGTTTGTTATGGCTGTGATGCAGCTGTTGGAGAGATGACTGGCGATAGATGGGACTCTGTAGTTGGTATGCAGGAGGGCTGCGTCCTCCGGTGAGCCAAGATTCAAAACTTGCTGAGAGGAGGACCGCGAGAAATCCACAGAGGACGGAGTCTGTTATTGTCCGCCATTGCGGACCGCTAGGAGAGAGGGATCTGGTGCGAGGCTGGTAATGCCTGGCAGTTGTTGATCTTGCTGAGCAGTTGAAACAGCGCCAGATGTTGGGCTCGATGGCGAGTTGCTTGCGGAGTTGAAGGAGGCCAATTTTTGCTCCACGATAGAGGCAATCATGGAGGCCAACTGCTGATCCGGCATGATCGCGGAGCCGGTAGATGCGGGTGTGGAGGCCCGAGAATCATTCGCTTGGAGGCGAGCGGTGAGCTGCTGCCGTGGCCCTGATTGTGCCAGGTGGCGCTGGGACGCAAGTAAACGTAGCGTTTCGGTCGGCATTGCTGCATACGGCAACGTTGGTACTGCATCCGCAGAGTTAGCGCGGGCATTCGACTGAGCCGTGGTAGGCGAAACCGTAGTGCATTGGCTGCTTCGAGATTTACGTTGTTTTGGCATTATATGTGGACGTAGGGAAAAAATGCGATCTTAAAGAGTGCAACTCAAGGTACTTGCTTGAAGAGCAAAGCTGAGATGTGGCTGACTAATGGTATGGGGGATTTACATAAGGTGAAACAGGTGAGAATCGCGTGATGTTGTGGAAAACTACTGGAAACTTTGGCAACCGCTTTAACACTGTAAAAGTGAAAGTACTTTGACCTAAACAATGAGCTTTTGACTACGGGACAAGCCTTGATTGCGAGGGTGAGGAGAGTAGAGTACACTAGGGACAAGTGAGGAATAAATAGTACTCCCTTAGGGCTCATTAACCCCAGTTAAGAGCTTAAACTTATAATTAAAATTTGCGCGCTAAAAAACCAATTGAACATGGCGGATCCTCAATATCGGCCGTTGCATTGTGGATTTTTCACAGGCTCCTACCCAGACCCCGGGGAATCATCACCTCATAATGAAGAACGCACCTCATATAATGATGACAAACAAAGCTTCGCATATAATGTAAAAGCTACTTCATATAATGACAAAACCACCACGAAAACACCGCATATAAAGACGAAAGCACTGCATATGATTACAAAACCACCGCATATAACGACGAAAGCACTGGATATCATTACAAAAGTACCGCATATAATAAGAAAAGTAGTGCGTGTAATATGAAAGGCACCGCATATAATGTAAGATGCACCGCATATTATTAAAGAGGTTGACATAAGACAGTGTTGGTGTTCCATAACTAAAAGAATCATTAAAATAAAGAATTCATGTGCTACATCTTGTTGTGAAGTTTTGAGGTTCATAATGCTTGCAGACTATTACGACTCAAGTGGTCGGTTGATTGTCGGTGATTCTTTTCCTTGAGTGGAATTCTTGCCTTTTGTTAAGGCCTAAAGGTGCTAATGAGAAAAGTTGCGCGCTCCAGTACGCTTCCTTTGTGATCAAAAGTTTATCCAAAATGTCAGTGGAATTGGTAGCAAACACATGATCGATACATCGGGACTGTTGTTATAATGTACCGCGACCTCACAGGTTTTCTTGTTCGTTACCATTGATAATTTATGGTTGCAGAATCAAACTTTGAATTGTGTTGCAGTTGAACCAACATAATTATTGCAAGCGGCATTTGTTACAGGAGGCACGATAAATTACATTTTTAGAATCACATGACAGTCTTGGTTTGATAAAGTATTTTCAAAAAGTTTTTGCAAAGATCACATCTACTACGTTTGCATTTAATGCAACCACCTGTTTCATTGGTTTCTTGTTCTACTCTTGTTCTGTATTTCGATGGCGCCAAGATTTCTTTCAAGTTTTTTGTTCTACGAAACGAGGGAATAATTGAATTAGATGGAAAAATTCTTTTAATTTGGGATTAGATTGTCACAAGTGCAAATGCTTCCTAATGAAGTAGCCTATGTTAGGTAGGTGAGGATTGAAGGTCATCACTAACGGAAACAGTTTTCTGTTCTCCTTGGTTCGGGGCAAAAGCAGATCATCTCTAGGAATGGCTGAGGCTTTAAGGAATTGCTTCTTTACGAGAGTTTTGGTGTAGCCTTGATTAACAAGGTACCTTTCATATGCCAGCATTCTCCTGTCTAAGAAATTCAGATTTGAGCAATTCCTACGTAATCTCAAGGCCACTCCGTATGGAATCGCTTTGAATACATGTTTGGGATGAGCACTAATGGGTGGCAAGCACAGATGATTGTCCATAGGTTTAGAGTAAATGTCTGTTCTCATGAAGCCGTCAATTAGATACAATGTGACGTCTAGCATATTAAAGTAGCTATCAGAAGAAACTAATTCAAATTTGATGGTAGGGTAAAGAGAGTTGATGAATCGTGTGAAGTTTTATAGGGCCAAGGGACCTTGCTGCCAGAGATAAAAAATGTCATCCGGATATCTCCACCATAGAGCAGGTTTTAGGAGGCCGCAAAATTTTGCCTTGTGATCTAATTCGCCTGTGGCTAAATCAGCATAGCTGCATGCATTCTTTGGGCCCATTGCTGTGCCATGAATTTGCAAAAAGAAATCCCCCTTAAAAACCCGGTGATTACATTTCAGGCAGATTTCGAGGTTGATGGTATTAATTTGTCTCTGGCATCAAGGGCTTTTCAGGTCTGCAGAACCAGGCCTAATGAACTTGTGTCATCTTGTAGACACGCTATGAAATACCATAGTTATTTGGTTATAAGACGCACCCCAAACTTATTTTTTTTCATCAAGCTAAGTTCTCAAACTGAAAATTACGCGAAAATACTCAGTTATAAGACTCACCAAAAAATTGAGAGTTGTCAAAAGGATGTGATAAATTTGAGAACAATATATCCTTACAGAATTGGCATGCGAACTCTTTTTGTTAACTTAAACAAAGTGAAAAAGTCGCGCATTTAATGATATACCTAAAAACAAAAGCTAAAAGTTGACACCTGAAATGATAAACATACAACGCATACACTTTTATTTGAACCTTCTGACGTAATAAATAGTCAGACTTCAGACTTCAGACTTCAAGCGAAAGCGAATGGCAAAAATTCCCACCGAAAGTCATATTCAAATGTGTTTGACAGCTGAATATCAACACGCCACCAAGGATGCAAATTTCAGTGCACAAGAAAGGCTGGATGAACAAAGAAGGTACGTTTTATCTCCACACTGTTTGTTCAGAGAAGAAACTTTTCATGTGAGTGACAAACACGATTCTCAGAACTCGAAACAAGGCTCAAACGATTGTTATCACGTTACTGAGCACGTGCTTTTAAGCATGTATGCAAATTTTTGTTTGTTTGCTTTTCTCTTGAAGTCGTTTAGTGTTCTAAGGGTCTCTAAAAGCACTATTCTTTTTTTAAATTGACTAGTGTCCTTTTCTTGTGTTGTTTAAACTGCAAGTTCTTCTCAAATTGTGATCTTAAGATTTTGTTGCGAAAAAAAAAATTGGCTATAAGACGCCCCCCAATTTTAGCACTAACTT
>NC_090896.1:16367160-16374660 GCF_036669925.1 Montipora capricornis
TCACAGTTTTTGATTCAGAGTGAAGGTATAATATTTCCCAAAATATTTCAAACACAAATGTTTCCTTAATAAGTTCGTTATTCCCGAATTTACCACCTTGCAACAATCCCTACAGCAAAATAAAAAAGCATAAAATTCAACTTTATAGCTTGCTATAGTTTTGTTTCGGATTTGTTTTTTATCATTTTTCCTCCGAAACCAGGATCGCTAGCCAGGTAACTAGAAATTCTCAGTTTCATTTAGAGCTTGTTCACAACACAACTTCAAACTTGAGTGTGCTTATCGCATCCTTGAAACCTTCGAGACCTCCTCAAAATTGTTGAAAAGCCTATTGAGGCTAATAATAATCTTTGAGTTAAATTTGACCAATTCACGCCGCGAGCGGGAGAAAAAGAGAACCACTCCGCAGGGCTGAATACGCGATGTGGAGTGTTATAAAATTCCACATTCTCGCGCGTAACGCTTTCTCTAGAGACCTCTAGAAATGTTGTTTAGTGAAGAAAAACAAAGTTATCTTTGGTTAACTCAGAGAACTTGCAGAAATACCTCCAGCCTGAAATACCGCGCACCGGTGGCTCAGTTGGTTAAGCACCGGGCTGTCGCGCGGGAGGTTGTGAGTTCAACTCCGGCCGGACCAACACTCAGGGTCTTAAAATAACTGAGGAGAAAGTGCTGTCTTTGTAATGACATCTGCAAATGATTAGGGTTGTACATTTTTTCATTGGGACAGCTGTAATTGTTTCTTAATCTGTTTACAATGTGTACAAAGTATAGTACGTACAGTCGTATGTGGCAAGCTAGCGTGACCAATCTCTGCGCGTTTGTTAAATTATGCGTCATATGATCTTGTTATCCCGTCTAGTATCTGATTTGTTCGCTCAATAAGAGTAATACTCACCTTGTTAACTGTGTGGTTTGAGCAGTGGTTAATTTTCATCATTGTATGTTATTTTCGGACCAAAACATAATCGCGTTTCATTATTACAGAAGCGTCTGATGACGCGTAATAAGCGCTGCGCGGGAAGTGTTTAGATAGCTCAAGCGCTGAAGTTGCTGGACACATTTTGGTCGAAATCAGTTATGGATGAGTTGCCACAAACAGATTAAGAGATGGATTTAACTTCTCTCACAACAAGCAATGGTAAGTTGTTCGTTCAACAAAACTTTGCGTTAAAAATATGAATTCATTCAGCGGGCCGTCTAATTTGCATACGTTTTATTTACTCAGATACTCAAATTGCTTACTTTAGTGTGAGAACTGTATTGGATTCCCAGAGCTAAAACTTTCCAGTAACTTAGTTCAATAGCCAAGGTTTTATTCTATATGGGTTTTACAAGGAAGCGGCATATACCAGAGGGCTTTTACAACAGTTAAAGTTCGCCTTCATTTATTAACATTTCCAGAGATACAAATTTGACCTTTTTAAACTTGTCGATTGTAATTGTTAAAAACTTCTTTCTTCAAATTTTCTTTCATAAAATTAAAGAGTAAGTATGTAATAATTCTCGGCTGAAGTTTTGATGTTAGGGATTGTTTCTTATGCGTTCAACGTTTTCTCGAAGTTGCGGTCGGAATTCTGTTGTTTTGAGTACGAAAAACCAGCAAAAAATCGATTTTTCAAACTTTTAGTAATTTCTCCCGTACAATGAATCGCTTGAACCCAAAACTATTTTTTCTTGAATTAGGATACTAAAAGGGATGTTTTGGCAAAAGAAAAAAAAATTCGATTTTTTCACGAGTGTCTTGCGATTTTCGATTTTCTGGGAAAATGGCTCTTAACATTTGTGCCATTAACCACAGCCTTTAGGCTGTAAATGAGTAAACAGTTAAATTAAGCAATTAATTGTGTCATAGGAACGTAGTAAACAAATAAAGAAGCCTTGACTGTGCTCTGTTCTGTTGTAAAGCACGCAGGAAGCGGCTAGAGCACGATAGGCGAGTGTTTCTCCCTACTTCTTGAGTGCTCTAGCTGCTTCCTAAGTGCTTTACAACAGAACAGAGCACAGTCAAGGCTTCTTTATTTGTTTTGTGATAAAGAACAAGTAATTTTCCTCAAAAATTCTACTTTATTTTCAAAGCGTGCGCTGCTTGTGGCGAACTGAGGTGTCATAAACGCAGTGCTTTATACTCTGATAAAGCACGCTAATTTGGACCAATCAGAGCGCTTGTAAGAATGTTTAAAATTATTTGATTGGTTAATGAAACAAAGGCCTGTCAAAACATCAATCAACTGGAAAGTGGCTTGACAGAAATCACACAAAATTCGAATTTATGGAAAAACAAGTGCCTCAATGTTCGGTTTCAGTCCGTAAAAAAAAAAAGCAAAAAAGAGGATCTAAATAATTAAGTTCAGTGAAAACCGGCCGAATTGTTGCCCATGAAAACCTGCACGTTTCCGACACGACAATTGGAAAACAAACTGTTCAATAATACCCAAGGAAAAATTCGGAAATTCGTCTGCCATTTCTGCGGATGATGGCGTGAGCTTTTGTTTGTTCTGTGCTTTGTACTCTCATAAAGCACGCTTTTTAAACCAATGAGAGCGCGCGTTGTATAGAAACTTTATTATAAAAAAAGCTAACGAGCTTAGGAAAGTATAAATAAGGACAATGAATAAGACAATAATTGAGTGTAACCTTTGTGTCCTCTAGAAGCCAAACGGCGAAATGTGTCGGCATAAGAAAAGGTCTTGTGGCAAGTGCATTCTTCGTGGTATGTACGCTCGTGATACCCTAGAGCAGGTACCCTGGTAAATATCCAGTGGCGTGGATCTGTGCAAATTAGATATATGTGTATGTATATATACACATTGATCCTTTTAATTTTTATACTTGTATGTAATGATAATGCCTTCCATCGTGACTGGCATTCATGCCTAAAAATCACTTCGATTGTTTATAAAAATATATGTTTTTAAAGTTTTGGTTGGTCAAGAAATCATTTCATCATCTGCAGGTCAATACTGATGGACACAGAAAAAACGAGTTGTTTAACTACAGAAAATGCTTTACATGTGTGCAGTTGGGTACCTGTATAAGAAGATCTCACCTAGCAGCCCAGACGTATCAGTTTCAATACACTTCCAAATATTTTCTTATAAATGAAAAAAAAATTCAAGCAAGGCACCAGCTAACTGAAATCCCTCTAAACCATACAAGATACCAACTTACCAGTGTTATGGTTGTTCTTGTGATATGACCCCGGGGTTCCATTATATCTTTCAAAGGAGAAACACCAAAAAGAGTAATCTGGTCCATTGTCTTTGATGCAGAACGACAAGTTCTTAAGTGCATGTTCTGGTCCATACAGTTTCTCAAAATGCTTACAAAATTCAATTATCTTTGCCTCTGCTGCCAAACACTGTTCCACTGTTAAGGACCGACGACAAATTAGGCAACAGGCAGTTACAAAACACACCCATGCATCATAATGCTCTTGGGCAATAGGCCCTTTAATGCAAACAATGAATAGTAAAAAACCCAGTTCTTCCACTGGTCTGCTGTAAATCTACTAAATCTTGAAGCAGTCTTAGGAGGAAGGAACGAATCTTTATTGCACACATTGATATTTTAACTAATTATAGAGATTATACAAGTATATAAGACAAAATTAGGAAAAACTGAGGATAGAAATAGAATTTTTTACAATGTGGGTGCACAGTGGCCAAAGGAGCGGAAGCTTTCGAGTTGGCCACTGCATATAAGAGATTATTACAAGGTCTAAGTTTGTGTTTGTTTGTTTTTCTTTCTTAATTTTTTTCCTTCTAATGAACAAAAAAAAAAAAAAGAAAAAGAGCCACAGATTAAATGAAATAAAAATTGAGAAAAAAAAATACAATTAAAAAAAAAACATACTGGTAAGATACATGTAACTTACATAAGTATGTTTCAAGAATATTTTTAAAGAAGTGGCAGCATTAGTAATCAAAGTTAGAAATAATTATGGAGGACCTATCCCTGAGTAGAGAGCAAGTACTGGACAAATTGAGTTTTAAAAAGATGTGAAGATGTTGCAGACTTAATGTTGATAGGTATTGTTTCCCATAACCGAGCTGATATTGCCTCAAATCGAGATAGTCCATAATTAGTTCTGGAAACTGGCCTGTACAAATTCTGAGCTGCAGCATACCTTGCATTATAAGAATGGATATCGGTGACATGTTTTATAAGGTTAGTGAAGGATGGTGGCAGTGTTTCCTTAGAGGCATTAATTTTAAAAAGATTCTCTAGTTTTGAAATTTGTAAAAGGTTGAAATATGGGGTAGGAGATTCAGATCTACTGGCAAAGAACATGATACGAATGCATTTATTTTGTTTAGTTTTTAAAGTTGATAATCTAGTTTTAGCTGCAGATCCCCAGCTCATGAGTCCATAATTTAAATAGGGAAAGATAAGATTGTAATAGAGTTGTTTTAATATGGATAATGGGAGATGGTGTCTTAATTTAACAATTATCCCCCTATTTTTAGCAATGTTATTATTAGCATGTTGAATTTGGGCACCCCATTGTAGATGCTCATCAATAAAGACTCCTAAGATATTTAATTTGTGATTTTCGCTGATTGTTACAAACTGTGAATATTAATATTCACTTTTTTTCGAGGAGTGGTAACGATCATGTAATTTGTCTTTTCTAAGTTTATTGACAGACTGTTAAGGATGCAGTATTGCAATACGTTTTCCAGCTCTTTTAGGTTATGTGATGAGAAGAAAATATTTGTATCATCAGCGAAAATTCGAAATTGCAACTTTTTAGAGCACTTAGGAAGATTATTGATGTACAAAAAAAATAAAAGTGGACGAAGAGCAGACCCCTGAGGAATCCCACAGGTAATATCCATCAAGCTAGACTCAGTGTCATTAATTTCAACATATTGTTGGCGTTGGCGATTGCTTAAGTAGTTTGTAAACCATTGCCTTGGAATTCCACGGATACCATACTTAAATAGTTTATCCAAAAGTATTTTGTGATTTACAGTGTCGAATGCTTTTGAAAAATCCAAAAAAATGCCACATGTTATTTGGCCATTATCTATTGCAGTCTTCAAGTTTTCAACAGTTTCTAGAATAGCATATTCAGTAGAGAATCCTTTTCTGAATCCAAATTGAAAGTTGTAAAGAATGTTATGCTTTTCAATGTAAGAAATTGGCTGGTCATAAACTATTCTCTCAAGCACCTTACTGAGTTATCACAGAGGTTGGTCGATAGTTTGCCATATCTGTTGCAGCACCATTTTTATAAATGGGTGTTACTCTCGAGATTTTAAAGATTTCTGGGTCAACACCAGTTTCAATAGACTCATTGAAAATTTGTTTAAGTGGTGCTGAGAGCAAATCACTGGCAAGTTTAATCAATTTTGTTGGAATGTAGATATATGCTTTTGTTGCATCAAGGGCAACCAACTTAGATTGCACTTGGCTTTCAGTGGCAGGGGACATGACAAAACGTGAAGAGGGGGTATTTGTAATGTTTTGTGTTGGATTGCCATTAGTAATTGATGGGAGTCTACTGGCTAGTGTTGGCCCCATATTAACAAAATAATTATTAAACTGCTCGGCTATATCACCCTCTCCTACAATTATCCTTTTTGGGGAGGATTGGTTTTTTATTTTCCTGCTGATCAATGTTCCAATAAGTTTCCAAGTCAATTTGAGGTTGCTGCTAGAACATGAAAATTGGTATGCATAATAATTCCTCTTGCTTTTATTTTTTAAGGATGTTAAAATATTTGCATATTTTTTGTATTGCCTCCATTTTTCAGGGTTTTTACTAAGGAAGTGTGTGCGGTACATTTTTTGTTTTCTTTTTATAGATTTAAGTAAGGCAGTTGTAATCCATGGTTTGCGCTGCTGTTTCTGCTTGGAATTTGATGCTTGCTTGATGGGAACATCCACATGCTTATCTACAACTTTTTTAAGAGTTTAGATTACATCAGTTTTTTCATCTAGAGATTTGGATGGAAGCAGCAATTGGTCCCAGTTTATAGAGGCTATCTCTTCCAGGTATCTCTCTTCTTTGAAACCGGAGTAGTCTCTGTAAAATCCTGTACAGTCTTCCACTTCAAGCTTCATTTTTGACACACAAAAAACAGAGAGATGATCTGATATATCGACTGTTGCAATTCCAGGGAGTATTTGAGACAATGGGACATTAGTATAGATATGGTCCACAAGAGTTGCAGTATGGTCTGTGATTCTTGTGGGTTTTGTTATGATGGGGAGCAGATTGTTCGAGTACAACATGTCTAGATATTCCTCAGTCTGAGTGTGAATAATAGCATCGACTCTTCTTTGTGTTTATCAGTGAGCAATTCCTTTTCTTTCGAAACCTTGAGAGTGGTTTTTGCTAATCCAAGGAAAAGGTTGTGCATAGGATCAACAATGACAAAACGTACAGCGTCATAGCACAGCAACTGTAGAAGAACAGAGTATTTTGCGCCAGTTTTGCACCTGGGAAATCTAACAGCCTCTGCATGTGACCGGGGAAGCTCATTTGTTCTTTTCTCCCACGATCTTGTATCAAAACTAGAAAAATCTGGTCTTGTTCCAAAAGTGGTTGGTGGAAATGTCTTGAAGCACTTGTTACAACCTGAAAAACAAAAACAAACAAGAACAACAACAACAACACAAAACCTTGATTATTTGGATCTACACTCTTTTCCTTATTGAAGAACCTTTAAATACAACTCCATACTTGCTCAGTTCACCATGAGCCTCTATGTAAAGTGTAAGTTGTTTATGAACAAGATTCATTGCATTGACAGTTTTTGTGTGAGGAAATGTTTTCTGCAAGGAATATCATTGCCTTAGAACTTAATTGTTATTTTATAAACTACATGTATTATTATTATTCCAAAATACTTTTGAATTTCAGCTGAATTAACACTAAAGAAAAAAGTGTGAAAGATCTCTATAAGTTGGGAACATATTTTCTACACATACACATACACATAATTCAAGTCTCACGAAAAAGGTACTACCAAAAAGTGACAATTAGATAAATTACAAAACAAATTCAATGAGACCCATTCTTAAAAAATAATATCCAATAAGAACTGTATTATTACAAGTACCTTTTGCTGTTGAATGGCCAGTAAATCCCCCACATTTCGTTGTAGCTGGCACGTCACAAAACAAAGCCAGGATCGAGTGCAACTCTAAGGTTCAACATGCCTCCTGGTAGACATGAATCCCAAAAGTCTATAAGTTCATCAACAAGTGGTTTCAGAAAAGAATGATGTCACCCTTTGGCACTTTGGGACCCGGGATAATTCCCATGTGTATAGCATTCTCTGGCTTAAACCTCTCCTCTCTTGGAAGATTCATCAGTACTAAATAAATAACACTACAACTGTGATTTGTGTGTTGGTAAGGCTGGAACCAATCAACATTCAGGATGATACCAAGATTTGCTGCTGTAGACAAAAATTTTTTTCCATCAAAGACATCTGCCATGGCATCCCCTGTTGGCCTTTTATTTTTCCAAGATTCACAGCTTTC
>NC_090896.1:16379660-16382160 GCF_036669925.1 Montipora capricornis
ACAATCAACGAAACAACAGAATACAACAACAACTGTTAAGAATCCCAACTGGCCAGAGGCAAACCATTTGGCTATTTACAAGTGCAGCTGGGAAGTTGAAGCTGGGACTACCACGAACAAATTCAACGAGTGATTAGGACGGGTCTTGAACCGACTGGGCCACACTGCCTCCAGTTCACTTCTCGACGTAGGCGACTTCGCTCAACCCATTTTAGCCTTTACTCTTAAAAAAATGAAAGGCTGGTGAGTGCAGGCGATACTAATCGAGTGCATCATCAAAGCTTTTGAAGTTATATTAAACGCAATTCAACTTACTATGAATGAACAAGCAAAAATCGATGGCAGAGATTCTGTATGTTGGGTAGTTTTACTTTTCATTGGCCATTCGAAACACTACTTAAATATATCTCGAATAATATAATGAGATCAAAAATACACAACAATATGGCGGGGCAGCTGGTATCACCGACCAGCGGTCGAAGAGAAAACTTTGATTTGGTGGACCGGTATTCATTTTTGTGGGCTCAAATGCGTGATTTCAGTACAAGTAATTGAGTGGGGTGCGATTTCTTAGCGTATTTTATCCTGAAGCGTTGTTATGACTTTAATTGCTTTTTGTTGGATCCTAAAGTAGCCGTTTTTGTAAAGTGTTCACTGGACACAAGTTGGTCCATACAGTTTTGAACACGACTTTAGCACCTGCCTCGCTGTCTTCTCTCCGGCTTGGAAAAGGTCCCACTGCTTGTGCAACTTCACCTGTAATTCACGGTATTTTTTTCTTTGAATACGGGTCAGCTTACGGTCAGCAACAAGACAAAGTCGATCAAACTCTCTGACAATCTCCTCGTGTGGCAGGAGTGGTAGCGCCAATAACTCTCTTATCCAGTGGTAAGTACCGGGATTGTTAGTGTGCGCCCCTTGTAGCCCGAGTTCTTGAACCTGAGGAAGAAAATAAACACAATAATGTAAGAATTTTTCCCAAAAATAGGCAAGGTTCTTTGAGCAATACAACAGTAAGATCTATTCAGTCCATTACATAATACTATCGAGATCTTCGCCAATTTCATCCCTAGCTGTAGAGCAGGATAATTGTTATATGAACCTACAATCTTTATGTACCTTTCTCCAAACTTCTTGAGTCCGTGAAGACGCATCCCCTAATTTCCACTTCTGGTAGAACAAGTAAGAAACACTAAATTTTAGGGAGCAAATGCCCTACTTAAAAAAGCTGACACTGCAGTCCACAGCCATGTAGTCATTAAATGAAAAGAATGAAAACTGTTAAAGTGACTAGTGTAGCTACGGGGAAGGATACCCGGGGAAGCAGAAGCAGCATTTTTAACACGACTGTGGGAATGCGATGGCAGTTTTTTTAAAGTAAGACATTTGGTGGGCCAGGTATTCTGCAATCTAGCCAAATTTACAAAGTGAAAAAACAAACGTACCCATTTCTTGATTCTCACTAATACCAAAAGATGGTGGAATGTCAACGGCATCCATCTGCTCCTCGATTCTGCTGCTCTCCTCAAGTGGATCAGTGATCTCATTGCAATATAGGCATCGCCAATCCAGACTTAACAGTATCTCTATGCTGCTGTCTCAAAATTCCTGTGTTGCAACGCCGCTGTTGCCATTGGTTGCAGCCATCACAGAGGAGCGCTTCCTGTCTTGCTGTTACCGCCTCATTGCAATAGATACCATAAAATATCTTTGCATTTCGATTGACTCTTTTAAAAATATTTGCAATCAGCGAAAGTACTCTGAGAAGTTGAGTGGGGTGAATTGAACAGAAATCACAGCCCTTTTATACTGCAATGCCTGATTAAGCCGGATCGAAATCGCAGTATTTTGATTGGCAGATATTTTTGGCGTTGTCTGTTCTTTGTTGTAGTTACATATCATTAAACGTTTAAAAATATCCTACCGAACTTGAAAAAGTTCTCACCTCCTTTGCAATATGCCGCGCAAGCGAAGTTAATGAGTGCACATTGTTTTTATTGTCTTCTCGTAACAGAGAGAAAAGAGACCAGTAAAGAAGCAGGTTGTAGCAATTGCAATTGCATTTAAGCGTGTTAAGGTTTAGATCATCACAGTTGCCAGTACTATTTATTTTAGTCGTCTCAGTGTAAAAACGTTTCAAGCAATGCAAAAACCACAGACGACAAGGTTATCTTGATCATGTCATGTTGACCTCATCATGTTCTCAAGGAGGATCGAAATGCACAAATCATAGATGGTCTGGTGACTTCATTGTAAACAGTTGACCTCGTCATGTTCGATCAGACATCACAAACTCCAATTTTCAAGGCAACAACACTTTAACCATTATTAGGTCTGATTATTATTGCGCCAACCACCGAAACAACACCACAACTTCTTTTTATCAACTCGTCCAGTTCACCGTTTAAGACCACTGAATGATCCTGTTAATACACAAAAATTCGTAGCTGTCAGCTATCACAATCATTCTGCTATCGGGAGCAGAACAAACACATTATAC
>NC_090896.1:16387160-16389660 GCF_036669925.1 Montipora capricornis
GTAGGGCACGACTTCCGAAGAGCAACATTTGAAATAATCGCCACATGGATTAATTGCCCTTCCTTGTGTAATTGCCTCCCTTTGATGCGAAAAAAAAATCAAACCCGCAATACAAGACATAATTAGTTGGAACACTTGGCCTCACGACAGAAGATGGCTTCTTATGTGAGCGGCTCTCTCTCCTTCTCAATGTTGAGTTACACAAAGTTAGCTGTTGCAAGTCGTGTTTATCAACATTGAAGGAGGGACAAGGACAACTGTTCCAACAAATGCGCCCGATATTGTGGCTATTACTCGAGGAATTACAGTACCTGGTCTTCCTTAGTGCATGTCTCCTGATACCTTGCTTCATTTCCGTCCGCTCTAGTAAGACCGCTACCAACACATGGGTTATCTACAGAGGACAGTGTCTCAAACCTATGTGAAAATGATATTGGAAAATAATAATCAGAAATTTTCTAATCTAAACACGACGCGCAAAAATCGCCTGTTGATTTTTCGCCCGCACGCGTGAAAAGTGGAAATATAAAACTGTACGTAAAAACATCTAGATTTGAAAATATACAAACAGAGCATGTCTCCACAAGAGGTACACTCTTTCTTTTCGTATTAAGAACGTCTAATGTTTGAGCTGAGACTGAGCCAGGACTGAACGTTCTTATTTTTTTCTTTGGCGAAAACGTTCTTTACCTGTTTCAAGAATAAATGTAATAACTGTGCAAGGTTACTGAAACTGAAAAAGGTTTTCATAAATGTTCTAATTGTGATACATCATCAGTTTGCTATTTTAAAATTTGAAACGACTTGTATGCATTATATCTATTCCAGCATTTTGCACTCTATTAAACGGTACATCTTGACTTGACTGAGGCAATTCTTGCATTTTATTTTACTTTTATTTAGCCCACTGAAAAAAGTGGACGAAAAAGACGATCTTTACTTAATCTCAGCCTGGGTATGTTCTTAGCACGTTCTTAAAATTGAGTTCAATCTCAGCCTCGTTCTTCTTATAAAAAAGGTTCTAATATGAAAAAAGAGTGTAGCCATTGTCTTCTATATACATGGATGCTTGGGATGAAATTTATCTCTTCATGTTGAACTCAATATATCAGAATATAAAGTTCGTATCTCTGCTCACCCATGTGGGCAAATACAATGGTAACTTACTCAACTACAGCTAATGATTGACTCCCAGATGTACACGCTCCATTCTTTGCCAATCTGTTCCATATCCACTGACACAGTGAACGGCAGCACGAAGGAGAGGCAGATTCTTACAGCTTAAATTGCCCATTTCCATTTCCGCCGAACACTTCAGGGACTGGGTGGGTGTCAAGAATGAACAGCCTTTTATCAATGCATTCGACAAGAAGTGAAAGTGGCTCACATGTGTAAATGGAAAGAAGGTTTTCATGTGTGTGTGTCAGCTCATTTATTTTCTGTTGTAGTCTATCACGACTGATTTGTGAAAAAAACGCCTTCCCCATACAGCAACCCTTCTGTAAATGATAAATTGTTCCACAAATGCTTATTGTCCCTCATTAATTTGTTTGCGTCCACAACTGTATACAAGGACGATATGTCGCAAATTTGATTAAGCTCTTGAGGATAACTGGCAATGACACTTGTGGCTACTCGTGGAATCTCTTTCAGCTTGTTTTCCGCGGAGATGCTTATGAGGGCATCGCATACTTTAAGAGCCAGGAAAACACAGGCATTGGTGGCGTCTTTAAGGACTGTCATACCCGCAGGAAGAGGACTGTTAGAAACTCCGTCAGATAACATCTTTGCAACTTTGTAGTTTCCAGCCTCTAAAGCAGTGCTTTGGCTAACGGACAGATTGATATTTTCACACAGCGATGGTAAACTGCCTTCAAGAGTAGCGATGGCATCTCCCATGGAACAAGTTCTTTTCTTAATGTCAAATTCTGTGAATGCTTCGTGTAAATTAAGAACATTATTCCGTACAGTCGCCTCCTGCACTTCGTACTTTTCAGTGTACAATGGATGCCGAGAACGTCGTATAATTTCCCGCAGACAATCCATAATGTCTGTGAATGGATTAGATGATGTTTCTTTCAAAAGTTCTCCCTGGTACGGGTAATGTAGGGCAGGGTTGGTAAGCATGAAAAGCACCATACCATATGCCCAGGTGTCTACGGCTTTAAGCTGCTCTAATGTAGGTTGCTGTGGTCGAAGTTCCGGCAGCAAAACTTGAGGTGCCATGTATGCTGGGCTTCCTCTATCGAGATGCTCTACTTTTGAGGAGAGAAGAGATTGGGTTTGTATCATCGCAGATCTTCCTTCCCCAAAGTCTGCAATTTTGCAAAAACTGCGACATCCTATGCAATGACAGGGACAACTTGCTCAAAACCATTGAAATCATACTGTGAGTGAACGTGGGAAAGAAAATCTGCAAGCAAGTTGACACTCTTTGGGTCGTCGAACGGCTCAAAGGAAAACTTCAAGTATTCTGTCATTATGACAAAAGGACTTACAG
>NC_090896.1:16394660-16402160 GCF_036669925.1 Montipora capricornis
CATTGAAGGAGTTAGTACTAGCCTCAACTTATGCACCATGCATGGTCATGAAGTTGTCCCAGTATCTCAAGTTGACAGATTGGTCGTTGAGCGCCCCGACAGGCGCTCTATAGTTGCTCTGCCAAAAGCATACGCCAGAGATCAATTCCATCAAGGAAAGATCAGATCCCCACTCCAGAGATAGCAGGCAAGTGGCCTCATCTGAGGAAAATTAAAGAAACGATCTTGCCTCTCAACGAGAGCCCTAATTTTGGCATGCTTGGTTCTAATTGCCCTAAGGCAATCAAGCTGAGAGGAATTGTGGCTGGAAGAATCGAAGACCCCTATGCAGTACGAACTCTCCTTGGATGGTGTATAGTTAGAACGGCCAATCCCCCTGATACCCAAATGGATGAAGACAGCGTAGTCACCTGCAACAGGATCATAGCTAAAGAGATCGCACATGATACTGCAGATAAAGGAATAAACTTTGTACTAAACGAGCCGACGAAGGAACTCATCAACGTCACTGCAGTAGTGAAGATGTTTGAGCAGGATTTCGCAGAGCACAGAGGCACGCACGCCAAGAGTCTCTCAATGGACAACCGAAAATTCCTAAAAATAGTCAAAGATGGTATTCACTGAACTGAAGATGATCACTACGAACTCCGTCTTCCACTCAGAGACGAAGCCATAATCCTCCCAGACAACAAAGAAGTAGCGCGTCCATGGCTGAACCAGTTAAAGAAACGATTTGCGAGCGATGAGCAATATCGAGAATAATATGTTAAATTCATGAATGAAGTGATCAACAAAGGCTACGCTGAAGTAGTACCAGCCGAAAACGCAACCAACAGAGCCAAGAAGAACATATGGTACATGCCACATCATGGATTGTATCATCCAAAGAAGAAGAATTTTAGAGCCGTTTTCAATTGCGCTGCAACTTACCAGAATCAGTCTCTGAACAAAAACCTGTTACAAGGACCAGACCTGACGAACAACCTGGTGGGAGTGCTGACAAGATTTCGTCAGGAGCCAGTCGCCTTCTGCTGTGACAATGAAGGCATGTTTCATCAGGTGCGAGTCAATGAAGAACACAGGGACTTGCTGCGTTTTCTCTGGTGGCCGAATGGCGATACAGCAAAAGAACCACAACAGTACAGGATGACAGTCCACCTATCTGGAGCCACGTCCTCCCCTGGCTCTGCAAATTTCGCGCTAAAATCTACGGCTGACTTCTACGTGGACGACGGTTTAAAGTCTGTAGGCATCGTTCAAGAAGCAGTCAAACTCATTAAGAACACAAGGTGATGTGCGACAAAGGTGGTTTCAATCTACACAAGTTTGTGTCAAATAGCAAAGAGGTGTTAAAGGGAATTCCAGAGTCCGACAGAGCAGATGGCATAAAGGATATAGACCTGGACCTCGACTCACTTCCCCTGGAACGCCCGTTCAGTTTAGTGGTGCGAACGAGATCGACTGTTTTCAGTTCCGAATCATTCTCCAGGACAAACTGTGTACCAGGCGAGGCATCTTATCCACCATCAGTTCCATCTTTAATCCTCTGGGTTTTGTTTCCCCACTCCTCCTACAAGGCAAGGCCATTCTACAGGAGCTGTGTCGACAGGACTTAAATTGGGACGATCCCATCCCTGACGAAACCAAAGCCAAGTGGCAAAGATGGTGAACAGAACTGATGCAGCTGGAGAGCATATCGATCCCTCGGTGTTTCAAACCAGATAACTTTGATCGTGTGATCAGAACGGAGTTGCATCACTTCTCAGTCTTCTCAGTCTTGTAAACAAAGACGGACGCATTCACTGCGCCTTTTGTAATGGGCAAGTCCAGAGTGGCCAGTGACTATACCTCGCCTAGAGCCAACTGCAGCTGTGTGCTCCCTCAGGGTAAGCGAGCAGATTCACCGAGAGCTCGATTACCCAGTCGATCAGAACTTCTCCTGTACTGATAGTAAAGTGGTTCTGGGCTACATCAGCAACGAAAGCAGGCATTTCCACATATTCGTATCGAACCGAGTCCAAGAGATTCAAGACAGCACCAGCGCCACTCAGTGGAAGCACGTGGAGTCACAAGATAACCTAGCTGACGAAGCGTCTCATGGAATGAAAGCGCGAGAGCTGCAAGATTCCTGATGGCTCCTTGGACCAACATTCTTATGGAAGAAAGAGAACAAGTGGTCAAACTGCGACAAGGTTGACCACAGCCACAACGTCCGACCTGATGACCCAGAGGTTAAAAGGTCAGTGGCAATG
Source organism: Montipora capricornis (assembly GCF_036669925.1). Taxonomy (NCBI): domain Eukaryota; kingdom Metazoa; phylum Cnidaria; class Anthozoa; order Scleractinia; family Acroporidae; genus Montipora; species Montipora capricornis. Next base: position 16,396,913 of record NC_090896.1, read on the forward strand.
GCAATAAGAACCATGGAAACATGCTACTCTGACATCTCTAGAAGGATAGACCGATTCTCTGATTGGTTCAGAGCAAAGCGCGCAGTAGCGATCTGCATTAAGTAGCTGAAAAGGTTGAAAAATCGAGTAAACAAGGCCAAAGAGGAAACTTGTGAACTTAGTGTCAACAATTTAGAGGCCGCTGGAGCTCTCATTATTCGTTCGTTTCAAGCAAGTGCATTCTGAGAAGAGATCGACACATTGAAACAAAACAAGCAAACCGAAGCCGAAGAAAATAAAGAAAACCTTAAGTTCCACAGTGCTATTTATAAGCTTGACCCGTTCATCGACAACGAGGGCACCCTGTGAGTAGGCGGTTGATTAAAGAATGCAGACTTGCTACCACCCATTAAGCATCCAGTTATCCTCCCCAGGGGTAGCCACACGTCAGCTCTCATTGTCAGACACTTCCATGAGCATGTTGGCCACCAAGGGAAAGGAATCACTCTTAACGAAGTACGCGCCAATGGTTACTGGATCATCCGAGGTATATCTGCAGTAAACAGCATGATCAAGTCATGTTTCAAGTGTCGCAGACTCTGTGCCCCAGTGGTCAAACAGAAAATGTCCGATCTACCAGAGGACCACCTTGAATGCCACCTGTCATTTACATACTGCGCAGTCGACTACTTCGGCCATTCAAAATTAAAGAAAACAGGAAGGAGATTAAGCGCTATGGCGTCTTATTCACCTGCATGGCTTCAAGAGCATTAGGACCTGTACGTCAAATACGCTGCGACCAAGGAACAAATTTCGTATGAGCTCGGAGAGAGCTTAAAGAAGCTCTTGCAGAAATGAACCACAACCGCGTTAAAGTGGAGCTCCAAAGATGGCATTGCGATTGGATCTACTTTAAGATGAACGTGCCGCAGCTAGCCACATGGGTGGAGTTTGGGAGAGACAAATTAGAACTGTACACTCCGTCCTTTTCTCTCTCATGGCAAGTAATGGAAGCCAGCTCGACAACGAGTCCCTATGGACATTGATGTGTGAAGTACAATCGATAGTCAACAGTCAACCTCTAACCGTCAACCAGCTAGCTGATCCCTACTTGCCAGCGCCACTCACCCCTAACCACCTGTTAACCATGAAGTCCAAGGTACTGCTAGCACCCCCTGGAACCTTCAAGCCAGCCAACATATACACACGCAAGCGTTGGAGACGTGTACAACACTTGGCCAACGAATTCTGGTCGCGTTTGCAGAAGGAGTTCCTCCTCAGCTTGCAAGAACGTCAGAAATGGTCGCGACCTCGCAGGAAGCTGACCATCAAAGATATTGTCCTTGTGAAGGATAACAACACAGCTCGTAGTATGTGGCAGCTTGCCCGTGTCGTTGCCGTGTACCCAAGCGGAGATGGACAAGTGCGCAAGGTGCAGGTGGCTCTTGCGGACAGCTGTCTGGACAGTAAAGGCAAGAGAACTGGTGAAATGCCTTACCTGGAAAGACCCGTTCAGAAACTGGTGCTCCTGGCATCAGCATGCGAGTAGAGACCGGGAAAGCCCCAGCCGAGGAGCCTACCACTGAGGACGAGCTGTGAGCACTGACTCACAGTTATACACAGTGACGTCATGAACACCTAACATTCATAGTTACAGTTATATAAGCAGTAATTAGTGAAATATAAATATTTCAGGGGAGCCATGTAAAGGACCCCAGAACGAGACTCATCTATTTCCGTAGTGATTACAAGTGATTCTTTCTGATTCGCTTTTTTTAATTATCTAGTGTTACGTCATTAGGTTTACTCGTGGAAATATTTAGTACAAAATAGCGGCATCTTGCCACTAGCTTTGAGTCCTCGTTAGTTTTTACCTTGATTGGAGAGCCTTCAATAGTAATAGAAGTTTATCAACTCACCCTTGGCCCTTGAATTCAAGAGGGAACCGATGTGTAAGTGCAATTACTTTAATAACTTTGTTTTTTAAGCACGTGGTTCCCTCCACGTGTGGAATTCAAGTCAAGCACGTGACATCGCCCGAGAAGAAAATTCAAAGTACATTTACCGTAATTTCCGGGCGATTACCCATGGGTAATGTATTAATTTTTCCGCAAACAGTTCTTGGTGTGGGTTATAGGAAGGTGCGGGTATTGTGATAATTTTTAAATCTTCCGGTATAGTTTTAAAACCGTAAGTGGGGGAAAAAAAGTCATCAATGAAACTGTTCCTAAAAACTGTATATTGCCTTATATATCCTGCTTTAATTGCCTAATTAACTTAAATGCTCTCGATGAAAACCAATGCAAATTGAAAACATATCAACAAATATCGTTGGCAATCAAAATCGTTTATTACTTTCTTACTTTGCTAATTTCAAAGCAGCGAGCTTCTTTGTTTAGTTGAAAATAAAATATTATTCACTAACTGGAAAAAGAATAAAAATGTGAGATAGCAGGCTTTAAAGTAAATCACACACGAAAACTGATGCCGATCAAAATGAAGAGACAAAACACTTGTCCTAGTAGCATTTTTGGCGGTGTTTGGTAATTTACATTTTTCTCCAAAATAAATAATCCAAACTAACTATACCATGCTTCTTGGTACACATTACTCTTTCAAACTTGGAAGTGTGAGTGAAATCGATTTTTCAAAGTTTGCCATCTGCTGTTTGATTTTTACAGACATCCACTCTTAAGTGACTGTCAAACAGTTTGTGTAAAGTTTTCGTAACTAGGACATGTCTATTGATATTCCATACATATAGGAATTGATAGGAAAGTGAGCGAAATTGGCGGTATTGGTTTATTTCTGGTGACCCATTTTGATGCTGAGCTGGCAGAAACAGCTTTTAGAATTGCCCATGTGTGCATGCACTCAGCTGAAAACCCTTTTGAGCCTCGTTAAGGTTCAATTTAGTCTTTTCAGGCTTGTTTAGTAGTTTTTGCTTTGAGAACAGATCCAGAAGTTTCGCTTCATGCAGTTTAAGCGCATTTTGTAACTTTTGGGAAGCCAATTCAGTTTACCAGCTCCTAACAAATGTAAGTGTAGTTTTTCATAGAGTTTCTGTTCACGGTTAGTTCACTTTACTAAGTAAGTTTGTGTATCTGTTTGTTTTCTAGCCTTAACAACTTTGCACCCCATGTGTTGGGTTCCCACCATCATTAATTTCTCACAGTAATTAATGAAGAATAAAGCATCTTTGAATTTTTGTTGTTGGAGTTTTCTACTCGTAAGGAGATTACACGTTCTGTTGTTGAAGCATGCATGGACTCTGGAGGATACTTAAATGCAACTTCATCACACCAGACATTGCACTAAGGTTTTTCTCAAACTGCCTAATAAGTCCCCTTTTGTTATAGGAAGTACTCATTGTATGTTCAGTGCATCCTACATGATGTTTCTAGGAGTGCAAAGAGTGATGGGATTGATTATTATTAAAAGCATGGCGGATTAGATTCGGAGTGTTTCTGGTGTGGCTTGATAGTCCATTGGAATCGGTTTCAATACGCGATTAAGACACGACATCTGGCGACGAGGATAATCTTTTAGGTCGTGAGAGTTAAATTATGGCCTCCATAAAAGTGGATGATCTACTAACAAGTGTAAAACCCTTCGATCCGAACGGCAAACCTTCGATCATTGGCCGGCGATGGCAACTATGGATTAAAGGTTTTTCGCTATATGCCGACCGCAAGGGCCTCATCATCCAAGCAGATAAAGCTGACAATAAAGTGCAAAGAAGGGCTCTACTTTTGCATTGTGCCGGGGAACAAGTGCAAGACATCTTCGAAACTTTGGCTGATACAGGCACAGCGGCCAAGTATGAGAAAGCCGTGGATGCGTTGAACGCATATTTCATTCCGAAGGTAAATTCGATGTTCCGAAGTATGGAACAACAAGAGGGTGAGACGGTGGCTCAGTTCGTGACCAGGTTACGACAAGTTGTGAAAGATTGTGATTACGGTAATCAGGCGGATAATCAAATTCGAGATCAAGTTGTTCAGCGGTGTACATCCCATGGTTTAAGACGGAAATTGCTTGAGAAAGGTGACACTTTAACCCTAGAAGTTCTACTTAACACTGCAGCATCATTTGAGGCTGTGCAAGCTCAACTGGAGAATATGAAGAGTAAAGGCATTACCGTGAATCAAGTTCGTGACTCAAGCACAAACAAGCATCATCATAAAGGGAAGAAGACATCGGGTGAGCCTGGAAACAAAACGTGTTACCGATGCGGCAACAAAGGACATTTCGGACGAGACCCTGAATGCCATGCGAAAGGAAAAACCTGCAGGTCATGTGGTGGTGCTGATCATTTTTCATCGCAATGCAGAACAAAGGGAAGTAAACATAGAGGCGATAAGAAGCCAAAAGAGACCATACCTACTGTAGACGAAGTGCTGCAAAGCCTGAACCAAAGCACACTATTTAGTAAGCTTGATTTGAAGTGGGGATATCATCAATTAGAACTCCATCCAGATTCCCATAGCATTACTACCTTTATCACTCACTGTGGATTGTTTCAATACAAGCGCCTTATGTTTGCAATAAGTTCTGCCCCAGAAGTGTATCAGCATGTTATCCAGCTAGCACTTAGTGACTGTGAGGGAGTCGCTAACATCTCTGATGACATAATTGTACATGGCAAAACTACCAAGGAGCATGATGAGAGACTAAAGCAAGTCCTGGAGAAACTGAAAGAGACGACCTTAACTCTTAATGCAGAAAAGGGTAAGTTTCACATGACCAAACTAGTGTTTATGGGACTCATGCTAACAAACCAGGGCATTGGTCCACTTGAAGAGAAAGTGAAAGCTGTTGTTGAGGCGAGAGAGCCGCAGAATGCATCAGAAGTTAGGAGCTTCCTGGAACTTGCTAACTACAATGCACAGTTCATCCCAGATTTCGCCACAAAGAAAGGTGTCTGTTTCAAGTTTGGAAACGAACAGAGAAAAGCATTCAATGAGCTGAAGAGCAGATTAGCAAGTGCTGAAAACCTTGTGTATTTTAACAAAGATGCCAGGACACTAATTATAGCTGATGCAAGCTCAGTTGGTCTTGGCGTGGTACTTGTTTAAGAGCACAAGGAAGAAAGAGAGTTATCAGTTATGCCAGCAAAAGTCTGAGTGACGTGGAAAAACGGTATTCTCAAACCGAGAAAGAGGCGTTGGCAGTTGTTTGGGCGTGCGGACGTTTCCATGTGTACCTGTACGGCATTGAATTTGAACTATACACAGATCACAAACCATTAGAGACAATATACTCAAAC
>NC_090896.1:16407160-16414660 GCF_036669925.1 Montipora capricornis
TGCACATGATTACAATCCTTACAGAACTGGCTATTAAAAATGTACACATGCATGTGGTTCTAAATGAAGTTTGTCATTTAGACGTACAAATCGCTGTGAAGCTCAAAGCACATGCATCATCAAAAATAAGTTACATTACTATCATCAACGAGAAGTTGAACAGAGCTGGTGCCAATATCACAGAATCAAAGTTAAAACCAGCAGTAATTACGAATGGGCAATTTTTCATTTTACAATTCAATTTCTTTTCTATGCCTAAAAAGGCTAATGCATGTGTAAATATGTTGCTGGTCAAATTTCATTTCAGGTTAAATGTAATTTCCTTTGACTTGATCATTATCATAACTTATCCTGGATTCAAAAGCAACCTAAGTTACAATCATTTTAACCTGAAATCAAAGTTAACCTACAACATAAATGTAAACATACCACCGAGTCACACAGCAGTTCATTCGTATTTTAACACATCTAGAAACTGTTCCTTCTCACAGAAAATCAGAAAATAAACACAACAATGATTCCAATGTACCGGTATGTCTTAAGTGACTGCACCATAAGTATGTACAGCAGTTCATTCGTAGGACAGCTGCAGCCTCCTATCATTGTCACCATGAGAAAGGGTTTTCCTTAAAGACTATGCAATTTTTGTCTTGGAATTTATGAGAATGATAGACAAATGGGCTTTCCAGTTCACTGTGTTTGATAACTTCATAGCCTTGGGGAAGTTCTTCTTCTTCTTCTTCAATAACAAAAGCATTAACACTGTCCATGTACCTGGAATTTGTGACAACTTGAAGGGCAAAAAAAATGTAATGACCCACACGCCAAATTTTTCTTATCCTGCCAAACTCAGGTAACTCATTTCTCTTCCCAAAAATCAAGAAAGAATGTTGGTCAGGCTTATACAATGTACCATGAATACACACTGAATCTAGGGAGTATACTTTTGTCACATCCCAGTCAATATCTAAGTCATAGAACCGCTTTATGTCTAACATTGCATCCTGGCAGTCACTCCCTTGCAACTCTTTAAAATTACCAAACTTTACTTCATCTTTGAAAAGTAGGCCTGGATCATCTCTGCCAAGCATAACATAATCAGCCTGAACAGAAGATTGGTACCTTTTTGATAAGGACAATGGGAGGTTCTTAAAGTTTCGTATGATTTTTGCTTGGTCTTTGAAATAAGCATGTTTAGCTTCAAATCGCATGCACCATGATCGTATGAGGGGACCAGATTTAAGGACAAGGGATGGCAGGTGAACACGATAGTGCTGTTTAGGAGTTATATTTCCAAGGTGGCCATATAGCCGCTTGAAGAGAATTAGTGATCCTTGATGGCCTTATGCAAATATACAACACTAGCCTCTGAAATTTTATGGGAAAAACAAATGCACATAATTTCAATAAGGCCAATGAAACATCTCCACCTGTCAGTTGTTATGTCAACAATATCAGCAAGAATAAGGGGAAGAATGGAGCACAGGAGCCACATTTGGGACGCACTTTGCGCCAAATTTGTGCTAGATCCATTTTCCAAGTCTTTATCCAAAACAACTGCTGGTTTATCTTTTGAACTGGAGTACCCATAGGAAAAGCCCTGTATTTTAGAATTTAAGCACTCTAAAGTAAAGGCATTAACTTCCTTTAAGTAGTAGTTCAAAAGGAACCTAATTTTATAGCCTAAGGACCCCTTCAAGAAAGACACGCATGACATCGTGGATCAGTTGCTCGCAAGGGTTAAAGTATGGTGATTCTAGTAAAACAGTTCGTGTGTTGATGCCATAGGATTTGGAATAAAAAGCTTTAAGATTCTCAGAGCTTGCACCCTCCAGCTTTGCCAAATGGTAATAGTGGTCATCCAGGTTACGCAGTTCAAATTGATCTTCCTCAAAACAAGTCTGCATGTCCTAAAAAGTGGCCATGCAGTGTCAACATTTACGTTTTGCACCTCCAACTCCTTCTTTAAAGCCTCCGGCCTTTTGACTTGCTGGGGTGTCTGCTAAGAATGCCAGAATACCTCCTCTTAGGTTGATACAACCAGAAGGCAAGGTAAAGGTGAAGCCTCTATCACAGCCCAGAATTTTCATCTCATTCACGAATGGTTCCAGAATCTTGTTGAAACCATACTGTGACATAGACACAAACTCTGTTCTACAAACAGCAAAAAGGTGGATTGACTTACCACACCATTTTGACCTAAAAATAGGGTGTAAATTTTCTAGTTGGTAATAAAAGAAACTTAATTTGTGATATTTGTTAGTCATTGGGTTCACAAAGTTGACATCATCATAATAAACCAAAAGAGCAAGTGCTGTTTCATCATTTGAAAACAATGGATGTTCTTGAAAGAATGTGCCATTACAAAAGTCAAAGAGCAAACCCTTGTTGGTACTTCTCTGTGGTCCTGCTAAAACCATTTGTAAACGTTTTGGACAGCGAAGTTGCAACTGTATCGTTTTAAGCACAGAAATATAAAAGAAGACATCTTCAACCTCTTGTATTTTCCTTTTGTTTCCTCTCTTGACAACTTTTCGCTTTTTCCCCAATAAATGTTTTACTGGTTCCTGTGAGACAAAATGTTAGTGTAGTTTTGGTCTTGCCAGAATTTTTATGGTATTGTACGATGCTTCACTAAAAGCAATGGAAACCAAATTTAACCGGGGGTACAATTGAACCATTTTATATACAAGTGAATCAGTTCAGATTTTTGATGTTATCGTGCTAGGCTCAAAACCTAATGCTTACCACATTGCCACATTCATGATTGTTGTAACATTTGGTGGGAATGCCAGAATATTTGTTTCCTCAGCAGCCTCATCAAAAACATTGTTTATCATTTGAAGGTCTTCTTCCTCAGTCCTTTAGTATGATCCCTACTTTTCTTTTAACTGATCTCAATATCCCATGCAGAAGATGTCTTGAGGCTATTCCTATATTTTGGAGAGCTGTTCCAGTGAGACGATTTTCACCCTTAATCTTATACAAGAACTTTGTTGTAATGACTTGAACAGGGTCATGTTCATCATCATAATCCTTCTCATTCTCACCACCACCATTATAATCTGCAAGATCACAGCCATCACCTGAATCACTTGATGATATCATAAAACTAGAGTTCACTACATCCAGGTGGACACTGTCCTCATTAGACTCCCACTCATCTCCAGGGGTTACATAGCTGTAAAGAGTAGGCTTGTGAAGTACATGTAGGGGAAGGGGGAGGGGTTTATCATGTTACAAGGCAGCCATCCTGGTGGAAAGAACAATAGGAAGATTTTTCCTTGAATTTTGCATGAAAATAAAAATGAGATTCGAAAGAGAGAAAGTCTTATGTCCTTTTTCACTAGCATGGCTGCCGTGAATGACGTCACATGTGCATGTGGAGTAAAAAGGAAGTCTGATTTTCAGAGGTGATTCTTATGTACCGTCACAAACAGCTACTTCTCTATAAGAAACGACGATAAAAACTCTTACCACATGCTAGCGATGGCTCTCCTCCAGTGTCATTCGAACTTGAACACAATAAATATCGGTGATGAGTTGGCCTGACATGCTTCGTGAACGAGTTTACTCTGCTGTATTCTTTGTCACAACCATCGAGTCCACAACGAATTTTGAATTTCTGATCCTTATCAAGATGTTCGGAATTGTAGTGGGTTAGTAAAGATGCAAGCAAAAATGCTGTAAACGTTGAACACAAGAGACATCTCCACGCCATGTTTCTGACAGCGCCCTTCTGATCTTGGAGGGATTGGACCCGAGTAGTATGTAACCGTTCCTTTTACAAATTGGCACGCGATCTGTTCCTTCCAATGGCGGTGTTATGAATCGAAGCTCTTGGCACCTTTTTATCGAAGAAAAGGTTCCACAAGGTCATTGTTGAAAGCTTGAAAGGTACGGTAACACGTTTATACTTTTATGATAGATATGTGAGCCGGAAAAGCAGCAAACTGGACAGAAAAGCTCGAATTGCAATGCCACTTTGGCGGGAGAAATGTCTTGCCGCGTGCTCGGATTGAGGATGTCATGTTCTTTCTGCCTTCGATGTTTAGTTTACCTTGTATTAGTGATTTTTAACCTTAATGAGTTTTATGCAATAATTATTTAAATCTAACGGCATGCCTTGGACAATTATGATTGTATATGGGGAAAAAGGGGCCTTAAACTATTTCAAATGCAGCATTTCACTTACTTTCATGATCAACTGTAATTTATCTGTTAATTATTGTAGAAAGTGGTGTTGATGGAGCCTTATTCATAAAGGTAACTCGTGAGGACTTGAAAGACATCCTTCCCCACTCCTTTGCATTTCGCAAAATGGTGTGGGATTATTTGGAGTACATCGTAAGTGCCTCTTTTGATTTTATCCTCTTTAATCAAGCTCTGAGTTTGGGAAAAGTCTATCAAGCCTCCTCCTGGTTCCAGATTTTATTTCTTGATATTTCTATGTTTTTGAACAGTACAATGTACCTTTTAACTTACTGGAAGATTTAAACAGTGAGAAATACATTTATCATACGGAGGGTATTCTATTCTGACTGTGTTAGTTAATACTTACTATTTTACTATGTTGAAAACAGAAAAACGAAGATATTGTCACTGTTGATGAGGATGACTCAAAGGGCAAAAGTAATGAACAAGTGAGTTTATGTAACTTTAATTTTAGACAACATTGTGTGGTCTGGAAAACATCAATTTGATCAACAGTTTACGCATGTATAAACATCATTCAGGAGCTGCCTTATTGCTGATTATTTGTACTGTCTTTTGTGGCTTTCAGAGAATACCATAGCTCTTTGAGACTGAATGCTCAGTCCAGCACAGAAAGCAATCAGATTGCTCTAGAAGTTCAGTATCCTTGTCAGTGAAGTCATCATCATCAAATTCTGTTTCCAGCCAGAAGTCTTCAATGTCGAAGTGTGGGAGCCAAAGGCAGTCACCTGGAAGGTCCACACCTGATACTGAAACAGTCATTGACATTCAAGAGGATTTTAAATTTCATATGTCAGATGACATACAAAAGTGCAATAAAGAAAGCAAGTACCCGGATGAAAATATTTTGCGACGATTCATACGCGATGCTGCAGCTTGCCTACAAGGATTGGTGGGGTCAGAAAGCATTAGTCACTCCGACTTGATTATAGCAGCAACAAACTATTTTATGGGACCCTCGACCAGCATCATTTCCACAAGCAAAGAAATTTCCTTATTGGGTATGCCATCTGTTCATGGTTTACATCTTAGTTTTTAACCCATAATTCCCTAAGGTGCCCCCAATGACTAGTAAAATCATCTGGTGTTAGACTGAGTGAAATCTATGTGTTACTCTTGGGGCTTAAAGGGTTAAATTTGTTTAGCCTTTGTTTCACGACCAATGGTGGATACTGAGAAGGAAACACTTGTTATCGTAGCTATCTTTTTCTAAGATGACAACCTCCATAATTGTGTACTTGCTTATATTTGTGTAAGAGCTACACATAATTATGCCACTTTGGCTGGTTGATAACAGATGTATGACAATCAGTGTTATGCAATTCCCAGGGCACCATTATCTTCATGTTAAAGAAGCGCATCCAGAATCAACGTGGATACCAAAGGGGAAAGCAAAGGGGAAAGGACAAGCAACCCACGAAGACAAAGAACTTAGTAATGATGAATTGGAAGAACTCAATGCACTTCTGCTCAAAGAGATCAAAGCAAAGAAACCAAACAAAGAAGCCATCAGGGAAATGCAGGTGGCAACGTTTACTTCCAGAACTAGTCACATTGACAAACTAGCCACAGACAAGACAGTGTTGTCAGAAATCTCTTCTTCCTACCCATTTTTTGCAATACATGAGTGCACGGTAAGTTTGAATTGTAAATTTAATAAGTCACAAAAAGTCATGCACAGTGTTCATACAATTCTAACTTTTTATCCACTGGGGTATTGAATTGCCACATGTACTTTGCACATGTGGCACAAAACTTTGCATCCTAATGTCCCAGTCTGAGAACTTGATGCTTCTGGTTGGGGGAAGAAGGGTATTTGCAAGTGGCCATAGTTGCAGGAGGTATCTGCAAATGGATCACTTTCAGTTCTTTGATGTAGCAAGTATAGTCTGGAGTGTGACACAATTACATGGTGCTAATCATTCAGGTAACAGTGGGCCTTTGCTGAAACTGCACTTTAAATTATTGGCACTGGCCTGAGAGAGCATGGCCTCTGGGTCTGATGACGAGAAAGATACGATCAGTACACAAGTGGAATTGTCTCTGTGCTTTGGTCACCTTTCATTTGTGGACTTTTTGTCCCATTGTGTGTGCAGTCCCGTCATGATTTATTCACAACCTTAAGGATGCTAGTTAAGGGTAACCATACAGGCTCTCTGCAGTACTTTGAAATCAGGTAACTGGTACAGAGTACTTAACAAATGTGTATTTCATGTATTTCAGCTTGTAAACGAACTGGAACTAAGGTGCAAAAAAATAGGAGCAGAGTCTACCAGTGTGTTAGACTTTTTGAAAAATTGGGAGGAAATATCCCCTAAACTTCTTAACTCTTTTGATAATGAAGAGCTTGTTCCTGATGATGAAAATCTCTCCTCAGGTGTGTTCATTTTAACATGGTATTATTAAACTAATGTTTGATTCATAACGGTAATAGGACTGAGTGGAGTCCAATTTGGTCTGCTTGGTTATTTAAAAAAAAAACACATGACTGCGACCCGGGAGACCAAATTGGATGACACGAAGGTCTGTTACCAATTAATCAAGACTATGCAAAGATTTAAGAATACAAATACCCATATTGGCTGACAAATTTACAAACAGAATTGTAAAACAAGGACCTCATTTCAAAGGAAAATAAACAGACAGGTGATGCGTACTGTGCAATTGCACAGGCATGACATGTGCACTGCCCATTTAATTGCTCAAACCAGACAGCTGAGAGGCAATCACGTTGGAGAATTTAGATTTAGAGTGATGATTGCTATGACCGACCATACAACTTTTACACTCTGAAATATTGACCACTTACAGTATGCGAGAAATAAAATGAGTTCTCTTTGTGTTTTGCCAACAGATGAAGTTTGCGGGTTATTTTTGGAAAAAGGGCACCAGTTCATGAATAATGCTGCTGCAATCCCATTGCTAAATATCTTTCCCCAGGTATAGTTATTATGATCTTTCATATCAGTTTCAGTTCCTCCTGTTTTGTAGCAGTTTGACCACTATGGTATGGTTACATGTATCTTCACAAAGTAGATGAAATTATGGCAACACACCAAATTCGTTCTGGATTGTATTAAAGCATTGTTCTCCAGAGTTTTAAAAGTAAGCAGCTCCCAAATGAAAATTGTAAGAATAGTCAACAGGCTCATACATGTAAGTTAATAATTTATTGTTTGACTGATTCAGCTAATAAGTACGTCAAAGTTGGAGTTGTGGGCACTTCTGGAGGACACTGATTAGAGGTGATCTTAATTTTCTAGAGGACTAGTCTGGGGCTGCAGT
>NC_090896.1:16419660-16422160 GCF_036669925.1 Montipora capricornis
TTAGCAGTGACTGCTTATATCGCACATCGACATGACTTTGATAATTCAGTAATAATCCAGTATCTGTTGGCTTTTTATACACCTTTGTCTGCAGGCGGGACATGTGTTTCACGATTTCCACTCCCAGAAAGGTAAGTTTGTCGTTTTCAGCTAGTTCCATGGTGAAGTTAATTGAAGGATGGCCGTCATTCTGTGTGGATAGAAATGCTTCAGCTGTTTCCACGTTAGGCATTATTCTCAACGTGTTGTCCACATAACGTTTGTAGAAATCTGGCATTTTGCCTTGCTCTTGAAGTCGTTCTTCAATACTACACATGAATGCACTAGCTATCAGGGGTCTGAGAGGTGAGCTCATGGTGACGCCATCCACTTGTTCATACAAAATTCCCTCAAACTGAAACAATTGGTTCTTTGTGGCAATGTTCAACAGTTCTACTAAATCTGCTTTTGCAATGTGGAGATAATGTTCTTTTTTAAACCAGTCGCCCTTAAATGCTTTTTCGGCCAGAATTTCGCTTGTCTCATCAACAGGTACGTTAGTTAAAAGTGAAGAGACATCGTATGAGACTTGGATGTTCTGTAGATCGTCCACGAAGCCAAAAATATCAGTGACGGTGTGGTCGTTGATTGACAGAGGTTTGAGCGTTTGGTCCAACCATTTTGCTTGCTTGTAGTTATATGTACCTGTTGCGGGTAGTATGGGGTGCATCGCTAGTTGTTTCTTGTCAGTCTTTGGTAGACCATACAGGTGGAAGAATTCTTCCAGAGCTCATGTTATCTTTGTTATGTGGATAATACACATATATTTTGCACACTGATAGAAACTCAGAGAAAATGCCCTTTTTGTCGACTGGACCTCCAACTGCAGAAAAAACAAAGTAAGTACTTATATTTCTCTCATATTTTCTAGTCTAAATTCGGCATAACTACAGTGTAACAAGATTATCCCATGCGTGACATGCGTGCACATGTTTTCTTTGCTTGATTGTAACTTCATCGAACTGTGTTAAAGGTGTGAGGTACACGACAATCCACTTTTACAGAATATAGCCAAAGAATCATGGATTAAATCACTTAAAACATACCAGACTTTAGCCAATCTAAACATGGTGGTAGCCAGTGGTTGATCGAACCTCCCACACATAACGGACCCAGGTAATTTGTGGATACGAGAGCAAAACAAGGCTGACAAATGGCAACGGGATTTTCATTACCTCCACCGCCACCTTTAGATATCCACGATGCTAGCGTGGCAGACAAGTGGAAGCGATTCAAGCTCACTTAAGATAATTACACCCTAGCAACCCAACTGAACAAAAAATCGGAAGGCATACAAGTTGCTGCATTTCTTACGATCATCAGAGAAGAATCTCGGGACGTATAATCAACGTTCTCATGGGCAGAGGAAGGTGATGCCAAGAAACTCGAGTCAGTTCTTAAAAAATTCCTAGAATATTGCAAACCGCACAGGAACATCCCTTTTGAGCAGTACCGCGTCAACCAAAGAGTGCAACCCAATGAAATATTGCGTGACAAGCTGATATTTGGAATTTGTGATGACAAAGTCCGTGAGAGGCTTTTGCGTGAATCCCAGCAAACTTTATAGAAAGCAGATGAAATTTGCCGGGCAGCAGAAAGTACCACAGCTCAAATGAAAGAGGTTGGAGACACGGTAAGCGCATTTACGCTCAGCAAAAACCCACGGCGAGCAAGAGACACGTGATCACTTAGAAACATAGGTGGTGAGCACAGGGAAACAAAATCCTGTGGAAACTGTGGCCAAACACACCAAGCCGGAAAGTGCTTGGCTTGTGGCAAAACATGTAACGAATGTGCCAGAGAAGGCAAGCCAGCAGGCCCGAATTAAGGCTATCGATGAGGTCAACTCAGATGAAGATGTCGAGGAATGTTACGTAATAGAGGACATTGCGGCCGTCGCAACTACCATCTTAGATGATTCACAGCTTATCACTTTCAAGTTAGAATCCGGAAACAGTCTGAGGTTCCAGCCTGATACTGGCGCACAGTGCAATGTCATACCATCTCTATAAGAAGGCGTCGAAGGACCACGGGCTGAAGCAAGTTAAGATTTGACTCTGCATACGAAGGTTCACAACTCCCAGTGGTTGGAGAAGTCAAATTAAAGTTGTGGCGTGACACACAACACTGCTGGCTAAACTGCAAACTGATTGATAGAGGACATTCGTCCCATTCTTGGTCGAAAGGCTTGTATTGGCATGAAAATCATCCAGTTCACGGATAATGATGAGATAAACAAGCCAGACATGGGCAACGCACAAGTGTGCGCCGTAAATGACAAAAGCGACGTTCTGATGAAAGAAGCACTCATCAAGCGTTTTCCAGAGGTGTTTTCCGAAAGTGTCAGGAAACTAGAAGGTGAATACCACATCAAGCTGGACAAGGCTGCCTGCCCCACCCAGCATGCACCACGTTGAGTACCAGTAGCGCTGAGAAAACAATTAAAGGCGGAGCTTGACAG
>NC_090896.1:16429660-16434660 GCF_036669925.1 Montipora capricornis
ATCAATACATATTTATCTGGCTCAGACTTACTAAAGTTAGCGCATCTACCTTCTCTCCTTGCCTCCTTCAGTCTTCTTATCTGTACTTTTCTCTTTTGATGTAATTCCTTTGAAATGTCTTCGAACATCCTGTAATTAGTGCCTTTAAGTTTGTGCCCCGGCTTGAATACCTGCTCTCTGTCCGAGAATCTTAGGAAACGTGCAATAATCGTTTGGCAGCCATCTCCACTGTCATTCTTCAGTTTGCCCAGCCTGTTATCCACTGGAACTCAATGTTCTTGGCGTCCTCAAGAAAGTCCACGGAGACATCTTCAGTGGTCTCGCTTTGACTTGAAGTGGGATTGTTTTGGGAAGCTTCTGCAATTCCCTCGAATTTAAGATTTTCCTTTCTGCTATAAGCCTCTGAATAAAGAATTTTCTGGTGGTATCTTCTTACTTTTTTCCAGACTGCTTTGAAGTTAGTTAATGCATTTATCAACAAATTTGGAACTAGTTTCCATGTGCGTGAACTTTTCATCTAGATTCTTTTGCTTGTCCTTAACGGCAACTCTCAATTTCCACGAAAGATAACTTACTTTACTGTGGTGTTTAAATCCTAGGATGAGATATACATATATACATACATACATACATACATACATACTTAATTGACCGCTCCCCATAGGGGCTTTTCAGGGCCACTGAAACACAATCAACGAAACAACAGAACACAACAACAACTGTTAAGAATCCCAACTGGCCAGAGGCAAACCAGTTGGCTATTTACAAGTGCAGCTGGGGAAGTTGAACCAGGGACTACCAGGAACTAATTCAACGAGTGGCCAGAGTGGGTCTTGAACCCGGGATCTCCGGATTTCAAGGCAAGCGCCCTAACCACTGGGCCACACTGCCTCAAATTTCTCTGCAACACCTTCAAATAAGTTCAAGACGGCCATTACTTCGTCTTCATCTCCTGGACTTGTGACGTTGGGGGAGTTGGATTCTTTTACTGGTTTTTCTACTGGTGATGCATCTGAGATACTGCAGTTTATGTTGCGATTGAATTTTCTTTTTGGAGTTACATAAACGACTGAACACTCCATACGCAATCAAAACGAATAAAAGGATGATAGTGCAAGACAGAGCTTCCTAAATCACATCTTCATCCATACTCTCACTTTTCGCCCTCCACTGAACTGTCCTTAATATTCACAAATTTTTAACAAATGTTCTGAGAAAATTAAATAGAGTACAATAAATGTATTGATTGTGGTGCTCACCCGCTGTACTGAATGCCTTGACCTTTATCTTTTAAGCAAGAGATGTCATTCTTTGTTCAATAGACTGTATAAAGGTTTTCCTGTGTGCGCCCTCATATGCATATTAAATTAATGTTCCAAACATTAAAATGCCCTGAAGAGGTTGTCGTTTACAAAGAACCAAGTTTCAACACGACTTTGGATTGAAGGAAAAGGACAGAAGTTATCATATTATTGCTGGATTTTTGAGACTGTCAGTCTCAGTTCCTTCAGTTAGTGACCTTTTGAAGACTCCTAAACGTGGAAAACGATGTCATGAGTAGCATTGCTGGGATACTCTCGACATTTCCGAATTCTTATTTTGTTGCCAGAACAGTTTTCAACTCAAATTTTTCACTCGATGTACCTGTTATTAATAATACCATGACACCATTTCAGTTCCTTCATCTGGTCAGATTTCAACACTTTCGTACTATTCATTTCGTCATTTAATCCTATAACTGCGATGATATAATCCAGATCAGGGACATCTAAACAAAGCATTGACACTATACAGCGCAACAGCAACATCAGTGGTTATTCATGTTACTCAACACTAGCAGTATGTTACATTTTTCAAAACAGTGGCCACAGTGCCGTTAAAAGACAAAAACTTCATCCCTTGCAATGTGCTACATGTTTAAAAAACGGTGGCCACATTGCAATAAAAATTGACACTTCATTTCCTTTAGTTTCTGTTCAACTGGTACACCAATCGTCTTTGCCTTCTACCTGGGCCCTGGGCATATTGGATTCTGCATACAACTATGCTGAAGTGTCAACTATTACTGGTTGCTAGAATCTGAAATATCCCATGGTCCTGCAATTCTTTACAATTTCGCCACTCATCTAACTAGCATGTGCCAGGTTCTTGATAAACATGCATGCCAATTACTTACATATAATGTGACACTAGGGACTTTTAGCACCGACAGTTTTGTGGACGGCTACGGGAACCGGAAATGAAGTTAAACACTTTTGTGCATGCGCGAGTGTCACCTTCGTTGTCTTGCCGCCGTAGCGGGCTTCTCTAGTACGGTAAACAGAGTACTTTGACATAGTAGTGACTACGGGAGTTTTTGGTGAGTATTTTTTAAAACATTTCAATCGATTTTTTGCCTTTGCATCGAGAAAAGTAACGTCTTCCAATCTTAAATTACATGTTTAGGCCAATTTTCTTAAGAATTGCTATAACATTTGTGCGCTGTTTTCGTTTTTCCACAGGTATATTGTTGACACATGTCTCTCGAAAAGCGTCCCAAGTAAGTTTGTTTACGTCGTTTTGCTTTTCTTTTCGATTCCCGTTTGATATTGAATGCTAATACTCTTTATTTAAACTATTTTCTAAATGTCACAAAGAAAGCTCTTTGTTCATGAAGTTTTACTACAAGAATTGTTCCAATTTTTATGATTATTTAATTCAACAAAGATCAGAAGGGTTAAATTTTAAAAGTTCATAATCTCCTCGAAAACTTGCGGATGCTTTTCATCTCCAAGTAACAACGAAGTGAAACCAAATAAGTATTTAAGGATGCAGATGCAGATGCAGGAGATGATGATGGTAATACAACAACAGCAACAGCAGAGTCAAAACATGACAGCCTTGCTAGTGCAACAACAACAACAATTTATGAGTCTCATGCAAAGTTTTCTTAAAAAGCCACAGTAGCTATGGTGTTGTCAATTGTCATGTTTATCATTGCTTTTAATTACCATTCAGTGTCAAATATGTCATTTAAACTGACAAGTTAGAAGCCTAGACAGTTTATTTGAGTTTCAAACCTTGCATGATTTGTATCGAAAAAAAGTAATATCCATTGAAAGATTTTAACTTATGGCATTTCAACTGCTGCATTTCAACGAATTTAAAGACATTGATGATAAAAGACTTCTCTGGGATCTAATAAAATACAGAATTAGGCAAGAAACAATTAAATACAGTAAAAAGAAAGCACGTGAAAAGCGAGAGAAAATCTCCGAAATTGAAGCGTCCTTGAAGAATAGTGAGGAAAACTGCAGTGCTAACCCTACTGATGCTAACTGTGAACGCGTTGAGATTTTGCAAATGGAATATGACTCCCTCTACGAAGAGATGGCCAAAGGTGCAATAATTCGTTCAAAAGCCACTTGGTATGAAAAGGGAGAAAAAAGCAATAAATTTAGAAAATCACAGGAAAACGAAAAGCTCAGTCCGCAAGGTCTTTAATGATGAGGGGACTTTGGTTACAGATCCTAAAAAAGTACTACTGGAAATTGAAAAGTACTACTCCAATCTCTCCAAGAGTGATCTCCTCACTCCGTCCGAAGATTTGTTATGTAGCTTTCTAAATCACCCCCGGATACCAAGACTAAGTGTTGACCAGGTCCAAACCTGTGAAGGAGCGCTGACTGTTCCTGAATGTTTTAAGTGTCTCCAATTTTTTGGCTGTAATAAGTCACCAGGCAATGATGGACTAACAGTTGAATTTTATAAAGCCTTTTGGAATACAGTAGGAAATTTGGTGGTTGACAGTTTAAATTTTGCCTACGAATACGGTGAGCTATCGAACTCCCAAAAAGAGGCTATTATAACGTTGATCGAGAAGAAGGATAGGGGTAAAAGATATTTGTCAAACTGGAGATCAATCTCGCTGATTCACGTAGACGTAAAAATAGGATCAAAAGCCATTGCCAAAAGATTGGAAAAGGTTCTTCCTTACGTAATCCATCACAATCAATGCGCATATGTTAAAGGTAGAACAACTTTCGATGGTGTAAGAACCATAGAGGACGTTATGGATTTCATGGAAAAGTGTCATATTGATGGAAGATTGATCTGCATAGACTTTCAGAAAGCGTTTGATACTGTAAATAGGGAATTCATGTTTCGCACTTTATCTGCATTTGGCTTTGGTTCTTCGTTTAGTCAATGGGTTTATACTTTGTACAATAATATTTCCAGTTGTGTCCTAAACAATGGCTACTCGACCTCATCGTTTGCTGTCGAGCGGGGAGTCAGGCAAGGCGATCCCCTATCAGCCTATCTTTTCATTATGGTTTTAGAAATTTTGTGTATTAGCATACGTGGTAATAATGACATTCAGGGAATTCCGGTGGATAACGAAGAGATTAAACTTGGACTATTCGCAGATGATCTGACTGGGTTTGTAAGGAACAACCATTCTTTGACACAATTTTTAGATGTTGTAGAACGTTTCGCAAAATGTTCTGGACTTAAGTTGAACGAAGAAAAGACAGAGATGTTGTTATTAGGTAATTGTGCCCAAACTACAGCGTCAAATTGTATCAAGTCCCAGAGCGATAATGTGTTTAAAAAATCCGTTAAGATACTTGGAGTGCATTTTACATACGATAAACGGTTAAAAAAAAAGCTAAAATTTGAGGAACTAATTAACGCTATGAAACACAAGCTACCAATTTGGAGATGGCGAGACCTCACCATTATTGGCAGAATCCAAATTGTCAAAACGTTCATTATCCCAATTTTTCTCTATCGAGCCAGCTTGTTATGCTTTGACAAGGAATTTTTGAAGAATTCAAATACGATAATTTATGATTTTATCTGGAAAGGCAAAGATAAATTTAAGCGTTCTGCGATTATAAATGATATCGAAAATGGGGGACTCAAAGCGCCGCATTTGGAAACTATAATTGAAACTCAGAAAATACTTTGTTGCAAGAACCTCGCAAATGATTCGTGTCACTTCTTACACGAAATTACAT
>NC_090896.1:16449660-16459660 GCF_036669925.1 Montipora capricornis
TATCATTAGATTCATTGCAGACACTAATCCAATCAACTGCATCAACATCTCTAATATACTGGTCCACATCAAAGTTGCTATAATCACGAAAATAGGATACTCTCCTAAACCTTGATATTTGCCGATCAAGTATACAAAACACTGGTAGATGGTCCGAGATATCAACCAGCGCAATGCCGGCATCCACACTCAAATTAGAATTTGTGTAAATATGATCAATTAGAGTAGAAGTATGATGAGTGAGCCTGGTTGGCTTTGTTATTAAGGGAAGTAAATTGTTCGAATAGAGCATATTCAGGTACTCTTCTGATAACAAATGCTCGCTATATTTCAGGAGATCTATATTAAAATCTCCAAGAATATATATCTCATACTGACTTATCTCTTTAAGTAAGGTTTGAAATTCAGAGGTAAAAGCAGATAAGTTACAGGTAGGATGCCGATAAATGCAACCAACAATTATATTACGTCTGGCATTCCCTGAAATAATTTTACACCAGGATGATTCGACCAATGGTATACTAAACTTTAAATGTGGTCGATGAATGGCATTAAGATTTTTTGAGATATATAACCCAGATCCACCAGCCTGTGTTGGTGAGTTGGTATGAAAGAAATCATAATTGAAGATATCAACATTTGTCACTGTACGGGTTGATAGTCTCGTTTCAGTAACAGCTAAGATATCAGGTTTACGGTTAACAGAATGCAAAAACGCGCTCAATAGAGACAAATTTTTTGGGAGACTTCTGATATTGCAATGAAACATGGAGAGACACTTTGCCGTAGTACTATCAAATAGTTGATTCAGCTGATTTAAGGAGTAATAGTTGGAATGTGGACAATTAAGCATGTTATCAGGATCTTTATCAACAAACTTATCGGGATTTGGGAGAATATTAAAAAGATCTAAATCAGGGTCAAAGTCATACGACCAGTTACCAATCACTGCATTAAATTCAGCATCTGAAAGATTGAAAAATGGTAGGTACCTACAGTAGTTGGACTCACAAGTACTTGATTTGGCAGCCATTAACCAGGTGGCTTACAAAAATCATCAAACTCCTCAAACGTGGTGAAACGAAAGACATCAGAGGACTCGCTCTCATGAAGATATATCGTTCCATTAGCTGTCCATAGAAACTTGAAATTATTGTCTTGCTTAAACTTGTGTAATTTACCAAATAGGCGTTTCCTGTAGGCGGTAAGCGATTCATTTATGTGTATCTTACTTCCAGATGGAATGCTCTTTCCTATTTCCTCACGAACCGACGGGAGAGCCGAGGTGTTCTTCCTTATCAATTTCCTACGATTCCTGTACATTTCTTGTCGCTTGTCACGTCGTACAAACTTGACGATAATTCTGTTTTTAACCTTCTTCGTGTCAGGCAGTCTGTGTGCCGTCGAAATATCATTTACACCAATGTCAACATCTATAAGAGATCCAACTTCTTGTACCAACTGTTTGGGATTATCGTGGGGAGCACGTGGAATCCCAACAATCTCGAGACAATCACGCCGCAAATATTGCTGCACATCATCAATGGCTACCTCATTACCATACATCGAGTCCTCAAGATTTGATACGGTATTTATCAAATCATTCCGTGACTTCTCCAATTCTTGTATTTTTTGGTTTGCACCTTGAGTAGCTACCAGCAAGTTATCATACTTAGAAGACAGTGACGACTGATTTTGCTCAATATTTTGAAGACGTTCATTTAGAGTTGCAATCTGTGATTGAAGTTGCACTTTAACCGCTTCAATTTCAGACTTAATAGCGGGCAAAAACTCTTTTTCCCATAGCTCTCTAAGATGTTTTACGGTCAGCTGCACGTTGTCCTTTACCATAATTCATTAACTAAATGTTCTCCTCGCTTCCTTTCTTACGTAAACATTTGCAAGAGCAGGAGCTCTTGAAAACGTGGCCATCCGCCATGCTTGAGTTGCGGCAGTTACAGTTGCTATCATTGGTATCATTGGTAGGATTAGATTTGTTGATTTGAGCTTTGTTGTGGTTGGATATAATGGTTTTAATATTTGTCATACATGTAGGAAAGTGCTTCCTCTCTCTCATTGATCAACACTTCCCTAAATGACACCTACTTCAGAAAATTATCAACAGGAACACGCTTAAATTAAGCTATAGCTGTTTGCTACGAAACCGTTTTTTGTCATAAATACACATAAATGTAAATGAAACATTCCGAACTGATTCATATCAGTGTAAATTAGCATGTGTGGACCTTTCCTAAAAAACGGAAGGTCTTCTAGTTTTCTAAAAGAGTTTTTCACAACGTTTCCAAAAATATTCAGCTTACAAGGGTTGTTAGAGTCATACTTTACAACAGCATTTGATAAGTAAATTTAACTTTTGTCAAAATTAAAATGGAACGGTATGCAGAGGTCTTGGGAAGCACTTTTCTTTACTTTAGGGACCTTTGAATTCAGTTATTGTTTTTAATTTTTACGATATTTTGGGCTGGTGTACCAAAGAATGAGTATTTGCTACGTTACTGACGTTTGGGCGATCTTAATTTGATGAGGAGTTTGTGGACAGGGATGATATTGAAATGATAGATGTTGTAGACGTGAAAGAATCACTTATTTGATTATATTTATGAAATACAAGGGACACGGAGAACACGGAGCAAATAGGCACCGAAGAATCTAGAGAGAGAGAGAGAGAGAGTGAGTTACGGGAAACTCAACACTGGACAACTTCTGGGAAAAACTGTAATTGCCCTGAGCAGGTTTTGAACCAACGTCCCCCTGATCACTAGTTGGGTGTGATGACCACTACACTACGGGGACAACCATGCTGGCAACATGGCTGATTCATCACTTTATGTGTGGCATTTACGTGGGACTCCCTAAGGGCCAGTTTTTCTATTTGATAACGCTGGATCAACATGTGATTCACAGGCGGACAGGGGTAATTAATGTAAAGAATCAGTTAAGTAGATCCCTTGAGCCAACAACATATCACCCCCAGTAGGATCGCAAATGGATTCCAAGTTGAGGAGAAATTGAGAGAAAGTTACGGAAAACTCAACACAATGCCACACATTAAGTGATTAAGTGATCATCAGCCATTTGGTTAATAATAATAATTAAAAAATATTATATATATTATATATACATTCTTGTGCGTTCCGGTTGATAGTCGAAATAAAAAGGGCCAGGAATAAAACTATTAAATAACTTCTGTTGCTCGCTTTTCGAATTAGACTAAACCTTTATTTTTTCCGCAAAACTGCTATTTTAATTGCAAAACTTCCTTTTTATCGCCCGTTTCTAACGATGTAAGCTGTAACCTCGCAAATATCGAGTTTGCTTTTGGAGCAGAAAATTCGCTTTCCACGTGCATAAAATTATTTAGAATAAGTAACAAAGTGTTTTCCACAACAATGCTTCTGAACCAATCCCCAATGAGGGAGTAGAATTGCTGGAGTGATAGTTTTGTTGATTATCATACGAGGAATATCACAAATCCGTATTGAAATATTGAATTAGAACCCATCGTACGGAGACAGGGCCTTTTCCTTTGCTGCACCTAAACTCTGGAACGAAAGACCGATTTTTCTAAAAAAGCATATAATGTTTAATTTTTTGATAATTTAGAATAGGATTTATTGTAATATTTTTATAAATAAGACTGCAAATAGGTTTTTAATTTATTCATATTTTATTACTAGTGGGATCTTTTTAATTTTTTTAATATTATGAATTGTAAAGCGCTTTGGTCAATTAGTGGAGTTAGCGCTATATAAATTATGTTAAATTATGTTAAATTAAATTAAATTAAATTAAATCGTTATCATTGGAATACGGGGTTACATACCACAGTAAAGCAAGAAATGTTTGAAGTTGTTGAAAGATCCGAAGATTATCAAAGCACCAGTATTTGCGCACTGGTTTTAGGCTGGTTGACACGTGTAAGACACAAGGAAAGGGCTAGAGACAAAATATCGCAAGATGTGTGTCATACAAAAGTACGAACAGCACAACTACACAAGCATTAAGTGCAAGCACGGGGTGCCTTATTTTGTGTTATTACGCCGCCTGGGCAATAGTGCACGACAAGACCATAAGCACTAGTGCTGGTCTTCTTGAGATTATGGGTCATTTGAACTCCGCGCGCTGAAGCCTTGATTTTGTTCTACAGTTTTTCTTTTTTTCAGCTACTTTGATAAGCTGCAATGATGAAGTGTGATGGTCTCCTTTTTTCTTAAATATTTCGGCTGCTGTGCATTTTCATTTTTGGAGTACATTCAACGTTCAAATTAGAGTCACCCTTCACTTTAAACCATACTTGTTCTTTCTGGTCGAAAAGATAGAAGCTACAAGCTGACAAAACTGAACTAAACACAATCTTTATTAACACCATAAACGAAACTTTAATGTTGGTAGGAATATACCTTCCTAAGACTGAATAACAACTTAAAATGGTAAAGACAGGAGTTGAATGAGCGTTGGCATAAAAATCCATTAAAGTAACCAGAGTTAGTCAATCTAATGATAATCCAATTGGAGTCACTTTGCCTTTCCTTTCGACTTCCTCAGTGTTTTTGCCATTTTACACACTTTGTCAGTTAAGTGCTGTTTAATCTTCGTTTTCTCATCCTCGTCTTCTGTTCCTGATATCAACCCAAGTTGCAGTGATCTTTCATCGCTTTTCACCCTCTGCCAGACAACTTCCTTCTTTATGGCACCGTTGTCGATTAGATCCCTTGTCAAGGAAAGGAGATGATCTGTCTGCTCCTCTGTGAACTCCCTCCAGAACCCGGATGATTCAACAGAAACAGATCCGGAGGTTGGTGTGGAGCTGAATGGAGGAACCTCATAACTTTGCCATAGCATGTCTCTTCTTCGCAAGGAGGCAATTTAGTTTTCATGTCTTCTTCTCTCATCCTACAGAGCTTTAACACAACTGCTTTCAGGGAGCGTTCCTCCTTGAAGTGTGAAGTTGATAATATTTTCTTTACTTTGGGCTCTTTAATAGCTCCTGTCTTGAGGTCTTGTTTGAAAAGCTGCCTCAGTTGCACCGTTTCCTCTGCTGCCCATTGTTTATCCGCGGCTGGCTTGTCATTCTCTGCTTCATTCTGTGCCTGGTGAATATTTGCATAGTTCACGGAAACAAATTTACTGACTGCTCTGTGACCCAAATCGGTATCTCCAACTTTGTCTTGGACGCGATAGTAGTTGGCTTGTGTCTGCGTTTTGTGCTGTGCCAGGGCAGCGAGATGGTCTTTTTCGTCGGGCATATAAACATGCATGGCTGTGGCAAGTGACTTCCTATGTATTGTCGCAGATATTCTTCCTTCCGTCACAATGCCTTCCCTCTGAAAAGTTCTCCACAGCGATGTTGATACCTGTGAAGCAGGTCAGGGGCACTCCGTTACTGGAAACAAACCGCTGCTTAACTTCTGGATCAGATTCAATAAACTGGCCTCGCACAGTTCTCACATACATGTCCATCAGCTTATATAAATCATCGTAGACCCAAACAATGCAGGACCATAATTCTCAGCTGTTCTGTGTTCCTTAACCAGCATTCTCCATCGAGCAAGGTCTTCTTCTGTTCCCGGGTAAAACACTGCTTCCTTGAATTCACTTACGATCAAATTTGCTGCTACCCCACTTCTTCCGCTGTTGTCAATGAGAAGTCGAGTTATCAGCTGATCGCGAACCTCGCGGTGTGTCTGGTTTTTTACAACTCTTCTAACTTCCGCGCCTCGATTTGTTTCTACTGATGTGGCACCCAGCTCTTTCACAGTCTTTATGCGCTGCCCACCGTGGCACACTTTATAGAAGTTTCTTGAAGTCTTCGTCGTACTTTTGGAGCTTTCTCTTTAACACCTTCTTCTCTTGTGTGGCTGACCACGAGGTCATGAGATCTTGACGCGCATTTAGGGTGTCTACACTTACATCTGCCATGTCGGCTTTACGTTCTTGCATCAGAAATTTATAAAAGAGGCGTAAACTCATCAAATAAGATCGAACAGTGCCAGGCTGATACTTCTCCACAGCATACGAGAGCCAAGTCTTCAAGAGATTTACTCCATCTTTTCCGGGCTGCAGGAGCAGGTATACTGACGTTTTATTCTCTTGAACATCATTGGTTCCCGTTTCTTTCATTTTCAACCTTTTTATCACACTTTCCACTTGTGACTTGTATTGCTGGGCCATTTTATCGCTACGATAACCTCCATCTACGTCAATCAACCACTTATAAAAGTCACCCAGTAATTCCCCAGTGACTTCATCGTTGTTGCCAGCTTGGGACCCATTCTGTGTTTGAATCATCATCGTCATCACTTTGATCTCCATCAAGAACATCTCGGAAAATGTATTCAATATCACCACTGGCTTCATAAAGGCGCATTAGTGTTTCACTTGACTCTTGGGGAGTTTTGAAAACGTGGCCCTCAGATAGGCGACCGTCCTTGAAATCTTTTACAGCATCACACCAATCTGGTTCGTGGCCAAAGAAGGATCCTTCATCGATATTGCCTTCTCCAACTACCTCAACTAGTTCCATTATCACCCCCTTTCCTTCTTTAAGCAGGGAAGATGACTCTCTTGACATGTCTGATTGACTGGACACGTCTGAACCAGCGTTTCCATCGTAAAGATAATCAGGATCTGCATTGCAGTCATCACTATCGGAAATTACAACAACATCTTGTTGAACTAAATCTTCATTTTCTTCAATACTATCTTCGCTACCATCCCTATCTTCTTTAGACTCTCCTCTGCTGTTATCTTCTCTATTCCCATCAGCACTTTCATTCTTTCTGCTTTCCTCGTAATTCTTGTTACACATTCCTGTCAACAGCTGTGTGTAGTCTTCATCGTAATCTCTGATTGTTTTCCCCCTCCTCGGTTGAGCTTTGTCGAGAGCTCTTTCCTCTACTTCCAAATTCTTCATCCTCACCTTGTTAGCCAGACTCTTGTATTCATCATCACTATCAACTTCATTCTTCATCCTTCTGGGTTTGCCTTTTTTGGGCTTTTTACGCTTAATGCCTTGTGCCCTTTTTGTCAGCTCTTTATAATCGTCATCTTTGTACTTGGGGATGTTTTTTCGACTGCATTCCATCCTCTCAACTTCTGTATTGTGTTGTCTTCTATATTGTGTTGTGTTCCTGGGCAAGACACTTCACTGTCACAGTGCCTCTCTCCACCCAGATGTTTAAATGGGTCCCTGCAGAATGTTGGGGGTAACCCTGCGATGGACTAGCAACTCATCCAGGGGGGAGTAGAAAAAATCCTAGTCGCTTCATGCTTTGGAAACCCGAGATAAGCGCCAGCCTGATGGGCAGTCTGGCTCGTAAGCAGAGACTTTGCAATGCTTAAAATACCTGCATTATTATTATGCACGGCGTTAGCTACAAAATAGTACTCACTGTTGGGCGTTCAGAATAGCCAGCATCACAAAGAAGAGAAATGAATGATGCATCGTTACCCAATTCTTGCATGCCTGCCTCGTCAGAATCCATCAGCTAAGTAATTCAGTGATGGAGCATGTAAGAAATAAATGTTAACTTTGGTGTTTTTAAAATACTTATTTTACAATGCTTCTCTTCTTATATGAACTGTATCTCTAGTCTAAGGAATAGCGGGAGGAGCTTCCGAGACCTTTCTTTTAAAGACGTTTATACACGGATTTTGTGAGACTAAACCCTGTTCAACTGGGAATTTGCTTTGCATCATTTGCTAAAAATTAACCGCAATTCTGGTGAATGACACACTAAGCTGCCTG
This sequence comes from Montipora capricornis, assembly GCF_036669925.1. Lineage (NCBI taxonomy): Eukaryota > Metazoa > Cnidaria > Anthozoa > Scleractinia > Acroporidae > Montipora > Montipora capricornis. Next base: position 16,457,429 of record NC_090896.1, read on the forward strand.
GCCAGTCTTCCACTGCAATTCTACAGGAGGTTTGCAGTTTTCTTTCCTTCTGCACAAGCTTGCAATCGTTTTATCAAAATTGATAACAGAAATTCTCAAGTACCTTTTTAATCAGCTGTGCCACTTCGATGTCTCCGACATCACTTAGATTACAATAGCCAACAGCTTTGGCTATGTCGCCAGTCACTATGTACCAGTAAGCTGCTGGGGAGAGGAAAGGGAACCCGATGCCACACTGAACAATTGAGTGGGCAATCATTTTTCCCACTAGTCAGTATACCAGAGTATACTATGGTGGCAGAATACTTGGGCATGAGCCGTCCATCTGGCCCTTCAAAGAGGACAAGGTTGAGACCACCGTCTGCCTTTGCAACATCAACGAGTATAAAATTCTCTCTTCGGACCACCCACATCAACAGCCGGTTGATTCCGGAACTGAACTATTACTGGACTAAGAGGATCAAACTTAGTACTTTTGTAGATGGGCAAAGCATCAAGAATAACTGTATTTTCATCCACAGTTACTCTGATGGCTGGCCCAGTAAGCTGCTTGGCTAGCCTTGCTATTATGTCAGATAAATCATCCATATCTGTGGAAAATACAGTAACCTCAAGTAAGTAAAAAAAAAAAACTATTATTAAAATACAGACTACTTGCTTATTAAAACTATTTAATAGATCTTGGAAAAAGACTTTTTTGTACCTTACAATGTACTCTAGAATTCAAATTATCCTCCTTACAGCAATGGTTGCATCTAATTAGCTGGGGGGGGGGCTTAATATTTGCTTTTGATTTTGCAAACTTAACACACAAGAAAACTAAAGAAGACGTAGGAAGTTGTAAGATTTTTTTTTCTTTTCCATTATTTTACCATTTACCTGTAATGTCGTCTGGTGGTGTTAAGTCATCTCCCCAAACGATCAAGTGTTCGACTTGGTCATCCACCATAGCTCCTATTTCAAAGCAATAGTAGACGTGCTTGTGACAACATGCATTTAGGCTCACAGTCTCAACCGGAACAGAAACATACAGTTGAGAAAGCTATGCTGTTTTGTGGTAGAGGAGGGCAAATGAAGACATGACATGCATTGCACTTGAAAAGGAAAATTTTGCTCTTAAATATATTTAAAGGGGAAAGTGACCTGTTTCGTTTCCCTGGAGCAAAAATTCTGCCCCCTGATTGGGGTCTCCTCCACAGGACTCCAAAGCTTGTTCAATGTGGTTCCTGGCAGTATCTGGAAACAACTGCCTCAGGTAATCTAAAGGATCTCCTGAGAAATTGAAAGTAAGGTACAGTATTAACTGAAAACATGAATTTGTTTTGTTTAAATAAAGTTAGATTCTGTAAGTTCCTGTACACAATTTTTTGTAAACTTCTAATACTGTCTTTCTAGGAAAAATACCAAACCCTCAGAGTGATTGCACATGTTATTCAGTGAGGACTGTGTAAAGTGTTTGGGAAAGATCAAGAATCACATGACATACCTCGGTCACTGTTGCCTTCTGTTGACCCTGTAAATGAGGGTGTACAGTACTGCTCAATCCCTTCAGTCCTACTTTAACAAAACAAGGACAAATGTTTCCTCATTAAAGAAGAATCAGGGAGTCACTGGATATTGGAACTACCGGTACATTGTAAAAGTACCTGTGTAGGAAGCCAGAAATTCACACCCTTAGAGAAACATGTGTCACAGCATTGATTTAGACAAGACAAACTAAACCAGGTTACGGAAGGGTTGTTTCAGTTACTTAATGTCAATACTAAACTCCAACTTGTGAACAAACTAAAACAGGCCTACATACATAAATACACATACACTTTATTCATGCTCAAAAATTCAAGAACATAAGTTATAGAAATTTTTTTTAAAAAATTAACTTGGCCTGTTTTCAAGATTTTCCAAACATGAATAAAGAAAACATACCTTTTCTCTTTTCTAGCAGTACCACTCCCCCCACCATTGCAATGAAGGTGATGGTCACTAATGGCTGACATTGCAAAACTGTCACTGCAATTAATGCATGCTACCATTGGGCCAGTGTTTGTTCCAAGATGTGTTGATTCTTCTCCCTGAAAAAAAATTTATGACAATGTACAACAATTAGGGAAACATCCATTTAGGCCTGAGCTCGCAAATATCCAGGCTAGGTGTCACAAATTGTTACCATTATTTTTGTTGTACAGGCCTACAAAACTTATACAAAGGGTGCAACATTTGACTTATGAGGGG
>NC_090896.1:16474660-16494660 GCF_036669925.1 Montipora capricornis
TATTTTTATACTGTATAATGATGTAGGATATCTTTTAAACGGGAATCCCGAACCATCGAGTTTGGATTCGAGTTCGAGTTAGAGTTCGAGTTCGAGTTGGACTTCGAGTTAGGGTTCGAGTTGGAGTTAGAGTTGACTATAAAAATAAAACCCCCCTCCCCCCAAAAAGAAATAGAGGGGTAGGGTAGGGTAGGTCCCGCAAAACCAGAGCCCGCCGAGATACTTACATTTTTCGAAGGACCGCTTGTGCTTATGGGAGGGCACAAACAATGATAGTATGACAAGGAATATTTTTCCTTGAAATGTAAATGCTAACCATGATCCATGATGCTAACCAACGATCTCTCATGAAGAGAAAGGATTTGAATCAAAGCAGTGTCCATTTCTGTTAAGAAAGTGCAAGTGGCATGACGTGTGACGCGTGACACTAACCTTGTCCACGTCCAGTTATCTTATGCCAAATCACACATTTCCTGGATGGCAAACGATGGTAAGATCATAGGCGCCGTTGTTGGTCATCCTGTCTTTAACAATGGAAAGGTACGTTTGATCTCTTTATGAAGACTTGCATTTGAAAGATTTTTTTTGAAATGTAAATTAGCACTGAAACATGCCTATGTTTTCAGGGATGAAACAATCATTGAGATATCTTCATCACCAGAGAGGGATGGCGATAATGCACGTGGCGATACAATGTATATATATTAATGCTCTATATTTTAATGTGTCAGCAATTTTATTACTTAAACCACATGAAAAAAAAAAAGAAAAATCCCAATATTGCCCCGAATTCCTGTTCTTCGCCCAGCTTATACATCTCTTTGCTTATTAACATTAATATTAAATAACAATTATACATTATTATCAATTATATACTTGCGTTTTAATTATTAACTTGAAGCGCAACTCGAAGTCCAACTCGAAGTCCAACTCGAACTTGAATCCAAATTCGATGATACCTTACTCCCCCTTTAAACTGATGTGATGCAGTTTTCTGTTTTATCGGTCAATAAAGTAAACATTATGCTTGAGCATTCAAGATAACTGGACTTAGTGGTTATGGGACAACCACAGAAGAGCATAGAGAGTTGCAATGAAAATGCGACCCTAGCCATATCTGTTGAAACACTCAAGAAATGTGGGGCTTTAAACGCAATGTTCAATGGGAATTCAAAATATTGGGGGGAACTTGCAGGGGCTCAACTCTGCGAGAGGCAAAACCTCTGAAAACAAGTGAACAGTAAATCATGTAAAGTTCACTCATTCTTCCTGGCTGTAATCAAGTCACCAAGCTTACTTTTAGCCCACCAAAATTTACCTGCACATTAAACTTACCATAGAGCATTAGGGCATGGCACACTGTAAGCTTGCGAATGATGTGTTGTGCCGCCCTCAATGTGCAAATGACTGGATCTACCCTTCTTAACGACTCTTCTATGAATACGGAGCCCTCTGTTCCTCAATCTGCCCTGCACTAAACGTCTGCCAGAACTTGGTGTAGTTCTCAGTATATGTCAAGCTCTTCATCGGATATGTCATTAAATTCCACATCTCGTCCAATGGGCAACCCAAACTCAAGTCTACAGCAACGAATGGTTTGCTCTGAAATGCCAAGGATCCTGGCAAGATCAGCCCATCGGAACGCTGCCTCTCCATGTAAAGTTTCCAACTAATCTTGAGCAAGTGCTAACCATGGTCTTCCAATGCCCCCGTTCCTCGCTGTCGAAACAATAGCCGGAGCAGCCAACTCCTCAAATGAGTCAATATCCCTCTCGGCTTCTTCTGCAGTTCCTTTGAAGTGGCATCATAGCTCGTTCAAGATGCCAAGTAATTGGTGTAAGTGACCGTTTAAACAAATTTCTTGTCCATATGATTCTTCTATTCTTGAAGTTAGAACACTTTTAAGCGTTTAACTAACTTTAAAAAGTTCTTTTGTATTCTTCCAGTCTACAAACAAAGAACTCCAAAGAATCAAACTGAGTGGCTGTTAAGTTTCATTGCTGTTGTGCTCTCCTAATTATAACACTTAATTCACCGAAAAACCTTTCTGTATCTGGAAGCCAAATCGTGGCTTCAGCAGATGCCATTTTGCATTTACTCCCTAAAATTTTCGCGGGGCCTTGGTATCAAATCACTTCACTTCCTGTCTTGTAAAATCACTTCCGCTTCCTCATCCTTTATCAAATACGGTACACCTTTTATATCGATCATCTTTTAGTTGTATTGGGCATCTTTTATTTATATCGGACATCTTTTAGTTGTATCAAACATTCTTTAGTTGTATTGGTCATCTTTTATTCATATCAGACATCTTTGCTTATGGATTTATGGCACATAACATTCATGTATGCACCATAACATTTGGTCCAATAAAACCAAAATGGCGGTGTGTGTGGTGCTAAACGGAGAACAGGAAGGTCTGCCATTAGTTGCGTCTCAGCCTTGTGCGCCATTTCACGGCAGAACCCACACTTAAATTTCACGGACTTGCATAGCTCGTTAGCTTTTAAGATCCAAATTTTCCTCCTTGTCTTGCCTGTGGTGGCTGCTACACCGGAGTGTCCGTACTGATGAGCGTGTCTTGTTACCAGTAAGGAAATCCAGTGGTCACTTGGAAGAAGGGCAGGGTGTCTCGTTTCGTATGACACAACACCTTCATCCACTCTTCCTCCAACTCTGATGATTCCGTTTTGGTCTCTGAACGGGCTGAGCGATTTGAATTTGCCCCTATCCAGTCTGCTGTAAAAGGTTGCCTGTGCTTGGTTTGTCCAGTAAATTTCTGCTTGCTGAAGCTCCTCAGGGGTCAGCAGTCCTTCCTTTCCATGCTGGTTGTATTTTCTCAATCGTATCTTTTCTGCTACCCTGCGTATTTGTGCCGTCACACGGATCAGTTTTCTCCAGCTTGAGAACTTGCATGGATCAATACCATTGCTAGCTTTATTTGCTGTGACAGCGGTCAGTATCTGCATCTGACGGCGTTCCATGTCTACATTCGGAGCTGGCGGGGATGTCGTAATCGGCCATTGACTTTCTGGTTGGTACAAGAACTCTGGGCCATGCTTCCATCTGCCTTGTAAACCATTAATGGCTCGCTACAGGTCCTCAGCTACGTTATCTTGACTGGGGATATGCTTCCACTGGTTTGGATCTGTGTTACTTTGATTTCTCCCACTCTCAAGGAGACGAACGGCTTAAAGCTGCATGACGGACTTTTAATCCAGGTGAAGGTGATAGTACTATCGGTAAAGAACTTAACATCTTTAAACTGTATCCTAGATTCCTCCTGAATGGATTTGGCTAGGCGACTTGCGAGAACGGCTGCTTGTAGCTCCAAGCTCGGAATTGTCAGCTGCTTCAGCGGGGATACTCGAGACTTTGCTGCGATAAACTTGACTGTGTAGGTGTTGTCATTCTTTCTCTGGCGTGCATAGGCACATGCTCCAAGCGCATCTTGTGGTGCGTCAGCGAAAACGCATAACATTGGCAGTTCCACAGCATGGACTATTGTTAAACATCTTTCGAAGAACACATTGTCTAGTTCCTTAATTTCCTGGAAGAGTGAAATCCAGGTTTCCTGAACTGCTAGTGGTATCTTGTCATCCCAGTCCAGCCCCAGCTGCCACAGTCTTTGCATTCCTATCTTTGTTCTGACGATAAATGCTGCTGCAAATCCAGTCGGATTGTAAATGCGAGCGACTTGACTCAGGATCATTCTTTTGGTCATCTTTTGCACATGGTTTGGCGTCACTAGGTCTGCTGCCACTGTAAAGTAAAACTTGTCTGTTTCAAAATTCCACAGGGTGCCCAGGACCTTCTCCTCATCTCCTTTGAACATGTTAGTTTTTTTCCCTACATCACCATTCACTTTCTCTTTGTTAGAAATCCAATCTTTAACTTTAAATCCTCCCGTGTTCAAAACAGTGTCTATGTCATTTGTTTATTTCCGAGCTTCCTTTTCTGTATCTACAGACTCACAGATGTCATCCATGTACGTGTTGTTCATGAGCACTTCGGCTGCTTCTGGGTAGCTTGCCTTGTTCTCTTGGGCTGTTTTTCTTAGAGCTATTTGCGCCATGGCGGGTGCGGGCCTATCCCCAAATGTCAAAACTGTTTTGACATAAGTGTCAGGTTCTCTGTCTGGTTCCATATTCCTCCAGAGATAGTGGTGTACGTGTTGATCTCTTTCGGGAATGAGGATCCGATGATACATCTTGGATATGTCTCCCAGTATTGCAACTTCCTTCTCGCGAAATCTCAAGACAACTCCAAATATACCGTTTAAAAGGTCAGGACCTTTTTTCCAGTAATTGTTCAGAACATGTCTTTGGAATGTAGAGGATGAATTGAAAACAATTCGAACAGGTGTGCTCTTCTTGTCTGGCCTTAGTTCAGCATGATGTGGGATGTAATGAACAGGACCATTATACTTCTGTTCTCCCTTTGACAGCTTTTGCGCAAATTGCATGTTTTCCATTTCCTCCATCTGTTTGCAGTAAGCTTCAGCTTGTTCAGGATTTCTTTTCAGGCGTCGTTCTGTTGACTGCGGGCGTTTTATTGCCAAGCCTCTGTTGTTTGGTAGTAGGTTAGGGTCTTCCTTCCAAGGGTAAGGGATCATCCATTGGTTTTCAACTTTGACTCCTCTCTTTCTGTTTGGGTCAGTTTGTCAGCATTGCAGACGGTTTCACGGCCACGCCCATAGTTTCGGTTGTCCAAAAGTCTGTTGAGTCTATTGGCGAGGCGTACTTGACGTGCAATATGCTGGTTACGTCACTGATCTGCTCTGGCTTTCCTCCAAAAACCATCCATCCAAGTGGAGACTTGCGAGCTAGCAGGTGGTCCACTTGTCTTGTCTCACCAGCATGCATATGTGCCTGATCAATGCTGATTAACAGATCAACGTGCCCTTTGCCACGGCGAAATCTGGTGTTTGGTAGGCTAAGAACCTCCGGCAAGTGCGAGGTTTTCACTGTTGGAATGTCGTCACTGATGCTGTGAATGCCGATTGCTTTAACGGTAAAACACTTGTTGTTGTCAATACAAGTTAGCTGAACATTGTACTCCTTTGTTTTCATTGTTTCGTCCTCGCCGCCAACTTTAGTAATGGTTATGGACACATCTTTTCCCTTCAAACCAAGAGTTTCAGCGGTTTCCTGTCGGATGAGAGTTACTTGGGCCCCCGAATCAAGAAGCATGTTTCCGCATTTAAAGAGACTGTTAGCATTGCCGATGTTGGCAGATAAAACGGGAAGAATTGCTTCACTGGGGCTGGCTGTGGTGGCGAAGCTAATCCTCACGGGATTGCTTTTTGTGTAGGAGTTGGTGGTGGTGTTGTGGACACCGCGTTCCATTCTCCAGCTTTGTGCACTGTTTTTTGCCCTTGCAGTTATCCATAGTTTGTCCTCTGCTGGCCCTTTTCAAGCAGCTGAAACACAGGTGATTTGCCTTTGCAGTTGCGATCCGGTCGTCAACAGTGAGGGATATGAATTTCGGGCATTGATGAGGTCAGTGTGATGATAACACTGATGCTGACGTTGCTAATGGTCTGCGTTTCCTTGTGTTATGCAGGAGGAAAATAGTTTGACTGAGGTTAAACGCAGATTGGCGGTTTTAGCGAATTCCCAGAAGCCCACAGTGGACTCAGCCTTGGAGCAACTTCAAATGTTCATCAGAGCTCCTTCTTTTAGCAAGGAGACGGGTTTAGATTATTTGATTAGCCTAAAGGTTGTTGCCAAGGAAACAAGCCACCAGAAGTCTGGTTTGTACAGTGCAGTTCTTCGAGCCATGCAGGAGAAAACCTTTGTTTCCAATTATCAGTTCAAGCTGTATCTCGAGCATTGTTGGGTGACAAAGATGATGAAACGGTTCTTGACTCAATGGCTAAAGTTGAGAAGGCAATGAAGGCTTCAACACCTGTCCCTTCCAGGGGAAGGGTAGGGGGCGTGGCAAAAAGGGCTTTTCTAGGTGCTATGCCCTTGGGTTAGGGCATTATCAGAATTTCTGTCCATATAAGGGTGCCCCGGCAGGTAAGAGAGGGAAGTTCATTCCAGGTTTACAGGACCAGTCCAAAATTAATTGACATTGCCATGTATTGTCAGGTGTATTGAACAATGGAAAGGACTTCGAATTAATTATCAGATTTTATATCGTTAATATGTAAGTTGTCAAATAAATAAGTACTTGTTATAACCTGGTCTTTGCCCCTTGAGTGCCTATACACGAGGCAACTTCAGTGAAGTTCTGGTTGCTTTATTTATTTTGGGCAGATTTCACTGTAATTACATGATGAAGTGTTTAGCTATCGTTTGGCTGATAGGAACGATACTCAGCGGGTTTATGTAATATCTCTACTGTCTACTCCCGGGAGGGGGGGGGGGTACTCCCTTATATGGGCTATATAGGTATGAGCAGCCCCAAGGGGTAGGGTTTTTCAGCCGTTTTGGTCACAAATAGGCTATCGATTTTGGCCAATTTTCCGCCATTTTGGTCATAAATAGGGTATCCATTTTTGCACTCTAGTCTTGAATTCGTTTTTTATTTAGAAGCTACTTCTTTATCATGTAACCTACCTGATAAAAGCAAATAAACATTGCCTTTAACATTGGTCTGAACTAGGGAAATAATTATAAGGCAGGTCTGCACCAGGGTATTGATTTAAGGGTCAGGTCATAAATAGGGTAGGGTAAATCGCAGATTTTGGTCACAAATAGGGCAAAGGTTTTGGGAAGCGGGCCGCACAGCCCTACCCAATTTTTCTGGGTATCTCTTAAAACGTCGACAGTCTTCTCTCCAACTCTGCCTTTTACAACTGGCATCTTACTTCTTACTCCACTTAAGGGTTCAACACAGGCATTACTTAGCAACGGAACTTTCTTGCCACAGGCTAACAGAAGCTGATCATTTTGGATACACGATTTGACTTCCTCGGGGGTAGTGTTTAGATCTGGTGACTTAACCAAACAGCCAGCACTAACTTGACCACGTTGCACAGGGTTACCATCTTTACCTTGGCCTCCTGACTTCCGTCCACCTGATCGACAGTTCCTCGCTTCATGACCTTGGTTGCCACATAGAAAACACTTTATTGCTAGAGCTGGGCAGTTAATTGCTTTGTGTCCGCGGGCATTACACTTGTAACACTGGAGAGCTGTTGTGTCACTCTGGGCGTTCTTTGTTTCTTCCGCCTTGGACTGTACTAACGGCTTCTTGGTGGCAGAGCTAAACAAGTGCTTTCCATGAGCTTGCAAGTATTGATCGACTGGTCAAGCGTTTCCGGGGCTCTTTCACGAAGGTGAATAGCTAACTCTTTTGGACAAGAGTCAATAAACTGTTCTTCTACAATTAGATCTTTCAGGCCTTCAAAAGAACGTTCAGTATGCGACAGTTCCAACCACCGCAACAAGTATCTCTCCAGTCGCACTATAAACTGTTCTGGGCTCTCATCAACTTCCGGCTTTGATGCTCTAAATTTCCGGCGATATCCATCCTCCTTAAGGCCATATCTCTTCATCAATGCTAGCTTTACTCGGTCATAATCTTGGGCTGCTTCCTCAGATAACCGCGGATAAACTTCTAGTGCACGTCCAGACAAAAGAGCACTAAGTTTCGAAGCCCATCCTGTCTTCTCCCATTTAGCTGTCGCTGCAAATCTTTCAAATCTTTGTAAATAAGCATCCAAGTCGTCCTTGCCATCGACAAATGAGGGAAGCTTGGGTGTCTTGGCCCTATCCTCTCTCACTTCAGGACGCCCGTCGGAATTCTCCACAGCCAAACGTGCAATCTCCAGCTCATGTTCTCTTTTTGCTGCTTCAATAGCCTCTTTCTGTTTCAACAGCTCGGCTTCCATCTCCAATTTTCTTAGTTCGCGTTCTTGTCGCCTAGTTTCTCTCTCTTCGTCTTCTCTTCTTTTATCTTCTTCAAGTAATCGACGTCTGTCTTCCTTTTCTTCTTCAAACCGCCTACGCTTTTCTTCTCTTTCCTCTTCCAATTGTCTACGTTTTTGTTGTTTTTCTTCCTCTAACTTTTGTTGCTTCTCTACAAACTCGAGCAGCTTTGCTCCTTCCAATCTAAATTCTTTTTCCATCTGCAAAAGCTTTTCCATTTCCATAGCAGTATTTCACAGCAAAAACACAATATACTCTCTTTGTGCAGTTCTCCTTACTTTAGGAGTAACTCCTTCTTGAATTGTCCTTTCCTCGGACAGGCCCCCAATGTTATGAGTTCGAATGTTTTGAGGAAAGGTAGTTTGCAAACTAAACTGAACGCAGGGTTGTCGGAACAACAACAAGAAGATTTATTGCAAAGTGAACGTAGTTTCCACAAAGTAAAACTCTTAACAACACATACTTGACAAACTTACACGGCCTCTGCCACACTTGACTAAACACGGCTAACGGCCACTCTCTTCACTTGTAAAAAAACTAGTTAAAAAACACTCCGCTTGGACTCCTCTACTTATATACTCTCACAATAGGCTTCTAGAACTTTCTAAAATAGTAATCAATCTAATTATAGAAAGATTACAGAATACACCAATTTCGAAACGCTTACGCAGGAACCTAACAATAAACAAACTACGAACTCTCGCGAAGCTTCTAGGAAGTAACGCTTCTCACGCAATGCTATTTTTTGTAACATACTCATAGGGCCATCAAGACCTAATAAATAGCATACTTCCCTCAAAAGATATGAGGAATATGTAGCCCAGTAGGTTTTGAAAAGTTTTGAAAAAATCGCCTTTACTGTGTTCATGCGAAACCATTTCTAAAGGAAAATTTTTATGTCTTATGTATTTGTTGCTATGATGTATTAAACTTTCACCACTGAACATATGCAGGGATTTCAGCAATTCATTTTGGACTGTTTTTGGAACACTCTTATCAATTATTAACTTGTTTGCTGTGAAGTCATTCAATGATTTCTATGAAGAGTTAGTCATTCAGCATTACACTCACTTCTTAAAAACATATTGACGGAGGCCCTAGCTCAATTAGGAACCGAGTCGTCACAAAGGTCCTGACTCAGGAAGAGCCTGGTCACAGTGGCCCTGGCTCAGTTAGGAACCGAGTCATTGATAAGGTTAAATTCCTAAGAACCTGGTCACAGAGGCCCTGGCTCAATTAGGAAACAGGTCATTGAAAAAGGTACATTCCTAAGAGCCTGGTCACAGAAGTCCGGGCTCGATTAGGAACCGAGTCATCGAAAAGGTTATATTCCTGAGAACCTGTTCACAGAGGCCCTGGCTCAATTAGGAACTGAGTCATCCAGTATGCTACTACTAAAAGAGCCAAAACCGTACGATGCGAAGAAGAACTCGAGAAGGAAATTAATACCTTGCAAAATCTTATCGATACTCAGAATGAAAACAACGAAATTGACATTGCTGATACTTTCCATAATTTAGAGATAAGAAATAGTTGAGTACCGGATGAAAGGTTCAATTTTGAGGGCCAGATGCAGGTGGTTCAATGAAGGTGAAAAGAACACCAAATAACTTTTAAGTTTAGAAAAAAGGCACCATAAGCAAGGAACCATCTCTCAACTAAAGCAAACGGATGAGAGTTTTGTAGCAACAGACAAGGAAATATTATATCAGTGTGAACCTTTTTACAGAGAACTCTACCGATCCAAAATTGGCACCTGTGATGGTAAATATGATCATATATCTTTGAGGAATCAATACATAAGAAACTAAACCAAGACGAGAAGGATGTTTGTCAGGGCCCCTTGACGAAAATGGAATGCAATAAAACACCGGGCTCTGATGGTTTACCACCCGAATTTTAAAGAATCTTTTGGAACGACATTTGTGACTACCTGCTCAACTCCTTTCACTATGCTTATCTCCGTGAGGCATTATCAAACTTATCCCCAAAAAAGACAGTGAAGGCTATCGCCAATTGTCTGAAACGTGTTCTTCCTAAAGTTATTGATAACGACCAGACTGGTTTTTTCGTAAAGGCCGATTTATTGGAGAAAATATTAGATGAATCGATGCCACTATTAACTACACAATCTTTAAAAACATTCCTGGACTATTGTTATTCCTTGATTTCGAAAAGGCTTTTGACACAGTTGAGTGGTCTTTGATACAAAAACCTTTTCGACAATTTAACTTTAGCCCGACCATTATCAACTGGATTAAAATCTTTTATAATAGCACAGCAAGTTGTATTTTGAATAATGGCTGGTCTAGTGTTTTTTTCAAACTCGAAAGAGGGGCTAGACAAGGCTGCCCTCTCTCGCCTTATTTGTTTATTCTTTGTGTGGAGGTTCTAGCAGAAGCAGTAGGGACCTTAAGCATTGACGACGAAGAAGACGACGACGACGAATAGTACGGTTATGGAAGCGCTTTGTATTCTTCTGAGAAGATTGTCTTACCCCTGCAGATTCAGTGATATCATTCCACGATTTGGTCGGCCGGTTCCAGTGTTAAGCATGGTTAGCAACCAAGTGCTCAACTACATATACGATACACACGGCCACAGAATAACTCAGTGGAATCACCAAGTTCTCTCTCAGCCCTTGCTGCAACTGTATAGTGACACTATTGCTGCCCAGGGTTCTGCCTTGGACAATTGTTTTGGATTTGTTGACGGGACAGTTCGTCCAATTTGCAGACCTGCAGACCTTAGAGAGCAGTCTATAACGGCCACAAGAGAGTACATGCTTTGAAGTTTCAGTGTGTTGCCATCCCCAATGGTCTGATAGGTCATCTATATGGTCCCATAGGTAAGAAATGTTTATAATAATTCTTTGTTTTTTCATATATTTCTATGTCATTCAGGAAAACAATTTTGAATATTTTTCTATTTTTCGGAAGGAAGGAGGCATGATGCAGGCATGCTGGCAGACTCAAGACTCCTTAATCACCCTCAAGCTTTTGCTAACTCTCCTTTGGGGAATCCATACTGCATTTAAGGTGATCCAGCGTACCCTTTAAGGGTACACCTTCAAGCATTTTTCAGGAATAGAGCATTGACCCCTCAAATGATGGATTTCAACCAGTCGATGAGCAGTGTCAGAGAATCAGTCGAGTGGCTATTCAATGATGTCACTAACTACTTCAAGTTTTTAGACTTTAAAAAAAACTTAAAAATTGGTCTCAGTAGTGTGGGTAAAATGTATGTTGTCAGTGCCCTACTTAGAAATGCCCTCACATGTCTCTATGGAAATCAGACATCAAGTTTTTTTCAGCTGGAACCTCCTTCCTTAGAAGACTACTTTTCTTAATAACCTTTTTTGATAACTTTTGTTTTAGTAACTTTGTAACATGGGGCCTGGGCATTATGTACAATGTGTAAAATCACAGCAAATAAGAATTCAAAATGAGATTTAATTTTACCAACATGCTTTTTGTACACTGTTACACTCATGCCAGATTCACACTATCTACAAAAAAATGCCAACACAACAGCATGAAAGGCAAACAAACAATCTGCTCTTCATGTCATTATCTCACTAAGTTGCAAGTGTGAACCAGGCTTTCAGGCTGTAAATGTGAGGAAAAAAATACCTCCCATGCAGAAGTAGACAAGCATGATTTTTGTACTGAAATAAAGAAACTTGTTTCCTACATCACAAAATCATGTTAAAAAACAGTGTAAAATATTTGTTAACTCAACTTTCAACAAAGTTCAACAAAGTTTAAGTAAATTAATGCTTAAAAAAGCTTGCGTTTCCAAAAGAAGGGGTTTCTAACATTAATACTCCCCTTAAGAGCAAATGTTACCATCGGTCAAACATTTCGTGGCAACAGCTCAAAATTCAATTTGGCCCATATTCTCAGGTTAGGTAGACCTTAATGTAAAACAAATCACTGCATAGTTCGTTTGGCTAAATATCGATTAGTTTTCGAGAAAATCAATAATAACCGAATCCTGAGAATTTGCCACATTTTGAGCGTACAATTTAGGTCGAAAAAGAATGCTTCGCGTAACGAAATAACCGACTCTAGAGAAATAAAATATACTAAATCTTGTACAATGATACCAAAATGTGTGTCAAAAGCAAATTGAGCAATTCTTTTCTTTTCACTTTGAAAATATAATTACATTTCGCGAACACTCTTTCATCAAGATGAAAAAATGCCAAAAAATAATCTTTAATATAAGTATGTGGTACTGAATGAAATACGTCGAAAAATCTGGATTTCCAAAGCCGAATAATCGTTCTTTTACATATCCAAAGGATTTTTGGGGGAAATGATTTAGCGCGAAAAAATTCAATTTTAAAGTTGGATACAATGCCCTGTTTTAACCGACCTTCCAATTTATGTAGTAAACACACAGAAATACAAGTTTTCCAAACATAGCATTCAATCAAAAGCGGGATTGCCGTAAAAATTAAACCAACATGTTTTAAAATCAAAGACATACATTGTATTTCTGCTGTACCTTCGTTTGATACAAATTTTAATCAAACTACAAGATAATTTGTCAAGATAACGCAGCTGTCACGTTTGTTTACACTCCAGCGTGAAGACCAGACGTGAGATGTTTTGTCGGGAAGTTTTCCCGACCAATTATCTCTGAATTCAAGATCAGAGATCAGATTTAAAAAGTTATTTTCGTTTGCCTTTTCTCCAAAATCAGTTTCGAACTAATAAACAAACCAAAGGCAAACAATTTAACGAGCCGTTTGTCTTAAAACATGTCGTAAATCCGTGACAATTTCGCACAAGAATCAAATATTTTGATCATAAAATTAAAGGGTCGTTTAACCTTCTTTAGCAGCACATGAAGACTTCCACATTTTCATAGTATAATAACAACTTACATTTTCCTTGCGAACGTAGCCAAAACGGAGCTGGGCGCTCTCAGCAAGTTGGATGCGCAGAACATGTATTTATGGCAACTCAACGGTTGCGTGACCAATTATTATTTCCGGAAGTGAGAGCGGACGTTCACGTGCACGGACTTTTTGTGACTGGAAAATCATGCACCCTTTATATAATGATGCTGCTAAACATTTCAAACTTACCAGTCTTTTTAGTTTCAATATCAATTTTTACATTTTATAACCTCAGCTATATTCTACGGCGATAAACCACATAAACCATCTTCAAGAAGTTCTAGCCTCTGAATTAATTTCAAAACTGTCAAAGATGAAACACAACACGTTTGTGCAAATCTACTAAAAGCTTTACCCCAAATCGAACTAGAAAATATACGTGATTAAATGCGGGTGCCATGACGAATTCATTGCCTTGTACAAGAAAGACGTTGCCACATCTCAAGTTCGGAAAAACTTAACACTTGGCTTTGACCATTACCTAGTTTCTTTTTCTTTTTTTTTTAACAATTCAGCCCGGTAATGGTCTCCAACTATGAAAAGAGTAAGAACATTATTGCCTAAGTGGGTTAAACGGGATCACCCAGACACGACCGGTCACGGATAATGAATTCCTCGATAAACTAATTTATCAAAGACTAGGTGGTTTTTACGCACATTTTCCAAAAACTATTGTTAAAGACATCCACAAGGAAATTGAAAAAAGAAATGCAAATTACTTGGCCACGTGATCGACTACGCCCTCCCGCCTCCAGTGTTCGAAAATTGTAACTAACGATCCTCATCACTTTCTAAACGTGTAGCTCTAGTTTTTCTGTATCAAGGCATTGACCCTAAAAAGTCTATGCGAAATCAGTTCGGAAAGGTTCCCGAATCATTACAATTTGCAGGTGAGACTGGTGTTCATTGACTAGTTCCAGTCCCGCTCTAACTAAAGTTTTTGTCAGGACGAGACGCATATGACTTCTTACCATTCCTCTAACTCTTTTTACAAGAAGAGTATTATTTGCCACTGTAGACCTACAAAAGGAGAACGGTTTGCTCTCTGTCTAGTGGGCGGTTCAACTCGAAGGATTTCTCGATAAAATAGGGTTTGGTTGACCTCGTGATGCAGTTAAAAATGATTTTAAAAATGGAATTGGAAGATTCCTTACGATTGGCCTTAAAATTGTTAGTCATAGGATAGCTTGAAAAAATTTTACATTAGACCATCCCCCTTTTAAAATTCTGAGTAATCTTTAAATCTACTTGAATATGTACAAGATTTTCCGTTTGTGGGCGTGGCTGTGATTCCTTTTCTCTCCACAGACTTAACTAATTTATAACAACTTGTTACATTTCATATAACACTTTTCCTTTTGTTGCTTTTCCCTGGATTCCATCGTAAAATCTACCAGGATAATTTTGACGAGACAATTTACAACCCCCGTCAGTCGTCACTCGTTAAAGAGTATCTTTAGCATCAAACAGAGCCGTCAATTTCAGTTTACCTCAAGTAAGACATTCTCGACATCACTGACTATTTCGTAGGTTAATCTCTACATATTCTAATCAGCCTTAACTAGTTTTACAGCCACATCTGGCCACAATGCCTTCAATAATTTCCATATACGGTTGCTTGCGCTTGCCAGTCATCGATGCTACATCCAATTCTAAGGCTGCACAGATGTTCTGCAGTGTTCGTATCGAAAACTTCGCCAGCCTAGACTGACCTACGATCTCACAGATGTTGTATGTTTCGTACATGATGGGATGCTGAAGAGCTAATGCTTTCGTTACTTCGTTGGACATTTCTTCGATTGCCTTCTCTGTTATCAGCTCATTCCTTTCTAGTTCTTCCTCCTCACTGGATTGTTCCACACTATAAGTTTTCTTTGCTGACAAGCGAGAAAAAAATCCTGCTATTTGTAGTGGTGTGAGATAGTCGCACTTGTCGAAGATATTAGAGCCATCACTATGCTTTACTCTTCGCATTGCCTTTGAGACGCTCGTTGGATCTGCTTTTTGCCCAGTGCGTTCTCCAACTTGAAAGACTTCAGTCAGATAGTTTTTCTGCGCCACCGTGAGATTCTTTCTTTGTACTCCTGCTGACTTAAGAGCCCATCCCATCGGTAGCACGGAGCCATCATCCTCCACTGACTTAGATGCACCTTCATCAACTATTTCTGGTAGGACGCCAGCACCACGCTCCAGTTTCGTGGCGTACATGGTCATTGCCTTGTCGTACAGTGTTTCCTGTTCCAGGGCATACTTGTGTTTACCACAGTCCAGATGTTTTTCTAGCGATGAGTATTGTAGAAAGGACTTGACACATCCCTCTTCTGGACAGAAAAACAGATTGCTTCCTTCGTCATTACAGCTTTCATCGTCGTCGCTGTTATTTCTGTTCTGTGGGGCCTCTTCTAAAACCGGTGTTTGCTTTGGTTTACTCCAGGCTTTGGCAGTTTGGAAAGATACTTTAGCACTAGAACTCTGTTTCTGTTTGTTTAGCTGAGGAAGTTGCTCCAGGGTACAAATTTGCCAGAGCCAATTCCATAAGCCCTCCAAACATGCAAACCTTCCTGGGTGTATGCAATGTTGTTAATGAAACTAATGCCCTCCCATTTTACTGGAGTGGACTTTGCAGCAGGTTGTGGCCCGCTCACCGTCACCCGGACACCAGAAATTCCGCCAGATGACTCAATGGCCGTCATCATTTGAGAGGCTGTCTCTATGTCGTTGCCAGAATTGAGATGGGTGCGCATGTGACTTTTAATTGTCGCGGCCTTACGGTCACAAGATCCTTTTCCGCCTTGGGGATCGGAAAAGTCAAAACGCCTTAGTTCAATTGCATGCTCGCTAGCAACATGGTAGACTGAAAGTAATGTAAACGCGCAATGATAGCATCCTGCGTTATCGCTCCGCATATAAACAGAGTTGACTTCTGGCATGATTTCCTTAAGTTGACGAAAGATGTCATCAATAATGGCGAGTACAGTGGAGCTATCCTGGTTACAGCTTTCGAAGGCATGAACGAAAGTAAACAATTCAGTTTCATCATTTGCATTCTTCCTCAATGCTACACTGAAATGCCAGGGTATGTCACGTTTTCCGAACCAGTCGCTTTGACTTTCTCGAAATTTTCTCGGCAGAAACTTCATTGCCCAGTCCATCACCACTAACACTGCCTGTGGATCAAGATTTTCCAGAATTTCATGTCTTGCGGCATCCTGATTTACAGCGCGAAGGAGATGGGCCTTCCAAGCTTCAATACTCTGAATTGACTGTGAGATTTCATACTCCATCTCGTCTCGTTCTTCAGCGCTACAGTTAACACTGCCAATAACTGACTTGATTTCACGGAATAATGTTGGGAGAAGTTCGCATCTGTCGCATTTTGAATCGTGTTCATGAATACAGACTGTGATGTAATCGTTATCTTGAGGATAGCTGAGGGCATATGTCCGACAATGATCTGCGACCTTCTATTCTTTAGATACGTGAACCTTAGAAACACAAAAAGCTATTTAGCATATATCAATAACTGAACATGAAAGCACAACATACCAATCTGGCATTAAGAAAAACGTATACACAGGTAACTTTGGCTCTACATCAAATGCTCATAGATTCTACAATATCCTTTTCTGCTTCATTTCTAACATGCTTTGCCGGGACACGACACAATATAAAAAGTAATTCTACGCATTATCTATCACAGTTTTTTCGGCCACAAATTCAAGCACCCATAGTGCCAAGAAACGCAGTGTTTCATCATCACGAATATATCGAATATGTCTATCTTTGCACAGTTTTACAAGTCTGTTAAATCCTTTATGGTTTATTATCCCTTTAATGTGCACTAACTGTAGAAGCAAAAACAAGAAAACTAAAATATCTTACACAGAAGCAATCTTACCTTATAGTCACCTTTTAAGTAGCGTTTCGCTAGATGAAGTTTCTCTTTCTGCACCTTAGCCCACGTGAAACCCTTTCCATAATTATCTCCAAGCTTGTCTATCACTTCTTCTAGTTCGTCAAAAGCTTTGGCGCCGGCAGCTGAAACATAGTCCAAACCTTGCAGAGATTTCCTCGTAGATGCGGAACATACACTGAGAACTTTCAATAGCGTGCTGCCACTCATTGGTACGAAGCTCACATCACTACAGTAGCTTAGATACTGAAGGACAATGTGCTCAGGGATCAAACTTCGAACTACATTGGGAACCTTTATTTCCGTATTTGTGGACCGTTTCAGAGTTTTCTCGCCAAAAGGCAAGTCTTGAATTATGTGACTGGTGATGAACGACAAAAAATGATCGAGTTTCTCTGGTGCAATGTACATTCTTGTGCCTTTAACAGATTGTACGTTCGCACCTCTACCGTGGAGTAATAAATGATGTCTAGCTATGTTAAAACGATACCTGGACAAATTAGGTATCCATCTTTGCAAATGTTTGAAATTCACCTTATCCGCCATGATGGACAAAATCTGCCTTCGAGACCTCCAATGGTCTGCGTTTTTATAACATTCGGCCAAACATTCCATCAGAGAGGAGTCAATAGCACTTTCGTCAAGCTCTGATTTAACCAGTGAAGACAATAAAGTCTCAGTTTCCCCAGGAACAATCTCATCCAAGCATGCATTAACAACTTGTCGTACCTTTCTAGCATAAAGCCTTTTTGTCCGCTCGGAAGCTTCTGCCCATGGTGTTTCCAGGGAATGGCGAATTGGACTAATATCTCTTGAAATCAGGAATTTGTTCAACTTCTCCCTTGGCGTTACAGTTATCTCTTCAGCAAAAGATGGTTCATAGAGACTACTTTCTAGTATAGGACTTGTTATTGGGGTGAAAGAGATTTCACTTTCCTCTTCTTCTTCTTCCAACTCCTCCCCCTCATCCTTCTCTTTCTAAACCACAAAACAAATGAAAAAGAAGAGAATAAGAAGGAAAATTTAAATGAAGGAGAAAAAATACAGCAAGGGAAAAGGGGGGAGAGATTACAATAGATTTAAACATCTATTACAATTTAACGAAGCGTGGTTAACTACAGAGACCAATCATTCGTTCCAGTCTCCTCACAGTTATCTTTCTTTCTGAGTTATAGTTTAGAGAGAGTATCCGGATTAAAACATGTCAAAATCCCATATGAACATAAAACTGACTTTTGTATTACGAAAGCCGGTAGCAGAGATTTTTTCGTAGTATAATTCTCTTGTATCTAGTCTCAGCGAAAATCTGCGGGAACCAGCCCATTATTCTACGCATTTTGAGGAAAAAAATTGATGTGATTAGTCCATTATGGAGACAAACAGATTGAATAGGGAGGACTTGCATGGTGTGTTTTGCCTGTTACTTAACAGGATGACCGAAGGCAAGCTGACTATAAATAGCGTAATGTGGATCAAAGCTTACCAGATTCAAGTTTTCCATCCGCATTAACACACTGGCGTCAGTGGAACGAGAAGTCGAACTTACTATGGCTGACGACTCTTTTTCTTCTGCTACAAGCAGCCTGAGGGTTTTCCGACAAGATGCGCAAATACCCAAGAAAATTAAAGCCAAAGGCTTAACTTAAAGTCAATATTTTTAAGGAAACGAAGAGAGGTCACTGCAGTGAAACAAAGTTTGCAAAATGCAAACTTACCCGAGCCTATTTGAAGAAATACTCCAGTTTTCTTTAAAATTATTTGTGAATCAATTTTCCCGATTCCTCGGTCACATTTTGGCCACTTTTTTCCTCTTCTGTCATGATTGGACAATGCCTCTGGAACTCTACACCTCGCAGTGGATCCTCGCCTCCAGCCCAAACCAAGCTTTTCGCGATGTAATGGACAAATGGTTATAGAATTTATGTTTGCAGGTTGAGTAAATAGTGCTGCTCTGCTGAGGATAAGGTCAACTTCGTCCATTGGACCGGAAAACCCCAGGCTGGCTGTGTGGTTCAAAATTGCTTTTGAACAGGCCAGTAAAGGGATAATTTGTGTTTCTTTTTTCCTGTCTCTCGTGTCAAATCCACACATTCCTCCTACGATAGACTTAAAAGAGCAGCACACCTCCATATTCACGCAATGAACACGCGTCGCAACTCGCTGTGTTTACAAACGTTTCACTAAAGCTGTTACAAAATAAAGATTTCTACTTTTGGACTGCAAACAAATTCTCTCCGTTCGCTCAAAACAAACAAAAACTGACACCCGTTTTTAAATTAGTACTGACATTCTGAATTAAATTTATTTGAAAAAAAAGTGATAGAGACGGCGTTTTTATCATTTCACAAGGTTTTTCCCCAGGGCAAGGCCGCAATTTTTTTTTTTTGTTTCCTCGGGTAATGATTTTTCTATAGCGATCATATTTTCCATAGCGATCCTATTTGTTTTCCTTCTTTTTTTACTCTGATATTAAAAGAAAAAAAATCGCTAAGATCCACTAGTCACTTGTTCCATGTTCCAATCCTGTCTTTCTGCAGTCGTAGATTTCACTTGAATGAAGCGGTATTTCACAACACCCACGTGATAACATATGTTTTTGACTTGAGGTCTCTTGGTTCCGCTTTGGTTTACTGCTCAGTTCAAAACTAATGTTTCGGCAAAGAAGACTTATGAAAGGCACTCCGATGCCATTTTTGAGGAAAATGGAGGCAGTGAAAACGAACAACATAAACCAACGTACAAAGCATGCAAAACAAACAATGCCACCGTGCCGCTATCATGTCGTGGGAAATTATTTTCAACGATTGGTTCACGAACCAAACGAGACCTGCAGAAATACAGTTTTCTTCCTCATTGATTTGAAGACAAAAAGGTTAGATTCTGTACGTTAAAATAGACCTCGACTTAATGTATTCTGCTTAACTTTTTAGGTGCTTCTGTCAAGTGTAGTGTGCGTGCAGTCTCGTGTCACGTTTGGGACAAGTTGAAACACCGAAATTTATCCAACTTTAAAAATCAATTTCTTCGCTCTGAATCATTTCCACAAAAAATCCTTTGGCACTCTAAAAGAACAACTCTTTGACTTTTAAACGCTAGGTTTTCAACGAATTATATGCAGTACCACGAGCTTAAATAATAGGCTAATTTTAGATAAGTTTCCTTCTCTATAAAAATAGGTCGGGCAAATTAAATTAGATTTTAAAAGGAAAGAGCCGAGAATTGATAAATATTGCTTTAACGGTATTTTTTGACATCGGTCAACAATATGTGGTAGATTTTATTGTTCTAGAGTGTTTTA
>NC_090896.1:16507160-16527160 GCF_036669925.1 Montipora capricornis
CTCGTGTGAAAGTCACTGTCAAATGGCCCAGCCAAACAAAACTGAATACTCTTCACAAAGGATTAGAGTTGCTCGGCAAGATGCTTTCTCGCGGAACATACAAGCAAATTGCTGGAGCCGTATGGAAGAATCCAATTTTAAGGAAATATATGCAGCAGTTGTATCTGGAGGAGGTTGATCGTGAGTGTACTGCTATGTGTTCATTAAAGAATCCAAGCTGTCTCAGATCGCCCAGCAAGAAAGACCTTGAGTCCTTTTCGTTCAAGAAATTCAACAGCGAACTTGAATCGAAAGCACCATTGTTTAGTGCGCTACTGTGGACTGCAAGTGTGAGAAAAAGCAAACAAGACGATTTTTCTCGGACCAATGAACCTCGTTTATTTGTCATTGTATACGCTGCACCAATCACAAGAGAGGTTGTGTTTTCTTTCGCGGGAAAACCCCTTGTGGCATGCGACGTGTTATGGAAAGGGACGGAGAGACGCCTAAGAAAGTCGTGGAAAGCAGCAATAAGTGTTTTATTTGTTCATCTATCCCTACCAGTAAAAACAAGGTCTATATATTTGGTAAAACGTCCACTGATTTAGCTGGAATAATTCGATCGTCGCTGGAATTTGATGTGAAGAAATACCACGAGGACAGTAGTTTGTTTGTTTGCCGACAGTGTTTTCAGCAGTTGAGTAAATACGAAAGAGCAGCGAAAAAACTGCGAGAAATCAAACAGGAACTGCTGACTGTCTTTAGAAATAGAGAGCAGCTAAGGGAAAAGAGACTTGCACGCGATGAAAACAGAAACGATCCGGAGACAATCAACAATGGAGATGTTCGAGTGAGTGCTGCAAAAAGTCTTCGGTTCTCTACGGAAACTTCACATGTTTATTCCGATCCTGCCGCTTGTACTTCTTATACTACACGTCCACCGCTACAACAAGTTGCAAAAAAAGTGGAGACATTTCACCTTCTTGGGGCGTTATTCATTTCCCTATTATCCCTCATACTGCAGCCACCCTCCCCCCCTTATCAGTGTTGCTAGCGAGACAAAAAAATGTTGGGAACTTAAGCAGTCAACATTGAAAGGGGAAGAGGGGAGAGGAAGTGGGAAAGGTTTAAATTCTAGATACGCCGAGTATTGGAAGTTAGAAAAGGTGTTTTTTAATGAAAGTGTCTCATTAATTTTGCAACTTGTTGTCTGAGTTGGTTGTCACTGTATTGGCGTACGGTAACTTTGTTTATTGGAACGGGAAGGCGTCTATCGTTTGCGTTTAATATGGTGTTTCCAAAAAAAAGGGTTTAATTCTCTGATCTGCTGTGAATGGAAAATGGCCAGCGATAAACTGGATTTTGGCGGGGTTTCGGTATGACGTAATTTGAAGGCATTTCAGTGCTTTCTGTGAGTCAAGTCGAACATACACATAATTTGGTACACGAAAAGGTGTGATTTCCATCCTTTCGCTTTTTAAAGTACGCTAGAAATATCCTGGAACCGATTTCGAAATAATTTGCCTTAAACACCTATATTTCGGTCGACACATGACATCTAAAGCACGCGCAACATGTACGAAATTAGCTGTTGTTTACGAATGAGAAACAGACATAACCTCTCCTTTAACTGCGATCGCATGCCATTTAAAGGGAACATCCACTTTCCGAAAAATCAATTCTTAGCAAACATTGTTATACAAAGATACATTTTCATAGAAGTCCATTCGTAACATTACTTATTGCTTTCGGGCTAGTCTGCCGCCAGAGAAGGGATCGGTAACGCTTACTAGCAAGTCTTCTAAGTGACGTGTCGGGTACAGGCTAATTCCATGTTCTTTGGAATGACTAACTGAGCACAATGATCAAAAGAAAGCACCCGATTCTGTTAAATCCTTGGCGAGATTTGTTTTACAATGAGATAAAAAAGTGAACAAATTTGTACCGGCTACACATTATGACATTTATATGAAACGGTCTACACGGTCTACCACAACTTTTCACAGAGAAAATAATATGATATCATATTTCTTGCTGTTGCGATGGTAGACCGTGCTTGGATGGTAGACCGTTGGTAAATGGAATAAACGATATGTACAGGATTTCTAACTGTGTGAGCTTTATTACGAATCACCTGGTAATGTATTGGATTGATTAGAAAAGAAAGTACCAGTTGAATTTTGCTGTTTCCTCCAAGATACGATTTTCAACTGTAACGTCACCATCCCGGTTGACGTCACCAAGAAACACAATAAATGGTATTGTGTTACATAATACGAGCCATGTGTAACTTTCGGAGCATCAGATCTGCAGTGCAACATACTTTGCTCGCTTTAGTATTTGGTACAGAGTCTTCTGTTCACGAATATCCTTTCGTGTTTGGTACAATGTGCTTTGCACTTCGCGTGCAAACTTCTGAAATGTTTCAGAACTTATACGATATTTAATGATTGTTTCTTTAGTTCCTGCTGTTCTACGTTGAAACGTTTCCCTATAGGATTCAAATCCGGACTGGCAAAATTATTGCAATCAATCAGACAACAAGTTGCAAAAAAAGTGGAGACACTTCACCTTCTTGGGGCGTTATTAATTTCCCTATTATCCCTCATACTGCAGCCACCCTCCCCCCCTTATCAGTGTTGCTAGCGAGACAAAAAAATGTTGGGAACTTAAGCAGTCAACATTGAAAGGGGGAGAGGGGAGAGGAAGTGGGAAAGGTTTAAATTCTAGATACGCCGAGTATTGGAAGTTAGAAAAGGTGTTTTTTAATGAAAGTGTCTCATTAATTTTGCAACTTGTTGTAGCTCAGTCGACTCCTGTTCCATCAAGCAGACAAGCATTACTCTTTACCGGAATTTCACCCATTCAAACCAAGAATGATGCTGTTTCTGACAGTCAGGGTGATGTTCATGGTGATCTTCGTGGCAACGTGGCGAAGGACTTCCATTTGTCAAAACCTGGATGCTCTGATAGCACCAGTGTGAAGTTAGAGGTACATTATCCGAGTAAAAACTTGAACAAAACCCTGCTTGGCTCCTACCAGACTCTTGGTAAGGCATTAGCTCACGGAGTCCCTTCCCAGCTAAGGCTGTCATGAATTGCCCAACAGTGCGAATTCATGTCGTTTCCAGTGTAATGAAAGCTGTGTCAAAGGAAGTTTCAGGGTTATGGGGCAAGAGCAGGCCGTCATTGCTTAGAAAAACAAGCAAGGAAGATTTGCAGAATTTTGATCTTCAAAAGTTGTGCGAAGAATGGCAAGAAAGAGCGCCAATATTTTACGCGTTCCTGTTGAACACTGCCAGCCGAACAAACCGTAAAGGCACTTGGTTTGGAAGTGTTGCACTTGCAGGATCCATACTCTTGAAACAAAGAAATCGTGAAATGAACGCAACTGCAGCTGTGATGGAGATTTTGTTGAAGAGCAAAGCTGCTGAGGTAATTTTGATTCCATAACGTCTATACTGTGTTTATCGGTGTAGGATGTTTCGTGTAAGTCTACATGAAGAGCGCAGATGTATATTTCATGCTGTCCTACATGATGTAGGGGCGCGTGAAAGCGGGCAGGCCACGTTGGATTATTAAATGTGTTTTGTTGTGGTTTAATCCGTGTCCATTGAGTCGTATCTTCTTCGGGGATTCTACAACTGGCGACGAGGATGGTTCTCAAGGTGTAAGGAATACTTTTTAGCGAAGATGAATTTCAAAGATTTGGAAATTGGAGGAATTCGACCGTTTGATGTCAACAGTGATCCGAGTAGCGTGGGTACAGAATGGAAAAGATGGCTTCGAAGTTTTCAGTTAGATGCAGATGGAAAAGGTCTGATTATCGTTCCAGACAAGGATGACAACAAATTGCAAAGATGGGCGCTTCTTCTTCATTGTGCAGGATCGGATGTTCAAGATATTTTTGATGTTTTGCCAAACACTGGTGGTGCAAAGGATTACCAGAAGGCTGAAGATGCCTTAACAGCACATTTCGTAACTCAAATTAACATTCCCTATGAGCGGCATTTGTTCAGAGAAATGGTACAGGAAGAAAATGAAACGGGTGACCAATATGCAGTGCGATTGAGGGGGAAAGCCCAGCAGTGTGATTACGGAGATCAAATGGACGCCCAGATTCGAGATCAAATAGTTTCAAAGTGTAGATCTAACGAGCTGCGCCGTAAACTTCTGGAGAAAGGTCAGGCCCTCACTCTTCAGAATCTACAAGAAATTGCACGTAATTACGAAGCAGTCCGGAGGCAAACACAAAGTATGAATTTCTCCACTGAGCCAGTCAATCGAGTCTGTGAGAGCTTGCCTGGGAGGAGCAATAGAAAGTTCAGCACACAGTCAAGTAGTGAGTGTTATCGATGTGGAAGAAGGGGTCATTTTGCCAGAGATCTCCAGTGCCTAGCAAGAGGAAAAACGTGCACAAAATGCTCACAGGTTGGACATTTTGCAAATGTATGCAAAACAAAATTCCTAGCTACTCCTGGAAAATCAGATGTACGGTATATGCAGGAGGATGCCTGTGGTGATGACGATGATGACGATGATGACGATGATGACGAATATGTGTTTGCAATTGCTGGTAGGGATCATGGAGGAAAGGTAGTAGTCAACATTGGAGGTGTCCCAGTGGAGATGATCATCGATTCTGGCGTGAGTGCGAATGTCAGTCGAGCCTCGTGGGAACAACTGAAGAAATGCCATATCAGGTGTGTCTCACAGCAAAACACAAAGAAGCTGTACGCCTATGGAGCACTTAGCCCACTTGAAGTTATTGGTACATTTACAGCGGATATCACAATGGGAAACAAGGGTGTGTCAGCTGAATTCACAGTTGTCAAGGGTCAAGGGGAGTCACTTGTAGGAAGAGAAACGGCCACTGAGTTAGGAGTCCTGAAGTTGAACATTCCAGTTAACAGTGTGGTTAATTACAGTGAGCTAATGACTAGATACAAAGATGTGTTCACAGGCATTGGCAAATTGAAAGACTTTCAATAATTTGAACTTACATATTGATCAGCAAGTCCAGCCGGTAGCACAACCATTACGACGGCCGGCATTTAGCTTGAGAGAGAAGATTGAAAAGAAACTTGATGAACTTCTCCAGGAAGATATTATTGAGAAAGTTGAAGGTCCAACGCCATGGGTAAACCCTGTTGTGGTGGTGCCCAAGCCCAACGGTGATGTGAGATTGTGTGTAGACATGCGGTGTGCCAATAAAGCCATTATTCGCGAGAGGCATCCAATCCCCACCATTGACGAAGTTTTGGAGGATATGCAAGAAGGTAGTGTCTTCAGCAAATTAGATCTGAAGTGGGCTACCATCAAATTGAGCTCAGCGAGGAGTCACGTGGCATTACAACGTTCGTAACACATAAGGGCCTGTTTAGATATAAGCGGCTGATGTTTGGCATCACGTCTGCACCAGAGAAATATCAGCAAGTAATTCAACCAGTATTGCAAGATTGCAGTGGAACAGCAAACATTTCAGATGACATCATCATTTATGGTCCTAACACAGCTGAGCATGACAAGCGATTGGAAAAAGTGTTGACCAGGTTGAGGGACAGGGGTCTTACTCTCAATAAGGAGAAATGTGTATTTCATATGCCGAAGCTCACATTTATGGGCCTGGTACTATCTCGTCAAGGCATTGGTCCAACTGAAAAAAAAGTCAAAGCAGTTAATGAGGCTTGTGAACCACAGAGTGTGTCAGAGGTTAAAAGTTTTCTTGGCCTGGTTAATTTCAATGCCAGATTCATCCGGGACCTTGCAACTGTGGGAGAACCACTGAGGAGGCTGACAAAGAAAGGAGAGCCGTTTGTGTTTGGTCCAGAGCAGCAGGCAGCCTTTGCAGAATTGAAACAGAGGTTAACTCAGGCAGAGACTTTAGGCTATTTTGACCGCAGTGCAAAGACGAAGATTATTGCTGATGCAAGCCCAGTGGGTCTGGGGGCAGTCTTGGTTCAAGAGCACAAAGGAGAGAACCGGGTAATTTGTTATGCCAGTAGAGGATTTTCTGAGGTGGAGCGACGTTATTCGCAAACTGAAAGGGAGGCATTGGGACTTGTGTGGGCTTGTGAGAAATTTCACGTTTACTTTTATGGAATAGAATTTGAACTATGGACTGATCACAAACCTCTTGAATTCATTTATTCCACACGGTCCAGGCCTTCAGCAAGAATTGAACGATGGGTTCTCCGGTTGCAGCCTTATGTATTTTCAGTGAAATATTTGCCTGGGCAACTGAACATTGCAGATGCATTGTCGTGCCTTACAAAGATTGAAGAAAAAGAGTCAAGGAGTGTTGCTGAAGAGTACATCAGATTTGTAGCGAACACTGCTGTGCCACAAGCCATGACTGCTGAAGTAATTGAAAGAGAATCTTCAGTTGATGATGAGTTAGTTAGACACCCTACGAGAGTGCATCAAGACTGGAAACTGGGAGAATTCTAACTGCCCTGGTTACAAGCCAATCCGAGATGAGCTTTGCCTTTTTGGAAATATTGTCCTGAGAGGAACAAGAATAGTGGTACCAAAGAAACTTAGAGGAAGAGTGATTGAATTAGGCCATGAAGGACATCAAGGACTGGTGAAAATGAAACAGCGACTACGAACAAAGGTCTGGTGGCCAGGCATTGATAAGGACGCTGAGAATTTTTGCAAGACATGTCATGGTTGCCAAGTTGTGGGCGGACTATGTAATCCTGAACCTCTTCATATGACTGAATTGCCTCAAGGGCCCTGGCAGGATATCGCGATTGATTTCATGGGCCCACTACCATCAGGGGACTATGTCTTCGCGGTGACCTACTACTACAGTAGATATGTAGAAATTAGTATTTCAAAGAGAAACACAGCAGAGGTGGCCATCAACAGCCCAAAGAAGATGTTTGCAACTCATGGATTGCCATACACAGTGATGAGTGACAATGGTCCCCATTTTGTGGAAGAAGCCTTTAAAACGTACTTAAAGGACAATGGAATTAAGCACAGGAAGACCACCCCGCTATGGCCCCAAGCGAACAGAGAGATTGAACGTCAGAACAGGTCACTTCTTAAAAGAATGCAGATCGCACAAGTGAAAGGAAAGGACTGGAAAGAGGCCGTACAGACGTATTTAGTTGCCTATCGAAATACTCCCCATCCAAGTACAGGAGTGTGCCCATCACAGTTGTTGTTCGGAAGGACATTGCGCACAAAGCTTCCAGGTTTGAGGCAGGCTGCAAAACTAGATGAAGAAGTAAGGGATCGAGACCAAGAAAAGAAAATAAAAATGAAGGAATACTCTGACAGAACGCGTAAGGCTGAAGAAAGCAATCTGATGGCTGGAGACAAAGTCCTGTTAAAGCAACCTCGAGCAAACAAGTGGACCACCCAGTTTGAGAGCCAGCCATACGAGCTAATTGACAAGTGCGGTAACAGTGTTGTGATCAAGTCGCCTGAGGGGCCCCAGTATAAAAGAAATACCACTCATGTGAAGTTGTACCACGGAAGAGAGAAACCAGAGGGTCCGGAGAAATCAGCATCTCAAGAGGTGGATGTTGGAGATGTTGCAAGTGATCTGGGAGAAATGCAGCAGAGTCAGAAGGATAAAATCAAGCAGAGCGACGCCACAGCTGTGAAGATAGATAGATAGATAGATAGATAGATAGATAGATAGATAGATTATTGAACATTAACTTTAGCGTGATCATCGGATGTCAGGATGACTCTTTAAGTGTTGTTTAAGTTCACAATGTTATATTTGTCTTCTTGTTTTTTATGAAGAACGAAAGGGATGTAGGATGTTTCGTGTAAGTCTACATGAAGAGCGCAGATGTATATTTCATGCTGTCCTACATGATGTAGGGGCGTGTAAAAGTGGGCAGGCCACGTTGGATTATTAAATGTGTTTTGTTGTGGTTTAATCCGTGTCCATCGAGTCGTATCTCCTTCGGGGATTCTACAATCGGGCAGAATCGAAGTGGGTCAGTGGAATCAGAAGGAATTGAAGGGGAAGATAATATATTTTTAGAAAATGTAAATACATGGTCTTCAGTGTAAAATTATGAAAAATTTTTTGTTTTCATTTTATCCTTGGTTCATAGTGTTTTTTTAGTTTTAAACTCATCACCAGACATTTAAACTGAAAACAGGAAACCATAAGGATAAAATTGGAAAACAACATGAACTATTAATATCTCTGTTTTCCAATATTGTTAGATATTTTCTTACAATGTTTGTCAACACAGAACACAGAAATTATCTAGGTGGCAAGCGCAGAAAGTTCTTATTTCCACACTTACATGTACTTGATATTCTTCTTTAATAGGCTACTATTTCCAGGTTCAACAAGCTCAAACTTACTAATTCCAACTCGAGCATACTTAGTAAGCTTGATGAACTGGGGAAGGATCATGATGCAGATCTAATCACTGCTAGAGACCAGATTTCAGAAGAAAATACCAAACTAATGAAAGTAAAGGAGAGGATTTCAACAATTAAGGAAAACCTTGGAATGGCTGTAATCACTTCACCTGAATTGTTGGCTGCCACACGGGAGGAGTATGAATTGAGGAAGTCTTTTCATTCTGGATTCGTCACATCCTTTGACAACTTTGACTTTCAGTTAAAGAGGAGGAATATGACTAAGGATAACCAGAATCAAGACTACCACTGGGTCAACCACCAAATGGTGGAAAACCGAGTTTCTGGCAACTCCCTTGATGTCAGAAAAACTGATCCTGAGGATATTGTAAATATCCCAAACACCAGGTTTCTTCCCAATTTGTACGATCAGCAGAATGAACGTTTGGACTACATAATTTTGACATCAAGAATTTTAGTCTCATACTTTGAAGTCTTGAAGCCACTGCAGGATGCTTGCATATTCCACATACCACGTAGGTACACAAGGGAGATGTCTCAGAAGTCCAAAAAGGTATGCAATGTATCATTAAAATGTTAATGTTGATTCTTTGGAGTAAAGTAAACATGGGGAATAGACCAATTTCGATATATTAAAATTCAGCCTAAAACAACAGACCTCAGTACGAGGCTCTGGGGAAGAACTACAGAGTTTGTGGGGTTTATTCCCCAGAGCCTTGTGCTGAGGTCTATTGTTTTAGGCTGAATTTTAATATATCGAAATTGGTCTATTTTGGAGTCATTACTTTTGAAGTTCTATAAACTTTCATAAGATAATACTAATAGTATCACTGAAAAGATCTTATTGCATAAATTAACCCATTTGCCTGCCTGGAAAATATAAACCTGTTGTTTGTAATTCATGCCTCTCAGTTCAAAGTGAATGCTTAATGTCTGTTGAAATGTTTTCTATTAAGAATTCACTTTTTAAATACAGTTTCTAAGAAAGTGTACACTGTTATCTTTATCTCTAAAATATTGTATTTCCAATTGACGTTTGTTTCTCCCAACAGGTTCCCCTTGGACTTATATTCAAGGATGAGAATATTAACGACGACATGCTGGCAATTTTGCAAATGTTCCACACCTATCTCCCCAAGTCTAGTGATGCAGCCATTGGAGTGGATGGACAGCTCTTTTCAGGTGACCAGTTGACCGTGGAAAGAGCTGTCAATGTAATAGCTTCAGTGGCAAATGGACTAACACCACAGGATCGCTTGGATGGGATTCACTTGCAACTCGGGGATTGGCATGCCTCATTGAAATTGCTAAGTGTAAGTGTCCATATAGGTGTACTTGAATTACAGTCAAGTCCATTTAAAACATGATGGAGGGCCAATTATTATGATCTGGTATGCACATCACCAGATATGCTTCAATTCTCATTTTCTTATCAAATTGATCAGAGAATATATACCGTAAAGGTGAAATTTTGAAACTCAGAGCTATTTGTAAATGAAGAAGCAAATATACAGATAACTTCTGTTTAAACTTGATAACACACTTCTACTCATTTAAGTAGACAAACTGTGAACTTGAACCACAAAAGATATCCAGTACACAGATCTTAATCCCTACACTTATTATAGCTTGTAAATGTGTTTAAGAAAAGAGATAGGTAGATTTAGCTGACAGCCATTGAATAACCCCTCAGTTATTTATTTTGACCTGTTTGATTGTTTACTGAATTAACACTGTCTTTTGTTTTTGTTGATCATTATTAATAATATTCGACAAGATATTAGTCTCCTTTATTGCCATTCAGGCTGTGGGGATGAGGAGTATTGCGTCACACCAGCCCAAGCGGCTGCAAAGAAGACTAATAAGATAGAGATTTTATTTAAAAAAATATTAGAATGAAAAACACATGATTACTAACATTTTATAAAATTGCGAAATACAAAGGATCTCATTTCATGCAGACCCTAAATTTAAACATTAATGGTGATTGTTGATAGGTTAAGGTTGTTTTATCACTAAGGCCTCTGATCAGTTTCATAGGCCCTGGCTTTAGGCAAGCAATGGAAATCCACAACTGTCTGTGTGTAGGTGAAAATATGATTTTCTAGTCAGGTGCTTGCTTAACTTCAACTAAGGTGAAGACCATTGACATAATTGGATTGGCCAAAACACAAGGCCACATAATTGTTATCATCTATAAATTATGACAATACTACTCAGTAAAATCCTCTACTAGAATTTCTTACCAAAAAAAAAAAAAAAACAACAACAATATTCTATAATGTTGTAAAAACCTTTTATTTTGGGGAAGGGGTGGGGAAGTTTAGGATAGTGGAATAATCCAGTAATTTACTAATCCTGAATAGGGTCAATTAAAGGTCCACTTAATATTAATTACCTATTAATAGTAAATAATTACACACCATATGTTCCTGCCAAAGCTGTAAGCAAATCATTGTCATCATCAACAATATCTACATCACATGAATCATTGGGTTGATTGGCAAGGAAAGAACTTGTATCCATCTGGGAAAGTGAAATGTTGTCCATGACCATTTCAAATAGTTCATCATCAAGTAACATATCACTCCATTCGTCAAGTAGATCCTCACTAAAAACAACATTATTGTCATCATCGTCATCATCATCAACAGCATAAGCATCATTGCTGTTGACATTTGTGTCATGAAAAGTTTCACCAATTACCCGAATCTCTTGTGCATGCCTTTTATGCCAGATTTCCACTGTTCTGTAAACGTCAGACATTTCAAATATGTGCTCCAGGTTATGAAGAACCTGTGAAATTTGAAGATCTCCAAATCCTAGCATGAATTGAATGTTGGTCAATGCCTTGAGATTTGCATTTGCAGCCATGCCTACAAAATCAACTAAGAGTGACTTGTGATACTTTATCAGGCATCTTTTTACATGCTCCCTCTGTAGTGGTTGAATGATCTCTTTTCCTGCTTGAACTGCTGCTACTCTTTGCATCTACAGACACAGGATATTGAAGTGAAGTTTTGCATTCTGGCAAACCACAGTCACAGTTATTTCCGCAATTATCACAGCAGAGATGTTTCAATAGAGGCCTCTCATTATCATTGTTGAAGTGTTCCAGAATTGCTTTTCTTCGACAATCAGTTGATTTAATAAACAACTTGATGTTTCCCTCCACATGATTCAAAAGCATGCCATGATACAACAAAAATGAGTTACTCTGACGGCCATCACGCCCAGCTCTTCCAGTTTCTTGAACAAAGGCTTCAATATTCTTTGATGGCCCATAATGGATGATCCTGTGAACAGCTTTGCAATTGACTCCCATGCCAAATGCTATAGTTGCAACTAAGACCCTTATGATCCCATCCTCATGTTGGAAGGAGGTCAAAATGTTTTTCTTGTTTGTGGCAGGGGTGCATGAATGCAACATCTCTACTAAGGGCAATTTTTCACCAGTGCTTGTCTTCTCAATGAACAAGTCTTTCCTTAATAGTCCTCTTAGCATTCCATAGATAATCCCACACTGTTTTATGGTCTGACAGTAGATTATGGTCCTGTCACAAGTATCTTTTAATTTCCTGATGTCTTCTACAAGCCACTCAAAGAATAATTCGAGGTCACAATCTTTGTTCATCTTTATAACTGAATAGGTAAGATTTACCTTCCCTGGACTTTCTTTAATATCCAATGGATTCTGCATTAGGAGAACTTTTTTGATGGTGTCTTCAGTGAGCTTTGTTGCTGTTGCAGTTAATGCAACCATTGGGGTATTTGGAGCAAGGGACCGCAACTCATACAGCTTTCCATAGCAATGACGAAACGCAGCCATCTTGTTGCTTTGGGATGTCCCCCTGTAAAAGAAAAACCAGTAACCATCAAAAATTTAAACAGCAACAAAAACAATGAAAAGGATGGTATTCGATCAATTTGCGTTGCAAAGCAATATTAAAATTTTATAAGGCATAGTGGAGTGCTAAGAATTAAGCAGACACTTTGAGCTTATATATATATAGACTCCCCTTACCACTGCCTTATTACGTGGGCTTCGTCGATGGCCAAAGCACATAATTTTTTGGAATACACAGAATTTCCAAGCATTGATCTCCACCGTTCGTTTTGGATCCAAGCTTCTGGGGAGCCAAAGACAACAGAAATCTTTCCCTTTTCTATCACAGTCGCCTCCTCTTCAGTGCAAGAGCTAATGCTCGCCGCTGTTACTCCCTTGCTTCTCAAATACTCCACTTTATCGTCCACTAGAATGAGCAAAGGCGACACAACAACACAAATGTGGCCTGGCTGACTTGATACGTGGTCGATGACTAACGGCAAAGCTTGAAAAATCAGAGATTCTCCGGAGCCAGTCGGCAAATTAACGAAAATATCCTTTTTCCTTTCAATTAACTTCGATATTGCTAGTTGCTGATGCGAATTTAAAGCCTGTATGCCGAATTTTGACGCTACACGACTGAACGCTTCTTCGAGATCCGCCATTATGTTACTGAAAGAACTGCATCATCTGGTCAAATAAAAGGAGCCAGGTAATTGGTTGAAATTTAAGGCGCGAACATTCGCAAGAAAATGAAAGCCACACATTGATTTGTTTATTCCGAGAAAGGAATGTATGTCGATTTGAAGCAGCCTCGTGGGGAAGGGGAGCGTTGAGTGACTCCGGCCCGAGCGGCTGCGAAGGAGACTACTGCCTGAGAGACCGGAGCAGACTTGGAAATGAAGGTCGGCCGATTTCGCTTAAAATTGGTACACAAAGTACTTATGTCGACTTATGTAATATGCCAAAGTTTCAGCTTCGACGACTTTTTTTTTAGCCGAGTTCTCGATATCAGCCCCTCAGGGGTCCCCAAAGGCTGATTTTCAGTGCAATTTTGGCCACATTTAAATCTCTCTTTTAGCAACATGAGATTTATTTCAGGCAAAAACAAAACCATCTTTGTAAAGCCCTATTCTTAGGCTTTTATAGGTGAGAACATTAGCTCATGGAAATTTTTCGCTAGCCTGTGGCTGTTATCACAACTTGGTTATATTTGAAGCATATGGAAAGCAACTGGAAATGGCCTGTTTTTCAGACCAAATATTTTCCATGCCCATGTTTTATATCTTGAGGTCTTAGTATCCCTGCAGAGTTCAGCCCTTAGTTTAGTAATATCAAGAAAAAAATACTAAGGTTGAGGCTTTTTACTAAGAAAAAAACTTACGAGAAGATGGCTAACCAGGCCACTTCTGGTTAAAGTTTCAACAAAGCGTGTCTGCAAAAATCAGCCATTTAATTTCGATTATCTTTTTTCCTTCCAAGTTATGGTTAAAAGAGATTCTGAAGTTAATTGTCACTGAAAAGACTTGCCCTTAGTAAGAAATTTTTATGTGATTGTTTTAGGACCGATCAAATAGTAGTCCGACAGCGGTTATAGATTTCTTGGAAGAAGTCTTGAAAATTACGGACAATAGAGCCGCTGCAAAAACTCTTTATTTACCTAACAACACATCTCGTGCCAGTAAATCACAATACAAAATTGCATCTTTTTCGTCCAAACTGCAATGTTAAGTTTATCTCCTTCAACGTATCACATCTGTGGCCCGTAGTAATAAAGCGCTAATTAAATCAGGATATAAGCAAGCTTTGTAGTTCCATTCAGTAGTACTATAACCCACCTGTTTGGGCTTTAATATTTTCTGAAGAAAAAAAGAACTTATTGGTCTCTTTAAATGCAACCACAACATCTGTCGTGACACTATTTGAGAATCGTTTTGAACCTTAAATAAATTTCGAATATAATTAAAGCCAATCGTCTAACACAAATTGCAGTCATGTGTCTGGATAAATTCACTTACAAAAAACGCTTACCTGGCTTCACTTTTACAGACATGCCCCTTTTC
Source organism: Montipora capricornis (assembly GCF_036669925.1). Lineage (NCBI taxonomy): Eukaryota > Metazoa > Cnidaria > Anthozoa > Scleractinia > Acroporidae > Montipora > Montipora capricornis. Next base: position 16,521,393 of record NC_090896.1, read on the forward strand.
TACAATCCCTTAAAAGTGAGGTAACATTAGAAACTTTTGCCCCAGCGATAAATTGGTTGCAAGTGCGTTGTTGCAAGTTAGATATACACAGGTCGATTAAGACCGTACGTGACGAGGTCATTGTAGTTTGCCTTCCCAAGACGACATGTCAATGCCCTAGTAACCAGGACCGCCCGATCCAGAGTCTAGCCCGCTAACGCACTATGCCAGTCCTTTTTGTGTAGAATCCGAATGTAATGTGGACTTTAATCTGTCCCTGAAATCAACAAAATGCATCGGGGAAGAAATAAATGGCCAGCACTTTCAAAAGAAAGTGGACACCTTGCCGACTGCTTTGTTTATTTCCGAGAAAGAAACTATCTGCGATCTATTAAAATAGATGCATTTTGTTGATTTAGGACAGATTAAAGTCCACATTACATTCGGATTCTACACAAAAAGGAACTGGCATAGCACGTTAGTGAGCTAGACTCTGGATTGGGCGTTGATATGTCGTCTTGGGAAGGCAATTTTCTTTAACAGTGCCTTTCTCCACCCAGATGTATAAATGGGCACCAGTGATTATTATCCTGTCCAGGAAAGAAGAGCAGTAACCAATTTAAGCTCCAGCAGGTACAAGCAGGCACTAGGCCTTGTGACGACTTACCTTATCACCTACAGCATGCATAATGGCCCTTCAGGGCGATTACCGCCTAGGTTGCTTCTTATTATCGAAACCAGAGTTAAGGGTCAGCAATTCAGTGTGAGTCCATAAAGACTTACTTTTTCATGTGATCTACAGCTACGGGTGCCATAAAAAAACACCCAAGTCCTTAAGGGCTCCAAGAAAGCTGAAATATTTTATTTCCCAAGTTGCCAAAACAGTAGTCTTTGCCGGAAGGATAACCCACTCCACCCCTGTCCTATCTTTGGATATATATGCCGTATGGATGCCACCATGGATCTGTGCTGTTTGAGAAAGCAACAAAAGGAAAATACTGATAGAGAAAGGGAAAGAGTGCCTGTGAGTAATCTTCTAGCAATTTAGCGGATTGGCGGCGAAAACGGACCGTGTTGGACATCCTTATCAATCATTTACAACATATGTGAGCCATTTACACTGAGGCACTGGGTATGAATAAATATTCAGTAAACAAATCATGCCATTGAGGTTCTCATACAAGTTCTATCATAATCATTCTCTGCAATATCAAGGAGACGAATCTGCACGAGAAAGCAACTGAATGGCAAGTCAGTCATAGCCAGCAAACTACAATGACCTCGTCACGTGTACGGTATTAATCAACCCGTGTATATCTAACTTGCAACGACGCACTTGCGACTAATTTATCGCTAAGGTTTCTAATGTTACCTCACTTTTAAGGAAGTGTAGGAAAGGGGCATGTCTGTAAAAGTGAAGCCAGGTAAGCGGTTTTTGTAAGTGAATTTATCCAGACACATGACTGCAATTTGTGTTAGACAATTAGCTTTAATTATATTCGAAATTTCTTAAAGGTTCAAAACGATTCTCAAGTAGTGTCACGACAGATGTTGTGGTTGCATTTAAAGAGACCGATAAGTTCTTTTTGGGGTCTTATGCATTATGCATAAAGACCCCTAAGTCAGAGGCAGATCTTGTATAGTTTGTCACTTTGAGGACAAGAACACACGTGACAGTCTGGCTTGTAGACTGGGTACTAGTAATTGCGAGGTCATTGTTTTCAAGTGCCGGCCATTGCTTCTAGCGTTCGTTGTTTGCAAATAAATCTGCGGTCGTTTTCCCTGTTTTGGGAAAAATTTGAAGAGTTTTCCGTCGCAAATTAGTTGTAAGGTAAGTTATTTGTGTTTCAAAATTGATCTGTCGTGCTGTTTCAGATTGCTTTTCTTTCTTTCATTTCGAAAATTAACTATCCTAGCCTGCCTTGTTTGTTCTTTGTTATTTCATCCAGGTGACATCGCTGAGTGGAGTTTCCTCGGCGATATCGATACGGGAGTTGTTTACTCACGCAAGCCAACATATCTAGACTCGGCTTGTTTTTAGTGCGGATTGCACTGAAGCTAAGACGCTTTCGCAAGCCCACATTCATTGGCTTGAAATCCGGTGTGCGTTGCACCACATACCTTACAAGTATCTCACAAGCCTATCACAAACCAATATTTATCGTCTTTAAATGTCGATGTGGGTTACACCCCAAACTGAAAGAGTTATTGTACTCTAAAAGATAATTGCATTGAATAAGAGTTTTGCACTCTCAAAGAATAGTATATTTCGTACTCTTACTGCTGTCTGCTACTAGCCGCCACCATGGGAACAACAAGCGAACAGTACCGGTCAACAGCGGTCAAGGATCGGCTGTCACAACAATTTTGTGAAAGCCAAGGATGCATTTTCACGTGTGCGAGGGCGATTTTGGAATACGATGCTTATGATGTTTCGCTTAAATGTGTTTTACTTGCCAACATTAAAACAAGTTGTTGGACATTACAAGTCGTGTAAGGAGGTGATGTTTTGGTTTACACAAATGATGTGCTACAATGTTTACATCCCATTGCTTACAAGGCAAGCAAATGATGCGGAGGAAAATCCAGGTTCTACAATATTTGATATCATTGATCCAACAACCTTTGTGTCCGCTGACTCTAGTCAAGGAAATGAAGCAATCTTTGGTGTGAATGCTGGTAAGCAATGTGTAGCAATGTCACTTACTGCTATTATATACCATCAAATACAAGATAATTCTACTTTGAACAATTCTACTTTGATAACTCTACTTTGAACAATATTTTGGTTATTGGAAATAATCTATACAGTTCTGTAAGATGTTCTGAGCGAACAAATGAATATTTGCTGTTAGCTGGTGTTCCAGACATGGTTTCAATATTTGTTCATGACATCAAACATTGGTCCATATATGTCTCTTAGAAATTCACTTCTAGAAGTATTTTCAAACTCTTAACTGAATTACAATAATTGTTGTTTGTTAACTACTGGCATTAATACACTATATTGTAATGAATACACTTTAACAAATATTGAAACCATGTCTGGAACACCAGTTAACAGCAAATAGTCATTTGTTCGCTCAGAACATCTTACAGAACTGTATAGATTATTTCCAATAACCAAAATATTGTTCAAAGTAGAGTTATCAAAGTAGAATTGTTCAAAGTATAATTATCTTGTATTTGATGGTATATAATAGCAGTAAGTGACATTGCTACACATTGCTTACCAGCATTCACAGCAAAGATTGCTTCATTTCCTTGGCTAGAGTCAGTGGACACAGTGGTTGCTAGATCAATGATATCAAATATTGTAGGACCTGGATTTTTCCCTACATCATCACCTGTATTTTTAGGTATTGCGAATGCTGTGTACCATCAATGTTTATTACTGCTACTCCAGTAGATGCTGCTAGTAACACTGTTGGATTCTCAGGATTCATTGGAGCATGTCTATAGATTTTTACTACAGTGTGGTAAATTGTTTTGATCAAATGGCTTTTCCCAGCACTACCTGACCTCCAGTTATAAAGAAATAAACTGGTTCAACATTTTGTGACTTCAGGCTGTTGAGGTTTTCATTTATTTCTAGTCCATGAAAGCACCCTGTTGAAAGCTTTGCATTGCATTTTTAATTATTTAATGATCTAACTGATTCACGTAATTGGTCATCAGATATTCCTCTTGGCTGTTTATACATTGTTATTTCTGATGGACTGTGATTTCCAGTAGTTTGGGAATTTGCACCAAGCTCTGAGGGTACTTGTTTATTGAACATCTACTGATGATTCATCTTAGAATTGTAGTTGAATTTCAGCATTCTCTTGATCATTTATAAGATCGTATTAATAAATCACAGTGTCATGCTTGTTTTTTAGCCATTCTAGTGCTTCTGTTACTAGTAAATAGCTGATAGAGATGCTGTAGTGTGCATCAAAAGTTGTCTAAAGTGTGCAAATTGCAATAAGAGAAAGATTAGCGGCAAGTCATCGATGTAAAATTCTAAACAGGGCATGAAATTTGAAGCATACTGAAGAAACCCATTTCACTGCTGCATTGTGGCAAATTTTCAACCAATCACGCATGGACGCATGGTGGGCTGAATTGGAGTTAAACTAAGCATAAGACCCCAAGTACGCATTGCGGACCTATTTTTTCTTCAGAAAATATTAAAGCCCAAACAGATGGGTTATAGTACTACTGAACGGAACTAAAAAGCTTGCTTATATCCTGATGTAATTAGCGCTTCATTACTACGGGCCACAGACGTGATACGTTGAACGAGTTGAACAAAGGAGATAAACTTTGCATTGTGATTTACCGGCAAGAGATGTGTTGTTAGGTAAATAAAGAGTTTTCGCAGCTGCTCTATTGTCCGTAATTTTCAAGACTTCTTCCAAGAAATCTATAACCGCTGTCGGACCACTATCTGATCCGTCCTAAAACAATCACATAAAAATTTCTTATTAAGGGCAAGTCTTTTCGGTGACAATTGACTTCAGAATCTCTTTTAACCATAACTTGGAAGGAAAAAAGATAATTGAAATTAAATGGCTGATTTTTGCAGACACGCTTTTTTGAAACTTTAACCGGAAGTGGCCTGGTTAGCCATCTTCTCGTAAGTTTTTTTCTTCTTGATATTACTAAACTAAGGGCTGAACTTTGCAGGGATACTAAGACCTCAAGATATACAACATGGGCATGGAAAATATTTGGTCTGAAAAACAGGCCATTTCCGGTTGCTTCCCATATGCTTCAAATATGACCAAGTTGTGATAACAGCCACAGGCTAGCGAAAAATTTCCATGAACTTATGTTCTCACCCATAAAAGCCTAAGGATAGGGCTTACCCAGGACCTTTATTCATAATTTTTTTGTAAAGGTGTGCAACATGTGAAGCTGCCAGCAGACAGTCAAAAAAGCCTCGCATACATGACTGCAGGCTCAACTGGGATGGCTCATCAAAAGCTATGGAAGCTGATGACCATTCTTCCTGTGGCAACTGGTGTGGCTACTTAAAAAATCCTGCATCCTACAAACACAGAGGTCTTCCCCATAGCAAGGATCTTACTGACAAAAGCTTGAGGCAGTCCCTGGAAAAGACCAAAGAAGTACGGTGTAGATGATGTATGGTGGTACAGCTTACTCCTCCCAAATTCCCAATCCTCACCATTCTTCTAGTAGAGGAACAAAGCTCTAAAAAAATAGTGTTACTGCTTATGAATGTATTCCAAATAATAACTGCAAGGGAAAAAGCTCTAAGTGTAAAGGACTATCAACCTCTTTCTTAGTTTCACAAGATTCATGAGATACAAGGTTTTAGTGAATAACCACCATTTGGCTCACTTTAGGTGTATGCTTCAAATGCCAAGAAACTAGCTCCCCTTGGGTCAAGCCAAGCTAATGAAGCACTCAACAACACTACTGGAAGCAAAGCTCCAAAGATCAGACACTATGGATCTAGTGAAAGCAATGACTTCCGTGTTGCATGCGCTGTTGGCCAAAAGAACTTAGGCCATTCTTATGTTTCTCAGGTGAGCAGATATAATATTACGAGCATATTTGTACACTTCCCAAGTTGTGAGATCCATTGAACATTACACACTATCCAATGTGTTCAGTGTTATTTCACCAGTACCTATTGCATATCATACCGGTAAGTCACAAGAAAACAAAGAAAAACTTCATTACATTATGGACGTAAAGATAGCAGAGTAACAATAACTCTCAAAAAAGAAACGATCGTTTTCAATTTACAAAACATGTTTCGACATACTCATGTCATC
>NC_090896.1:16534660-16554660 GCF_036669925.1 Montipora capricornis
GATACTTAAAGAGTATTTTTGTAGAGTTTAGCTGATAAAAGATAGGTTATTGAGAGAGGAGGTTGTCCAATAGAAGTGGTCACTTGGAGAGAATATGTTGACTTTCCATAAAAAGATCATACTAATAGTCAGTCTTCCCTTCTTTGTTCATAAAATTAATAACAGTCCCACTTTCTAACTTATATAGATATATATCATTACTTTGATTACAGACACAGCAGAGCAAGGCGTCTATCAGAGAACCTGTTTGGCATCATGGCCAATAGATGGAGGGTGTTTCTTACACCAATACAGCTCGCTCCTACCTTTGTGGAAGACCTAACTTTGGCAGCTTTGACCCTGCACAATTTCTTGAGATCTAGCAAAGTGTCAAAGCAGATATACTCACCAAAGGGTCTTGCCGATGAGGAGGACATCTCAACTGGTGAGGTGGTCCCTGGGTCCTGGCGGGCATCAGAGCTCCAGATGAACCCCTTACCAGTTCCTAATTCTGGGCACAATGCTAGCAGGTTGGCTAAGGGTGTGCGAGACGTATTCAAGGAATACTTCTGCAATGAAGGAAGTGTGCCCTGGCAATGGGACAGATGTTAAAATAATGTGTTCATTATGTGTTCATTGTTGGCAGAACTTTACTTACAGTTGAAAGATAAACCAGAAGAAGAGCCCTTTTATTTTATTCAAAGTTCAGTTTCTTGGGAATAAATACCTTAATAATTTAAGCAAAAATATATGCATTACACATAGGCTTTTGTACATTATGCTTTTCGAGCATTTTAGTGAGGCAAAAGCATTGAGCATTATTCATGCATTTTAGTGGCATTGTCCCAGAAAACTACATGAAATACTTTTTTTTACACAGAGTATTAGAAAAAAAGATTTTTTTTACGAGAAAATGAAGACTTTACTTAACATCTTCACCCAAGTGTCATCGAAATGGGACAAAGGACTAACAGAACAACAGATCATTCATAAAATTATATTTAAAAATTTTACATACATTGTTTTTAACTTGTTATACAAGTATACGTTTTTGTTAATCACTCTGAGCTGTTAATTGTGACATTGAGATGGTAAAATTATGTATGAGCATTAACCAAGCATTTTACTGACATTTCTGGGCGAAACAGAGCATTTTAGTGTAAAAAATGGAGCATTAAGGAAGAGCATTTAAGTGGGGAAATAAAAGCATAATGTACAGAAGTCCAATTACACATTTTGCACTTTACATATAACCTCATTTATTATTCAACTTCCATACACTGTAGGAATTCCGATTTTCTGTTTGGCTGATTTGTACCACGTGATACTGGGTTGCGACAAAACAACCTCCTTGACGTCATTATCATGATGTAAATTCAACATACCACTGTCATCACACCATGGCTTCAGCTGACTCAAACTTTGACAATTTTTTTTTTCCGGTGTATTCAGTTTGAATGATGAAAATGTTAATGCACTCAGAAAGTGAATTATTGGGATTCCCCTGCACGAGTTCACTAACAATGAACACGAAATTTTCAATTCTGCACTTGGTGGCCTAGTGCAGTATTGAAATTTCTTGTTCATTATAGTGAACTCGTGCAGGTAAATCCCAATAATTCACTTTCTGAGTGCATTAGCTTTCAAATAATATATAATGCCATAATTTCCTTTTTGTAAAACAATACCTTATTACATAGTGTGTTGCTTTGTAAAATATTGCTGTTTGCCCAATGTATTTGTTTTTAAGCTTTATCATTTGTGATATTTAAGCATGAACAAGAAACATGAAAGTGTGACCTTAAATCTGGTATAAGATGAGGTACGCTAGGTTTTCAAACATTTTGATCTTTGATCAATCATTGTGGGATGTTTCACTAACTTTAAAGATATATGAATGACTCCATAATGTTTAAACGTGGCTAAGATGTTAAGTAATTATTATGGTGCATACCCAGCCCTGCCAAAATGTGGTGACAAGCAACAATTTTGCCACCTACATGTATTACCAGCTTATTTCACATTGCCACATTGCCACCAGCTTACTTCACATTGGAGTCAACTAATCCTCACTAACAGTGAATACACATCTGACTCTTACTGCCTGCTATTACAAAACAGTTTGACAGGCTTGTGTACAAGTAAAGATTTCTCATTAATGATGATGTATGTCCAAGGTAAGGTGACTGACGACAGTTTTTAGCCCTTCCCAAGACTTACAGTAGATTATGCTGTTTCATTATAACCAGTCTTGGTTACAATCATGGTATCAAACAAATGCCCAGTCATTTGTGAACATGTTGTTACCATTTTTGTGACACAACAGATTAACATAAAAAGCTGCCTTAAATTTCCAAAAACTTCAGGTGGCATAGAATCCCTTGAAAAGATTTTTTTAAAAATTTTTCAAAGCATTACATCTTAATTACCCAGCTAATTAAAATTTGATGATGAAAAAATTGGATCACCGAACTCATTATGAGTTAACAGTGACCTCAAGCTAACCTTAAGAGGTTTTCTTAAGTGGGTTATACTGTTTCTATGGTAACAACATGTTCACCAATGATTGGCCATTTGTGTCATACCATGATATTGAGTGCTTCCAATGAAACATAAAAATCTACTGTAATCCTTATAAAGGTCTAGAAGCTGTTGCCAGCCACTTAAATTCATACCTCTATACCAATATAGAAGGCTTTGGATATTACATAGCAGTATACAGTGTATATATTGGAATGTACTAAGAAATGTGTACATGGAAATGAATAGTTTGAATACTATCACTGCAATAAAATTTAATTGAAAACATCTATCATTCCAATTTAGGCAAGTTTTAAACTCATCAACAATAGAAAAGCTTAGGGAATGGTGCCTGAAAAGAGAAGGAGCGAAGCAAAGTGAATCACGTGCAGGGTACCCATGGCAACCCTGTGAGTGACAACCACCAGGCACCATCACACTGAACTAACAGTGGAAACAAAAGGATACTTATAGTGAAAGCAAGGGGGATGGGTGGGCTCGGAGAAAAGCTTAACGAGAACTGTCCAGTGGCCCAAAAACGCGTGGAATGACTTGACATCTGAAGCTGAACTGTCAAATCAAAGACCTCCACCCTAAGGGAGACTGCTCTCCAGCAATATTGTTTGAAGTTTGACTTGGCTTAAATTACATTTAGGGTTCCAGGTTAATTATAAATGAAAGTAATGCTAAAAATTTTCTTGTTAAATTTCTGCTCAAATAGGACTGTAATTTGTCATTTCAATGTTGCAAATGTATTAGGCATATTAAGAACCTGATAAATTTATTAAAATCCCGAAAAGTGGATTAAAGATCACCAAATGTAACTGCACATGGAAACATATTATGGACAGCTACATTAAATTTTATAATGCCATTACCATGAGAATCCCATGCTCAAATCCTGTTACACAAAAAGTCAAGATGACCACTGGTAAAAGCTACTGGCCACTGGGTAGTGGGGCTGTGACAAGGTTAATGACAAATCACTACCAGAAGTCATAGATTGCTCCATGTCCATCTGCAGTTCCCATATTATATCACTGATTCTCTTCTCTGCGATCATCCTTCGTCTGTTGTCCAACAGTTTAAGCTTTTCAGTGATGTAACTTGCAAAGCTTGCTTCTGCACTGGGGCCTGCTGTAGCAGAGGACTCGGGAGTTTTCATCACCTTAAGACATTCCATCATCAGCTCGTTCTTAACTTCTGTAATTGCTGACTGAGCTTTCCTGTCACACTTCCCTGACTTGGTCTTTCGTAGCTTAACACCAGGGGAAATGGATGTTGAAGAAGCCTCCTCATCTGCAATATCATTAATGCTAGACTTCTCGGGACTTTCGTCAGGTAGTGTATCTCGGCTTGAGCGAGGATTTAATACTGGCAAGAGAAACTGGAGTGGCTTCCAAAAAATCCATGTTGGCTTGAATAGTTCATCAGTGCTTTGCCCTGATTTCACCGCTTGGATTTTTTTCTGATTGTGGCTCAGAATTTGCCTGAGTTTTGTCAGTTGATTGCTGATTTCCCTCCATTGGAGACTAAATATTTCCTATAAACAAATCATGATATTAAAATGGTACAATAATTATGAAACTTAAATCGTTGTGAAATTCACAACTTGAAATTCTAGGAGAGTCTCCTGTCATGCTTTTTACTAAAGACGCATAAATAAGCTAAGCTGGCTTACACTAGTCTAGAAATGTTACAAGACTGTTTTCTAAATCAAGAAGCTTAACTCTAATGACTTTACTGAATCCAAATACACTCCCTAAGTTATCAACAAAATCAGCCAAACGTCACGGATTGTGCATGGTGGAACAGTTTTCACAAAATACGTGGCTGAAGCAAATTGTGATTTGCGAGAGCAACCTCACCTCCATCTCCTGCTTAACTTTTCCTGTGATATCTCTGTTATGGTAATCCTTGGAAAAAATGTCCCAAAGGCAGGGCCTGGCCTCATATTCGTCTATTAGACGAAATATTAGGTCATTACTCCATCTCGCCGATGAACGTTTAGTGATACGGTTTTTTTTGCTCGGTGGCTCCTCTAATTCCTCCAGTGTTTCATCTATTACATGTACCTTCTCTATGATATCTGGATTGTCATCCTCAATATCAACACTATTTTCTGAAGAGCCTCGCGATACTCGCGAGCAACTTTTGGCGGACATTTTAAACGAGCCCGCCGATTTTCGGGGAAAACAGCTGACCGAAAAACTATCATGAACTATCATGCGCGTGGTCAAACGAGAAAAACTATCATCGACTATCATGAAGATTTTGAACAGGCTCAAACTGAATGATAGTTGATGATAGTCGATGATAGTGCATGATAGTTGGTGGTCAAACGGAAGCGCGCGCTCAACTATCATCGACTATCATCGACTATCATGCACCGTTTGACCAGGGCTTAAGCGCTTTCTCGAAGAGAGAAAAATCCTTCATGTCCAGGCCAACAGCTGTTTTTTGCTTGATAAGGGTAGTCTTTTTTATTTTGGCGGGCTTGTGATCCCAAATAAAGTCGAACGTAATCTTGTGTACTTCTTTACTGAATTCTTTAGGGGTATTCATGACACTGCAGATAAACACAAGTTTTGAAAGTGCTAATGTTTAATTATATTTATCCTGCCAGCGATGGAGAGGTCTCTTTGGGACCACATATTCAATGTTTTCTTTAAAGATCCTAATTTGTCCAAAAAATTTTTCTTTTTAGACACTTCTAGATCATATGTGAAATGCGCGCCAAGCGTGTAAACTGGCTCGGCGCTCAATTGGAGATCATGTATGGTGTCTTTTCTGTTACGCATAGAGCCAAGCCATAACATTTCAGATTTTGTTTGGTTTAGTTTTAGACCAGAGCATCTTTCAAAAAGCGATAATAAATCAAATAACCTTGACAGTGACTGGACATCAGAAAGAAGTACAGTTGTGTTGTCTGCATATTGCGAAAGTTTAACCTCATTATGTTCGTCTATTGGAATACCTTTTATTTCTTTTGAGCTTCTAATACGTTGTGCGAGTAACTCAATAGCAATAATGAATAATGTGCCAGAAAGTGGGCAACCTTGACGCACCCCGCGTTCTAGATGAAAATGTTTTGAGGCGAGTACGTTATTCAGAACACGTCTAGAGATATCTGTATAAAACACTTTTATCCATTGTCGGAGATCAAGACCGAAATTAAACGTTTCAAGGCATCTATGAATAAAATTCCACTCAATAGAGTCAAACGCTTTCTCAAAATCCAAAAACACGGCTACCCCTGGAATATTCTTCGCTTTAGTGAAGTGCATTGTATCTGCTATTAACCTAATACTTTCTCCAATGAACCTTCCTTTAACATATCCAGAATGACAGGGATGAATTAAGTTTGGCAAGATCTTCTCTAAGCGCAGAGCAATGGTCTTCGTCACTATTTTATAGTCTACATTCAGTAAAGATACAGGCCGCCAGTTTTTTAAATATTCAGTATTCTTCTTCTTCTTCGGAATTAAGGAAATAATCCCTTGACGTTGAGAGATAGAAAGAGTTCCGTTTCGAAAGGCGTAATTAAAGCTACTTACCATAAATGAACCGAGCAGGTTCCAAAAATAGTGATAGAATTCAGGCGTTAGCCCGTCCGTGCCGGGAGTTTTATTGTTTTCCATAGCGTTTAATGCAAGCTCACACTCCTGAACCGACATGACTCCTTCGCACGTTTTTGCGATTTCTTCTGATATTGCATTTTCTATTTCAAAGAACTCATTGAAAGTTGAGCAGTTGGGGTCCATATTTCTTGATATGTAAATCTCTTCGAAAAAGCGTTCTTCTTCCTCCAGGATGTCCTTCGGGTTTGTGATTTTGTCACCTTCATTATTAACTAAGGACGTTATATGTTTCTTTTTTTGGTTCCTTTTTTTCTAAGTTATAAAAGTATTTACTATTCCTCTCACCATGCTCGTACCAACGCGCTCTACTATGCACGATTGTTCCTCGTGTTTTAATACCCGCAATTTTGGAAAGCTTGAATTTTATTCTCTCCAGCTCAGTCTTAAGAGAATCGCTGTATGACGCCTGAAGTTTGATTTGCAATCTCATCATTTCTGAGTCACGTTTTCGTTTACCTTTCTTCTTTGAAAAAGATATTGTAAAAGCACGAATTTCCATTTTAATCATTTCCCAGTACAACCCTTTGTCGTTGACTTGTTCATGCTTTTTTGCAAGCATTGGAATTTTAAATGTTAACAGTTCCACGTAATTAGTATCTGACAGCAAGGAGTTGTTAAACTTCCAAAACCCTGACCCTCGAGGGAGTTCACTTTCGTTGAAAGACATCAAGAGAGCGACGGCAGAGTGATCTGAATAAAGAGTTGGAAGTATTTTGCAATCCTTTACGTGATCTTTTTGCTGCTTTGAAATAAAGAAGTAGTCAAGTCTACACTGTATCTTCATTGACGGGTTAGCCCATGTAAAGCCTGGTTGATCTGGATTCTTGAAACGCCAGGAATCAAGTAAAATATGTGTTTTGATTAACGACTGAAGCTCGTTGAGAGAGGCTTTTTTGCTGTCTATCGGTCTACCACCTTTTTTGTCTGAAGTGCTAATTGTACAGTTAAAATCACCTCCCAGCACCAAGTTGTCAATGGCGTAAGGGATTAGAAATTCGTTTGAAACGTCCCTGAGGAAAACAACTTGTTGGGTTGTACATGTATCATTCGGTGCGTAAATGTTTACTAAAACCACTTTCGTACCATCAATAATAGTCTTGGCTAAAATACATCTGCCAGAATTATCCGCATTAATTTTTTGGAAGTCAACGTCAAGACGTGGCTTGAATAAAATCATGACTCCTCTACTATGAGAGGAGCCATGACTGGACACGATTTTGCCTCCCCATTCTGTTTCCCATCTTTTGATGGATTCCGGCGATGAATAAGTTTCTTGCAAGAAAGTTATATCTGATTGCTGTTGGTGCAACCTACGAAAAACTTGTCTTCGCTTTCTCGAGCTGTTTAGCCCTCTAACGTTAAGTGATAGCAGTTTATACATTTGATTTCTAATAATAGGATAGACATGGTATCCAAGAAATAATGAAAACAGTTTTTTTAGAATTATGCTCATTTCGGGTATTACATGCATATATTTATATTTGTCTGAGATTGAGTTACTTTTACAGCATGTATTGTGTTGTATTGTATTCCCCACTTATTGCAGGAGTGAATTGAAAAAGCTGGTTGTCAGATTGAATGAAGAAAGGAGGTATCACTGTAGATGGCATACACTATATAGTTTCATTTAAAGGTACTCAAGACTAGTTGTCACATAAGGGAGGTTTCCTTTACTGGTCATTTAATTTTACAGGTTGCCATAGGGTTACTAGTCCTCCCTCGTTCATGATAACACTGTGGGAGATTTAAGAAACCAATACACGGACCACAAAGAGAAGGGGATGGAGCTCCCAGTGTTGTGGCCTGGCCTTCACATACAGTACTTGGTGTAAAGAAACTTCAGTGGCTTTCACAAGAAAATAAACTGAAAAAAAAAGTAAAATTTTGATTTGATTTAGCTCATGATTCCATGCACTGATAACTATCAATATTATTATTGTCATTCAGTACATATGATAAAACGTTTTGTTGTGAATGTGTTGGTGATTTACAGTATTCCTTTGCAGTGACACTCCACTTGAAATGTCTGTATCTGCTCATTGAAATGCCCAGTGATGAGAACTTTGTCTTGGCTGGAAGTGCACTTGAGATTGAATTCTGTTTCTTATGTCATGCTCTTAGGGTAATTGAAGATGTTCATGTTTCAATTGATATATTATTTTAGTTTTCATTATATCATTATTTATCGTGAGTATTCTTTTTGTAAGCATTTCGAAAATAATGAATTGTTTCAGTGTTGAAGAAAAATCATTTTTTACATGAAGAGTGGAATTATGGCAATATTAATTATGGTGGTTGTAATAGTGATGAATTATTTTTTATGATTATTTACAGGCCTGTAAAGACCATTGGGATGGTTCATTCGATGAGGTTTGTCTTACCTGCCTTCGATCCAAGGCAAATATTAGAAGGTGACTACCTGTAGAGTGTATTATACTTTCATAATTTTATTATTTCGTACTGTAAGATTTTTGTAGAGAAATGTTCCATTTGTCTTGACGAAGGTGAAAGGATTATTTCCTGAAAGTAAAAATGTGTCTCCATGATTTGTTAATAGTAAAAGGATAATATTTAATTGCAATACATATATCTTTTTAAGGTGGTGTGGAATGCGAGATGATCTCTTGTTTTTATTGGACAAAGAGTTGAGCAATGTTTCATTGTGTGCTCTTCATAGCGAGATGAGGAACACAGAGCAGCTGCTTGGTTCCCTTGGCCTTTTTTCCTACAGGTGCAATGCCCTCAATGAATGCAAGGAGGCCATTAGCCACTCTGGTCCTGAAATATCTAGGGGATATGACCGAACAGACTGCAGTTACCAAGGACAACATAAATGTTGCACCCTTCTCTGGTTAACAAATGTTATTTACAAGCCATCAATTGTTGAACTACAAAGTTCAGGTGTGTATGGTAACCTCTATTTTTTGTCACTGATTATTTGCTTTTAGGAAAAACAGAGAGAAGCATTCTTGAGAATATTGATGTCATTATTGACGAATCTCTTCCAAAGGACAAAGTTGTGGTCCTATGCTATATGACTTTTATAAATACAACAAAGGAGGTATGCAACTGGAACCATGTATAGAGTCAATCTGTAAAAACATAATTTTATGTCATCAGCAAATTTTTAATCAGTGTTACAAGTTACCTTTCTTACTTTGTACTATTAGGCAGTGTTGACAAAAAATAATTCCTTGAATTCAAAGCATTCCTGCTCCAGCTTAGAGCCCAGAAACGCTCATCCAAAGTTAATTTTCTACCAAGCAAGTGAAAAATTCTATAAGTGAAAAGATACAAAATGAAAGGTATTTTCACTTAGACTTAGAAGAAACTTTTCCATTACTGCTTTGTTGTCCTAGGTTCTGCTCATTTACCTCAGTGGACATAATCAATTCAATTCATTTGTTTATTAGCATTACAATATCATCATAGTCCTAGGCGACCCGCGATTAGCGAAGCTATTCTAGGCGGGCCACCTTTCTTAAACAAGTCCTGTCTCTGTTATTGAACACATATTATCCCAAAGTACTTACAAAATAATAAATTAATTACATAGTTATCAAGATACTTTTGCACGTGCTTGGAAAACAGCAGAAGTCACACCTATTCTTAAATGCGGTAACCCAGATGTCCCTAACAATTACCGCCCTATCTCATTATTGCCAATAGTCTCAAAAATCACTGAAAGGCTAGTACATGGACAACTTATGGAGTATTTAATTAGAAATAATAAATTGGCAGTACATCAGATCGGAAACAGAAAACTTCACTCGACAGAAACAGCTCTGTTGTACGTTACGGATCAGTTACTCCAGGCTATGGATAGCAAGAAAGTTTCCATCATGGTCTTATTGGATATGTCTAAAGCATTCGACACGATATCTTGTTATCCAAGCTACAAAATCTCGACTTTTCCCAGGGTACGTTAGATTGGTATCAAAGTTACCTTTCTAACCGACAACAGTGCGTTCGAATTGGTGATGCAGTTTCTAAAGTACTCCTACTCGCGTTTGGAGTTCCGTAAGGTTCTATTTTAGGTCCAGTTCTGTTTACAATCTACGTTAACGACCTCCTTTCTGTTCCTAAACGTTGTCTATCTGCCTCCTATGTCGATGACTGTAAACTGTATTTATCCTTTTCACCTGCCAAATTAACCACGTCTATCTATGCCTTCAACGAAGATCTTATGACAATATCTCAGTGGTGCTGTAAAAACTCCCTTTTGATCAATCCAGACAAAACTAAAGTTCTAGCTGTTGGAGTACCACAACTTTTGCAGAAACTGTCATCATTCAGTGTAACACTATTTGACAAAGAACTAACACCTGTGCCTGTTGTTAAGGACTTAGGTGTTCTTCTTGACACACGCCTCAGTTACAACGAACATATCATTCAGACTGCTTCGAATTGTCTTTTTAAATTGAATCAAGCATCTCCTGTTTGGAGTAATACCAGCAACAGCAATATTGATAAGTTACAAAAAGTCCAAAATTTCGCTGGACGAATTATTCTGGGTCTAAGAAAGTATATTTCGGATGGGCTGCAATCACTGAAATGCCTTCCTATTAGAGAGAAACTTATTCTAAACGATGCTACTATGATGCACAAATGTATTAACAAACTCGTTCCAGACTATCTTGCTGATATGTTCAGATTACGTTCCCAAATCCATAGTAGACAAACTCGACCTTATGTCGCCTGTCAACAGGGCAGCACTCTTTTGCTTTCAGAGGAGCCAAACTTTGTAACTCTTTGAATGATAATATTAAGTCCTTAAAGAATTTTAGGCGTCATTTTGCAAATGTTTCATTAGGTTGATATTCTTGATATATATTTTTTGTAATTTATAATATTATTGTACCTATATTCTTAATTAATTTAAATGTAGATTTGTAACTTAATTCTATTGAGCTGAAAAATCCACTTAGGGAGCATCAATAAAGTATGTATGTATGTATGTAAGATACACAGTTGAAACATGACTAATTGCAATTTTAAATGATTAGATTTGAATTTAAATTTAGATTTATCGAAAAGTTACGTTAATTGGCTTATGGAAGTTCGCTTAGGATAGAATTCTTGGTACAACAAACATGCTTTTCGCTTACACCCATTTTTATTATCTAAACAAAAGAACTAACAAACACTACAACAACATGAATACTTAGCTTTGACTTCCGTTCTGTAAATGGTGCAAGTCCGTGATATCTTTGCGAAGGTACACAAACGATCCCTTGGACCAGCAATACTGATACTGAAACTGCTCCTTGAACCTCTTAGCTTCAAATAAGACCTTCTTCATTCTTGGCGTTAAATGGTAAAAAATTCTAACAGCAGAAAGGGAAGCATCTTTAGATAAAGCAAGAGCAGACAGGTCTACTCTACTGGCATTTCGTCTCTGATTCATAACATTATCTCTTTACAACCACCTAATGAATCGACAAATGATTGGCCTTGGGCCACCATTGCCGGTGTTTCTTGTTGGGACTCGATGGGAAATAATTTTGAATGTAAGCCTCTCAATCTGCTCAGCAGCCTTCCAGGAAAACTGGGAGTCCCACTGACAATTGTGAGAGAAATGTTTAAACCCTGAACTGTGGGTTCATGTATTAATTTCAATGAATGACAAAGGGATCTGTAATCTCTAAGAATTACCAGTAGCACTTTATCTTTGTGACATTATATTGAGGACATCCTACAAGAGGGCAAGTACCAGGAGGATGACAGTTTGGATGATGCTAAAGGTGATCATTTGAACTAAGAGGATTAAAGATTGTCTTCTGTCTCCTGTATAAACTAGCTAATTTCCTTTACATGAATGTGCACATTTTTTGTTCTGTGACCAGCTCCTTACATGTACATGTGGTGTGAAATTTAACAAACTTTAAATGCTTCAGTTGCAATTCAAGTGCAATTGAGTTGTATTTTTTGGGTGTGTTTTGAGGGGAAACTAAACTAAACCAAAATTTAAACCTTGTGGAAATGAGAAATCTGAAGAGAAGCTGCAAGCTCTGCCATTGCTGAAGATGAATCCAACTTTTTATTAAATGCCTGATCAGACCTTCTCTTCTTCACCCTTTTTTGGCTGGTGCTGCTCAAGGTTCAGATGTTTGCTCACAGGCACATTCCAGGAACTTCCTCAGATCTTAGAGAAAAGGGCATTTGTCACATTCAAATAATTCAATAGACCAATTCGGTTAACTCAATGTTGTACCCAATTCAAATCTCTCGGGGTTAAGATTCTTTGTAAGTTGAATTTGCATGACAATGAAGCATTCACATTTAAATGATATGGAAATTCTTGGAACAAAACGTTTTATTCCCAGAGGACTTGAATTGGGTACAACATTGAGTTAGCCGAATTGGTCTATTACCTTTAATAAAGTCAAGGAGTTATGTACAACATAACTGATTTTAATGTAGGCCTTCAAAGGGTGGAATGAAATTGCTAAAGTTGTCAGAGGGAGTGAATTTGAGGACAGCCGAGATGAAAAGATTAATATTTTTGATGTCAAGGTAAATTTCTTTGAGGAAAACCCAAGTTCAGGAGTATTTTGGATGTAGCAGTAATGCCAATAGCAAACCATTATAATTTATACCAGTATTAAAAATATTGTATTATCTTGGTTTCACTGTACAGTAATCAGCGGGGCTAAAATACATGTCACCATGCTACAGGTTAATAAAGAAGCCCAACAGTATCTCCTAGCCCTAATCACTATCCAAAATCTTGTTTTAGATTGTAGAGAAACCGTTTGGCTTACTTACCTATCAATAGAACCTTGACCTGTACTTTAGCCTCGGCATACAGTAATAATAATATTGTGGTGTTTAGCAAGAGTATTAAAAAATTGTATTGTCTTTTTCAATCTCCTCATTAGACATGTTTTGTACATTTTTAGTGCAAACTTTTAGGCTTCCCGTTACATCGTTTTATTTGGAGTCACTCTGGGAACTGGTGATTATGGCCACCTAACTATCGACCACTCTGCCATGTAGTTTCGCCTCCACCACTCATTTGCAAAGTACTCATATCAGGGATTTGAAGCATAACATAAGGTTCACAGAGCTCTTTATTGCAGGGCAACCAACCATGACCAAGGAGGAGTCACCCAGTCCTGTAAGTTATTTCACTATTTTGAGATAATGTTATTCAAGGTTGCAGAACTATGAGAGAAAAAAAAACCTTTCTTAAGATATTGATTGAATATAGTCCTGCTTTCACTATAATGCCTGCAATATTCTTTGAATGACTCTTTAATGGAAATAAAGTTATTTTTAGGGACTTTTCACTCTTCCGTGTAATTCATTTTTTTTTCTGTAGGTTAGTGATAAGTTTTATTCCCTGTTTTCTTGTTTGGAGAGCTTAGCCTGAGCAAACCACATGGTTTTTGTATATAATACTATACTTTAGAAGTACTGAAGATGAAAATTAATTCCTCACAAAATCTACACTGCAGGTTAAAAGTCTTGGGACAATTTACGCTCCCCCACTCACTTTCTGTCCCACAATGCTAAGCGTCCCACCAAGGAAACTGAAACTCCTGGTGCCTGTATAAAGATATAAGTATGCATCATAGTATATTTTCTAGTTTACACCGAAGCTTGACAACTGTCCCAAGGTCTTTGGACCTACATTGTAGTTTAATCATTAGTATGGCTTTTGGCCTTCAGGCTGGGGATTCTTAGGCCATGTTGATTTGAAAAATTATATTGAAGCAACTTTACCTTCGGGAACTGAAATAATATATTTCAACCAATACTTGATTCAGGTAATTATTGTAACACATGCGTTACCAACATTTAACAATTATTCGCTGAAGGCAAGGTGATTATAGGTGAATATTCACAGATAACCACTGAACCTGAGGCGAATAATTGTTTTAGTATAAATGCACAGGTGATTATTTAAAAAAAAGAGAAAAAAAAAACATTTCAAGGCGAAATCATCTTCACTTACAGTGGCAAAACCACTTCTGGCAGCCATTTTGTCCGTCGAGATGATTATCGGCTGATAATCCGAGGTATAATCACCTGTGTGTTTATACTAAACCCAATTATTGGCCATACTGTAAGTGCCTATTTGGAAAAATTCTGATACATGGACTTGTTATTATGTCAATAAGAACAAGAACTGTTAAAAAATACAGGCAGTAACGGTTCCACCCTTAGAAGTAATGGAGGCCTAATTTCTTACACTCTGGATGAAATCCAGTGATCATAGTAACTAAAAATATTTACAAAAATTAAATTCTCTTGAGTTTTGTCTTGGCCACCAGCAGAAGTGAAAGGGTTAACATATGTCATGTCAAATTGGTATGAAACAGATAAAAACTACAGTGAATATCGCAAGTCTAGTACTGACATTAACTCACAGTAACAATGTTAGAGGTGGACTTTTCCAACAGATTCTTAAAGTGAGCATGCCGTTGCCCGAGGAGTCATAAATAGGACTCCATATCAGTTCAAACTCCCTGGTTGCTCTACCTTCCCCATTGCCACAAATTAGCTCTGACTTTAGAGAGGCTTGCTGGTGCACTCTTTTCCTTTTTGCAGCTTCGAGGGCAGCACAACCATACAGCCGAGAGGCAGTGTCCTCCATTTCTTTGGAACCACTAAATGCTTTGGATAGGTGCAGTTCCACAGTTTTTTGCTTGCACCCCACTGCGTAAGTTTTATGTGACATGTGCAAGGCCTTTCCTTCCATAATGGTGAATTTAGAGTACCACTTCCTATCTTCTTTAACATGTGACTAAAGTATTCACGTTTGACACTTGTAAAAGTGAAGTGGCACCATTTTGCTGAAATAAAATATAAACTAGATTAAAATTTGTTTTATCATCTCCACAAGAACATGTAAACACAGTATTTTTTGGAGGTAGCTCTGGACTTTTGCATTGTCATTGAAATACTGATCAATTTCACATTAAATTCCTGGCACGTTTCTATCTTAATGTAAGATGTTAAGGGCCCACAGACGGATTTTTCATGCGTTGCTAAGGAAGTGAAATGTTACTTCCGGTAACTGACATCATCATATCATGAGCTGACAAGAAAACCCACTCAGCTACCCACTCACAAGCAATAGCCACCACACAAACTGTTGTTTCCATCCAAGGTTTTCCTCGCCCTTCCTCGCGGTCGTTCTTCGATCAACTGCGCATGTGTAAACGAACTGACTTCCGGTTTGAGAAAAAAAGCTAAATTTCCGGCGGTTTAAAATTGAATGAATTTTTTTTACATGGCACGTTTTACCCCCAAATACAGAGTATAGCTAACCATTGATTTTTTCAAATCATTTTTTTTGAAAAAGTTATGGGCATTTCAGTATCGTTTAAAAGAACATTTTTCAAAATAAAAAGAAAACCATGCTTGGCTGGATGCAAAAACGAATACAAATTATCAAACCATCGATTAAATACCCAAATTGCGTAGCACGGAGACAAATTTAGAGTTTTCTTTTATTGGTCACGTGACCATGGGCGTGGTATGATGACATATTTAGGGTCATTGCCTTACAAAAGTTGGAAACTGACCAAAATAATGCCAAATTCTCTCAAATTACTTAACCATTAACCATTGTCTTTTTGAAATCAAGGCTTAAAACGTGGGTCAGTTAGTGTTTCGTTAACATAGTTTTGAAATCCAAAGAAAAATATGAATTGATTTTTTGGTCACAGGGGCACTTTAAGCTGAAGAAAGAGGGCAAGGGTGATAAGTAACACAATATAGCTTTAGTAAGCAGACGCTTACTGCGTTTGCACTTAATTCTACCTTGCATAACAGGCTTATTTGTGCGCAAAATCTGAGAAAGTCGGAGGGGAAAAGTGCGCACAGAACTCTCATGGTGAGGCAAGGGCTGATCAAAGTTGAGGAACTGAGGGGATATCAACTTTCTCTACTAACCACAGTCATAAACAGGACTCCATATGGACTCCATAACCACAGCTCTCTACTAACTACAGTTCTGCCAGCCACCGCAAATACAGGTCACAGTTCATTAGAAGTCGAGGTTTCATTGTTGGAGCTTGCTTCTCACCAAATGAAAGCGTGATGTTTTCTGGGAACTCGTTTCCAGGGTGCTTTTTGCTGCAATGCGATTCTAATGCTTTTCTTGTCCAAAGAGATGTTTTGCATTGCAGACATCGAGCAACGTAAATGTCAGCCATGATTTTATGGGAAACCAGTTGCGGGTGAGTACCAAACAATGCAGTATTCTGTAAAGAAAGTTCTATTGTTCTCTTGGTGACAAATTAAGTTTGACACTAGTGAAGTTGTAGGCGATGTTATGGGTTTTGATGCATTCAGTAAAGGCCCTGACTCAGTGGAAAATATACATTCTCTTAACTATCTGGCATTTCCGAAGGAAACCTGCGGTGAAACATTGCATTGGGAAGAAATACTTTTTAATCGTGTGTATATCGTGGTTTTCATGTGACATCACTATTGAATGGTTGATGATTTTGTTTTACTTGCGTGACGTGCATGTGGATGAAAACCAAGAATTCTCACATCAACCATTTCCTGTTAGTTGGTGAATTGTATAGACAAACAATGATAGCATATTTTTACTTTATCATGAACGAAGATGAAAGGCGGCGTGGAAAAAAGGCGCAAAGGAAGAGGCAAGGCAGGCCAAAATCGTAGATTGGCAAAGGCAAATACGGCAAGAGGCGGAGCGCATCGGCGTGTTGACCAGGGAGACCTTGTGGTCTGCAGTCAACAAGAAAGAAATGCTAGAAGGGCTGTTTCGACAGGGCCAGAAGTGGCAAAAGAGCATGTACAACACAGCAACAGGAAGGCCCTCCAAAGAAAACCATCCCACGCCAAAGCCACCAACACGCCTTGAAGGAAATATGCTCAGACCAGATCCCAAGGACAACAGTTCATCTTGGCAGTGGCAGTTATGGTTTGTGCTACCTGGCATTATACAGGGGCATATCTTTGTTGTAAAAGAGCTTCGTGTGAAGAGGCGGAGGCAAGAGTTGCACAAGAACTGATATACGAGGCACGCATTTTGAACAAGTTCGGTGATCATCCCAGTCTTCCCCTTCTATTTGGGGTGTGCACAGAGTGTACACCCTATTGCTTGGTCATGCAATTCCACGGAAATCAGGACGACACCTCCTATACTATATCCACTGTACTTTGGAAGAAACGAACTGCTGACAAGATGATGTGAGGGACAAGGATCATTGCCAAAACAGTGGGAGCCTTAGCCTGTATTCACGAAAAAGGCTTTTGCACAATGACTTGAAGTCAAATAACGTTGTTCTTGACAACAGAGATGGCGTTTATAGACTTTAGGAAAAGTGTCCCTATGAGTGGTGCCAGAGGACCAAAATCACTTTCAGCAGAACGCCAAGGGCAATATGCAAGAGAATTCCCTCACATTGCACCAGAAATTGCTGGCGGAGTGAAAGAGCAAAGCACTGCGAGTGACGTTTTTAGCCTTGCAAAAATTGGAGAGACAATTTTTAAGAAAGCAGAACTGGGACGCTGTCCTTTCATTCCTGTGCAAGCCTTGAATGCTAACCCCACAAAAAGGCCAGGCTTAGATAAAATTGTCCACAAAATCTTTTGACTTCACTAATTAGCTCTTTGTATTTTCTTATTATGTT
Source organism: Montipora capricornis (assembly GCF_036669925.1). Classification (NCBI taxonomy): domain Eukaryota; kingdom Metazoa; phylum Cnidaria; class Anthozoa; order Scleractinia; family Acroporidae; genus Montipora; species Montipora capricornis. The sequence continues at coordinate 16,552,422 of NC_090896.1, forward strand.
TGCTGTGAACCCATTTTTATAGCGGTAAGTGATCCAATTTATGTGATTAGTGTAAGGGGAAATTGTTTAAAAAAATGTATGTTTTCCACACTGTCTTGTAATAAAATAACATTTTCGTGTTTCTATAAACATAAATTTTGAATTCAGCTCATTTATTTACAACTATCTTTTCTTTGTATTGATTGATCGGGGTCCGCCATTATTGCCGTGTAAGTGTAGCTAAAATATACACTTTGTCTTGCTCATTATTCATTAAAGAGATAGTGAAACGGAAATTAATGCCAGTTTGGCGAAAGGACATTTCAATGCTGCTAATTTGTTATTGAAAAATTGAACAATTATTTCTTTGTCGCACCGCTCTCTTGTTGACGGATAGGAATCGAATTGATGTGTCACCTTCACGCAACTGAGACGTCAAAAGCTTTTTATTTCTGCAGAGCTCCCCTGCTGATGTGAATAGGCGAACATCAGTAGGAGTCTGCGATTTCAGACATCTATGAATCTCGTCATGGACTCTGAGTTTTCTGGGTTGTATTAAGCCCTTCCTTGATTTTGAAACTTTCACAAACTTCTCTTTTTTTTCATAGAAGATGCACTTGGCTCTCCTTGAATAAATTGATGTTCTGGTAATTTTATTTAGATTTTTACTTTTCATAGTAGAATACAAACAAGATGTTAATGCAGATAACTATAACTGTAACTAAAATTCTGCAATACTGAAACTTTTCTTTCCATACACAACTACTTTATGATTGTCTTTGCCTTTGTTTAAAATTCTTTCTTTCTCTTTTTATTTAGCCGAACATGCATCCTACCTTGTCTTGTACTCTCCATCCCCGCCTCCACCTCCTTCTCTTTTTCATCATTCTTAGTCTTTTCAATTCTATCTAAATCATGTTTGTGTGTAAACGTGCTTCGACATTTGCAATGGTAAAATACTCCCTTCAGACCTTGGTCATAGGCAACCTGTACACTAAGAATGCCTTCCTGATCTCGGACTTTGCTACACTACACGTCATTTGGGATGTAATAATGAGTCCCTAATCTTTCGCGTTCCGTACCCCTTCCCCCCCTCATCAAAGTTGGTATCACTGCAAGACCACGCTTGAAAATTAGGGCAACAACTTTGAACATGGGAGAGGGGGGCGATGTGCCTTATGAGTGTCAAGTATTTATGAGTCAATGAGTCAACGAGTTAGTGCAGCTAATTAAACCATAAAATGACAGCTAAAATTTCAGAGAGTGCTTAGGCCTAATTACTCAAACGAGGGCTTAGGCTTAATCAACAAATTATTGCTATATTGACTGTGAGTCTCATTGACTCATGACTCATTGACTCATTTGACTCATAAAACATGCGTTCTCGTGCCTTATATCTCATAGATATTTTATTAGCAGTGATTTTAAGAAAGAAAAGCTTATTTTCCTTGAGAGTGTCTCAACATTTTTGCAACTGGTTGTCTCAGTGCTTTTAGGGGATATACATGTAGTTACTGTATTAGTGTATGAATCGAAATGGGATTAGGTGTAGTTTGCAAGTTTAATGAGCTGTTTTTAAAAAATAGAGTGTCGTTCAGTTATGTGGCGTGGATTAAAAATGGCTAGCAAGGAAATCTTAATTTGTGCTATTTTGGATATGACGTAATGGGAGCGCATTTCATTGTTCTGAGGGATTGAAGTAGTAAAGTACTCATATAACTGCGTTTTCACTTTGATCGTTTTCATAGTACGTAAGTTTAGGGTATGGACTACATTGTTCTGAGGGATTGAAGTAGTAAAGTACTCATATAACTGCGTTTTCACTTTGATCGTTTTCATAGTACGTAAGTTTAGGGTATGGACTACAATTCGTGTCAGACAAGTCTATTTATGTTTTTAAATGACGTAAAAGGCGGCGCTAGATAAACGAGATATAGTTTTCTTGATGTAGTTGAATTCGGTACCCAAACACACCTTCAATGCTGATCGAGCTGCAAAGAAATCAGTTATTGGGAAACATACTCTAAGGAGGATATATTCTGATACAAGTTCATTTTGGAAAATATTCTTTAGTAATTTCAATTTGGATAGAAACTGTTAAGCGCTTGAAATTCGGACAGTTTGTTAATTCAGCAAGCACGGTGAACTGCTAGTTTCCAAACTTATTTACAATGGAATTTCTGAAGCAGTATGAAATCACCGACTCGGACAGTAGTGATGCAGAAAATAGCACAAATAGACAAAGCTGATGAGAGTGCTT
>NC_090896.1:16559660-16564660 GCF_036669925.1 Montipora capricornis
GTGGTCGAGATAATACAGCTTCTCTCACGACATCACTATTATCTACCCGTAAATATGACGATTGCAGTGGTTTCATTATCGGTCTACTGCTGTTATGTGGAGACCTCTCTACACATCCTGGTCCATTTCAAGGCCGTAATCTGGATCGAAAACGTTGAACTTTGAATTGCCTAGTTTCTAACGCTCGGAGTATCAAAAGCTGGCACAAAACAATTCCGTTCAATAATTCTTTCTTCACGTTCATTAATCAGTGGAGGCCTCCCACGTAACTTTGCAGTTGTATTCTCATCTGAATTGCACTTCTTTAAACAACGATAAACAGACGCCCACGATATACCACACCGATGAACTATTTCCTTCATAGTTAAATCACCTTCCTGCCGAAGAAATCTTACCAAAGCTTTGGTTTCCGAGCAAATATTTCCCAGATTTACCATTTTGTACACCAAACAAAGTAAACAATACAATACATTACGTCACAGTCTGCAAGTTCAAAATTCGGCGAATTAGAACTCCCCTTTTCATTCACATTCTTTTGTTCATCCCTTGGCTGGCGTTATTTTAAGCCTCTGCATGGACCTAAATGGAGTCACCGTGGTCGAGATAATACAGCTTCTATCACAACATCACTATTATCTACCCGTAAATATGACGATTGCAGTGGTTTTGTTATTGGTCGACTGCTGTTATGTGGAGACATCTCTACACATCCTGGTCCATTTCAAGGCCGTTATCTGGATCGAAAACGTTGAACTTTGAATTGCCTAGTTTCTAACGCTCGGAGTATCAAAAGCTGGCACAAAACAATGGATTGTTTTGAGTGCAATCTCTCAAGATTCCAGCAGGAACTAGCTTATGCTGAAGGGTCTGGTAAAATATTTGTAAGCGAGACTTGGCTTTCTAGCGATGTGCTTAATTCAGAAATCCTTCCTGAAGACTACTTTATTGTATGGAATGACAGAGATACACACGGTGGCGGCGTGTTATTAGCTATCAAGTCAAGTTCATTCAAATCGGCAAGGGAACTATTTATTGAAACTGACATCGAGATCTGTTTTGCTGAAGTTACAACATGCTGCAACATTAATATTTGCCAGTGCTGCTGCTATAGACCACCTAATTCCGATGGTACTTGGCTGAAAAAATTAAATTCAACGGTTTCTCAAGTTTGTGACTGCTTCAGCAACATTCTAATTTGTAGTGACTTTAATTTCCCTAAGATCTCATGGGACAACCCTGAAAGAACCAGAGGTGCTGCTGAACTTAAATTCCATTTAATACTAGGTGATTATTTCCTCTCTTGTTATAACAAATGTTCCGGATATTGTTGAACTGGGAGCTGTTCTACACCTGGATCAGGTTGGCCTTTTTACGGACCACTCCGTTGTAACTTTTTCTCTTAAGGCCTCTGTTAAAAAACAAAATCACCTACAAGACCAGTCTACGACTACCGAAGAGGAGACTTTGAAGGACTTCGATCTGCCCTCCAATCCGTGAACCTATCTAATGTCGTCCAGGATAATAATACCATCAACCACGATTGGACACTTTGGAAGGACACATTTTTAGCCGCTGAAACGGCTCTGCTGGGAGTTTCTGAAAGCCCACTTGAAATGTCAGCTGTATGTGTTAAAAGGAAAACACATTGTCACGACACATAAAGGTAGTTTGCTGTATGACATTTTTGACAAATGTCAAAACCGCAACAGTTCTATAACTGAAGTGAACTTAAGTGAAGCTATGATCTTCGCAGTTATGAGCGCAATTTTTGCAATTGCGTAGAGAAGCCTGAAAAGTTCAGGACTTCAACGGGGCTTGAACCTGTGACCTAGCGATTCCGGTGCGACGGTCTAACCAACTGAGCTATGAAGCCACTGATGTTCTATAACTGTTGTTCGCGCTTACACTTGTCCAATGTATATTGAATTACGAATTTTCTCCGAGTCATTGCATGAGCTGTATTTCATCTACATCTACATGATACAGTATAATTGAAGTCATTTCACTGACATTTGCTTAATATGCATTTGAAAAATCTTAGAGGTAATATTGGTGTCAAGGAAATGTACTAAACTCCTCACAATCTTCGACACACATGGAATTTGGCTGCTTTACACAATTTGAGGGTAAAAAGCAGCAAAATTATAACATGTTGTTTTAGCGACATGTCACCATTATCAAATTCTTTCACTTGTGACAATGATTTCATGTTGTTACCAAAAGGTCATGTTTTAAATATCCCTCCTTTTTATCCTGAAATGTAATCCTAAATCTTTCATTACACAATTTGACACATGTTGTGCACACTGAGATAACTTAACTGTGAAGTTTGTTGTGCGCTCAGATGACATTTTAATTTATGCAGTACAGAAATGACAGAAATCAAGCTTAATGGATAGTCTTTGTGGGTGGATGTGAGAATGATATATACAAATATAAAATGAAATGTTAATAGAATCCATTGGGAACTTGGCAAAATCCAAGCCCCAAATAGGATTCAAACCCATGACCCTCCGTGATCTAGTTGGATGCTCTAACCATTGAGCTACCGGAAACTCAAGGGTGAAATGTGGGTCTTGGACTCAAGCTGCATCATGCAGCTACAGAGTCAAATAACGACTGAGAGCATAGCTGATAACTTCATCGTGCAGATGCAGCTAACCAACCACCCAAGTGAGCGAATGTGAAAATCATATACACATATGAAATGAAATGTTAACATGGTGGGCACAAGAGCACTAAAAATCACTCAAGTTCGCCATTCATTGTGTTCAGCGGTTTCCCATGCTAATGCCACAAATTGTAAAACAATGGCGGCTTCGGTAAGAGCCAAGGAAGCTCGTTAAAAAGTTCTGGAAGACGATGATGAGCTGGAGAGTGAATAAATATAAGATGATGCATTTCATAACAACAATTTCTTAGCAGAAACGCTCAAACAATCCCTACAAGGACTTGGAAAGGACCAGGTAAATGGCGAATGTTATGTCAATGCAAGTGTGGAAATGTTGGTTCCGCTTTACAACTTGACTTGAAACGATGTTCCTGGGATAACACACGCCCGTCAAAATGTTGAATAGCTACCCTGTATACTATTTTTTATACTGAATCGAAGCTAGCAGGAAGACTCCGGGTGAGAAACCCTTTTTTGCACGGAAATCACTCGTGACATTTCCTATGGGATTTTTAGCATCCTGCTGAGGATGATGAAAGGTATAGATGATTTTTGCAAACCGTTTGTAAGCTTTGGAAGGAACAAGAAGGCAGAAGTTGTGTCCTTTACTGCCCTATGCCCAGTCAAGCAGCTTTTTTCGATACTTTCTGGGAAGAGCAAGACAGAGGTGGTGTCCTATTTCAAACGAACCTTGACTGGGAAAAAGTGTGGCTGCAAAGTTTCAGTCCTCGCCTCTAAAGAAAAGGACATGGCCTTTACGTACAAAACTACTAAAGTCCAATTTGTCATTTCTTACTACTTTGGGGAATGGAGCACTCATGGCTCCCCTCAGCACAATTGACATTTCAAAAATGGAACCAGTTTGTTTGTTTGTATGTTTTTTAATTCCAGCATTGAATATGTCAAGCTGCAGTGGGGGAGGGAGTAAGGCAAACATAGGTTGGGCATTTGACGAAACTTATCAGCTCATAGTGGCGACTGTTGGAACAAAATTTTGCTTATAGTTACTGTCTGTTCTGACCATCCAGAAATGCCCCAGGTTAAGGCACCCCCACCCCCTGTGCAATGCACTTAACAATAATAGGTATGTGTAATGTATTTTGTATGCAAAACTCTTGAATGAAACCGCCCCCTAAATGCTACTGATTGTTGTTTTGTGACCTAGATCAAATCTATTCACTCCTAATAGGTACCTAGTATTTTTTCAGCTAAATGGCAAAAGTTTGTAGAATAAATTTAACAGGAAAAACAATAGCCATCCTTGGGCTTCATTCTGCCATGGTTCTCAGTGGACATAGAAAGACACCAAAATGAGCATCGCTCTAAATATCTAAGGTCCTTTCCAAGTCTTTGAAGAGATTGAGCGTGGTTTCGAATCAAGTAGTAAAGTGGACCCAACATTTCCACACTTGCATTGAGAAAACATTCGCCATTTACAAGATCCTTTCCGAGTCTTTGTAGGAATTTTTTGAGAGTTTCTACTAAGAAATTGTTGCTCTCGAAGGCATCTTCTATTTCGTTATTTTCAAACTCATCATCGTCTTCCAGAACTTTTTCACGACCCAAATGTGGTAAGCAAAAAAAAAAAACGGAAGTGAGTGCGATCATGCGAAAGTGCAATTCAGTTGAACTACAACAATAACATTTTACTGTCAACTGGAAATTACAGTAAGATTTATGGAGGAAAATAGCCGTGCAAAGTTGTTTTTTGAAAAACAAGAAACATTGACATTCTGTGAAAGCTGCAAAAGCAAAACTAAGAAAATGAATGAAGGAAAAGAATACAGTGTAACAACTCGAAGTTAAGATGTGAAAAGGCAGCCTTAGAGTATGACTAGGATGTCCAAAAAAAACAAAACTACTTACCGCAAACAGCAGAAATTGATCTATCAAGATGGCTTCTTCAATCTCAACTACCACACACATGGGGAGTCCTGGGAAGGTCTAAAAATACCCTTTTAATTACTACCCAGGTCTCCAAAAAAAAACACGGTCCAATATCGCGACCAGTCACGTGCGCCGAGAGCGATTTTGAGTGCACTTGTGCCCACCATGTAATCTGTAACACCTTTAGGTGGGCAAGCTAGGAAATTAGTGTTTGAAACTGAAACTGTAAGTAGGCATTACATTTAACCAGGGTTTGTCAACATGGTCTTAGATAAAGCTGTTGACATACTACAATGTCCACAGTACTAAGACATCCATTTCACATAAAAAGCCAACAAGTCGAAACAGTTTCCACAAAAAGGATGAATTCAGTTTCAAAATAAGCAACCACAGCCGACCACTAAAACCGTGTGACAAACAAGACAAACAATTGTTATAACTC
>NC_090896.1:16569660-16581043 GCF_036669925.1 Montipora capricornis
ACTTATAAAGAATCAAGAAGAATTTAACAAGTTAAAGAGATAAGTACTGATAATGTTATAGCATTACATACTGTTCTAAAGGTATAGGGGCTAGCTGCCCTTCTAACCAAAGTGAACTGTCTGATAAGGTCACTGAACTTAAGAACTTACCGATTCTAAATGTAACTTCTCCTGTTTCCGTTATTCCACACCTTACAAATATTGATGTTGATCATAATATGCCCTCAGATCAGAACTTTAACTATTATACTACTCATGACTTTCATTCCAATTATGATATAAATGACTTTTCAACACACTCGAAGTCCTTTGCTGCTTTACACTGCAATATTAGAAGTTTGCAGTGTAATCTTGAGAATTTTGTTCATTTGCTATCTGAATTGCAGTTCCCTTTCTCAGTATTGGGGCTTTCGGAAATTAAGTTTAAGGTTGATAAGGATATCATAACAAATGTTAATATTCCAGGTTATAATTTTATTTCACAGCCAAGCCTCTCAAATGCAGGGGGTGTTGGCTTCTATATAAACAATAATTTAACTTTTACTGTTCTATCAGAACTATCAACTACAGATGTCGATTTTGAAGCTCTTTGGATAGAGATTAATTGTGACGGTCAATCCAATCTAATCTGTGGAGTTGTATATAGACACCCAAATGGAAATTTGGATAATTTCATGGTTTATATTAACAAGGTAATTGAAAAGATACATCTGCAAAATAAGTATTCCCTCATAATGGGTGACTTCAATATTGATCTCTTGAATTCTTGCAAACCATCAGATGATTTCATTAATACCCTTGCTTCCTTCTTTTACCAACCTCACATTTTACAACCCTCGAGGATAACGGATCACACTGCTACTCTAATTGATAATATTTTCTTTAATTCTATTGAGCATTTTACTCTCAGTGGGAATATAGTTTATGATCTTACTGACCACTTGGCTAATTTCATTATTCTGAGTAATCTTAGTTCTCTCCCTTCCAATATAAAAGGATATAAAAGGGACCACTCTAATTTTAACCAATCGACCTTAATCAGTGAGTTGCAATCTATAGACTGGCATAGTATTTTACTTCTGATTCTGATCCATCTGATATGTTCTGCTCATTTTACTCTACACTTTCTGATATAGTAGATAAACACATTCCTTTGAAACAATTATCTAAGAAAGAATTAAAATTTCAGTCCAAGCCATGGATAACTCAGGGAATAAAAGTGTCTATTTAAGTAAAAAATAAATTTTATAAAAAATATTTAAAGACCAAATCTTACTATTTTCACTCCAAGTTTAAACTTTATAGGAATAAATTAAACCATTTATTAAAACTTAGCAAAAAACAATATTACAGTAATTATTTTTTGAAACACAGTAAAGATGGTAAAAGAATTTGGAATGGTATTAAACAAATTATTCATTTTAAGCCTCCAACAAGTCAGAGAACCATTAAAATTATTACCGATAGTAATGTCATAACTGATCGTCATACGATTGCCGATATGTTCAATAATTTTTTTGTTAATATTGGAAAGGACATTGCTTGCTCAATACCAAATGTTGAAATGTCTCCTTTAGAGTATTTAAAAACTCCTCTCTGTAATAGCTTTTTTATTTCTCCTATAACAGCAGAAGAAATTGAAAATGAAATTACTAAACTGAAATCTAGCAAAGCCACTGGTCTTTTTAGTATCCCTGTGACCATTCTCAAAATTTTGAAAACTGTTATATCTAAGCCTTTAGAGGTTTTGTTCAATGCTTCCTTTGAGACTGGTATAGTACCAGATAGTTTTAAATTAGCAAATGTAATTCCAGTCTATAAAAAGGGATCCCAGAACTGTTTATCCAATTATCGACCAATTTCCTTGTTGTCTGTTTTTAATACATTGCTTGAAAAGCTTATGTGTAATAGGTTAGTTGACTTCCTTGAAAAGAAAAAAGTATTCTTTGATAATCAATTTGGTTTTAGGGCTAAGCATTCCACTGATTATGCTATCCTTAGTATTGTCGATAAGATTTAAAGGGCATTTGATGAGAGGGATTTTTCTTGTGGTATATTTTTAGATTTCAGTAAGGCATTTGATACCATAAATCATGAGATATTGTTAAAAAAACTTGAGTTCTATGGCATCCGTGGGATTGCAAATCAGTGGTTTACTTCATATCTTGCAAATCGTCGGCAAACAGTTACTGTAAATGGTGTAACTTCTACTCTGGTTAATATTACATGTGGCGTTCCTCAGGGGTCAGTCCTTGGACCAATCCTTTTCTTGTTATATATTAATGACTTTCACCATCGTTCTAAAGTTTTTGATTTTCATTTATTTGCTGACGACACTAATTTATTCTGCAAACATAAAAATCTCACCTCTCTACAGGCAAGTATGAACAATGAACTCTCTAATGTGAATTCCTGGCTTTGTGCTAATAAACTTTCTCTTAATATAGAAAAAACTAGTTTTGTAATTTTTCATCCTCCTCAAAGGAAATTAACATTCAACTTCCACCTAACTCTAAATGGGAAGCGGTTGCAACAGGAATCTTGTATTAAATACCTAGGAATCTTAATTGATTCAAATTTATCCTGGAAACCTCAAATCGCATGTACTGTAAAGAAAATTAAAAGAAGTGTAGGCATCTTGTCTAAGCTTCGCCATTATGTTAATATTGATATTCTTACTAATCTCTATTATTCTTTAATCTACCCATTTTTGACCTATGGTATAATTATCTGGGGTAATACATACTCAACTACACTTCAGCCTTTATATATTTTACAGAAAAAAGCAGTTCGATTTATGACTTTTTCTACATTTGATGAGCATTCAACTCCACTGTTTAGATTATTAGAAATTATGAAGCTTTCTGATCTTGTTACATTTCATATTGCACTTTTTATGCATAAATTTCATAATAACTCATTGCCTTCGAATTTTGATACCTTCTTCAATTCAGTGCTTAATATTCATAACTACAATACACAAAGTGCAGCAAATCAATCTTATTACCTGCCTCGAGCTAGAACAAACTATGGAATATTTAATATTCGCTTTCAAGGACCAAAGGTATGGAACTCTCTTGGGAAAGATATAAAGTCAACTCCTTTTAGTAAATTAAAAAAAAAACTAAAAAATGAATTGCTGTGCCAATATTAATTTCATTCTGGTTTCTGTTTTCCCTAGGGTAATGAGTTTCTTCTCAGTTTATTCTGTGATTTATTTGCTGCCTTAAATTTGATTTTTCGTTTATTATATTCAGGATTTCATCCAAGTTTATCTGTCCTTCTCCCCATGGCTTGTAAATTTTGTTTGTCCTTTTTATAGTTATCTATAGTTCAATGTGTGTGTGTGTGTGTGTGTATGCATCATTCTGACCCTTATGTTGTAATTTATTCTATGTAGTTTGGTTTCCTAGCCTTGTTAACTTTCTAGTTATTTAGGAAGCCAACACCCCATTTAGCTTTAATTCTTACTTCATGTACATTAATTTTTTTTTTCAAGTATAAGGGGTCAATAAAAGTTGTTGTTGTTGTTCTTGTTGTAATTAGGCGAGTAGGGATTGGATTAACCTGCGATCAGGGGTACTTTTCCTTAGACATGGTGGGAAAAGGTACGCCTGATACAATTTCTTAACGAGTCGTCTGCTCGTAGTCCAGAATCTGGACTTTACTCTGATTGGCCGAAAAACAATAGAGCTCTTGGAGCCTCGCTCTGATTGGTTACAGAATTGCAAATCATACTTCTTGTAAATTGGTTAACAGCTGCTGAAATTATGGCCGCCGAGAAGGATTTCAACAGGAGTGATCTTTAGGCTCTGTTTACAGCTGCTGTTGCTTCGACTTCAGATTTTTTTCAAAAACCTTTAAAGGAAGAGCGGAGAGAATGCATCCAAAGAATGATTTGAATAAAAGAAGGCATTACGGTTGTACTTCCTACGGGATTTGGCAATAGTGTTATTAATACAGGCCTGAACATTCAAGAAGAAAATGCATAAAGAAAATATATTCGGAAGCAACAATTTGCGAATCCAAAAAGAACCGAATAGAACTTTAGGGCTGCCATATTCGGGGAATCAGCCGAGCTTGACAGAGAAATTCGACACTGTTTACGGAATCGCTGAACAATCTCAACACACTTCTAACAAAATGATAGCTGAGTACCTGCTGCTGAAAAAGTAGAATTTCTCAAAGTCCGTATTCCACATATCAATTTTTATAGCATCTTTTATTGGCATCTCAAATATTCGAGTTTAAATAAAGTTCATTGCACTGTTGATTGCGCCTGATGATGACATGAAGAATTCCGGCTTTTTCTGCCATTTTATCTCGAAATTCTTTGTTCCTTGATGGTTTGAACAGAGAAACCGCACCAACTATCAAGCAGGATTTGCAGAAATAGCTTTGATTGCAGACATCAAAGCCAGAGTGCTATTTTGTTTTTGTCGCGTCTTTACTTGAATCGCAGCGTGCAGGTGATTTCCGGTAAAATCTGATTGGCTCACATTTATAGCATGACACATGATAACATCACTCTTGACAGGTGGGCGGCAGACGACTCGTTAAGAAATTGTATCAGGCGTACTTTTTAGCGCCCTGTCTCAAGAAAAGTACGCTTGATCCCAGGTTAGGATTGGATCTAGCGTGCAGATTTTCGTTCTCAGCATTCCAATGACTTTCTTTATCGTTTCAACTTCAGGCAGATAGAATGAATCGAACGTAGCTGGTGTGTTTGAAGAATCATCAGAAACGGTAGTTGCAAGTAGTGATCCTTTGTTTCTGTGAAGGTTGTTTCTTATGAGAAGGATTTTATTTCGAAACGATTTGTTAAAGTCTTCAGCAAGAAGTTCCAAAGTCGTGTGGGATGGTAATTCGTCCTTTGTTTTATGAAATAGACCACGAACAATTTTCAGTAGTTTGGTTTTGTGAGAGAGGTGCAGCATTGCGGTTTATCACTATATCATGACTAATTATCACTTATGATATATCAAGAAATATCTTGTATGTTTCTTGTAAGCAATGTTGATAATATCATGATTAATCAATGGTTTTATAAGGGACTGATTTTTTGATATTCCGCATTAGGTTTTTATCATATAAGCATAATTTATCATGATATTATCAGAATATTTAATTAAGTAAGAATTTCTTCTTCCCCCTGTGATATAGGTAGCGTTCCTTTTAACCAACCTAAAACCGGATTCTGCGATCGAAAAATTAGATTTCCTGTTCCATTTATGGCGAAACCAATCTTAGATTGCAATCTAAACAATCTACCTCCGAACGTGGATCGTTCGGATTGGTAACTAAAACTGGTTTAAGATTTCCGTTCCATTTGTCATCGGGGAGCGAGTTTGGTGTGGATTATACGACGTGGTCTGTCAGCTCGGCACACAACAAACAACATGGCGGAGGAAATATGGGACTTTTCAGCCTGTTCAGGTACAAGGTGTTTTAATCATTTTCCTTTACATTGAGCAAAAGGTCTTAAAACCAGAGAAATGTTTAATTTTTGTTTCATTTATAAGTCAAGTTCAGGAAATAGTTGAAAACAACTGGAAGTTCTTTGGGTATAATGTCTATATTTTTTGCAGTTCTCTCAACAATCGACCCTGACCAGCTTATCGTTCAGGTTCAAACTCCAGCCGCCGCATTTGAAACTCCGCTATTGCAAGTTAAATGGTCAAGGAATGAAGTGCTGTTTCTTCTGTCTTTGTACAAAGAAAGGGAGAACTTTTTCAAAGACAAAAAGTCAAAGAAGAAAACTTTGTGGGAGGAAATATCGAAGGAGATGCAAGAGAAAGGATATGGCTACACTGGTGCTCAATGTGAAACGAAGTTTAAGAACTTAAAGCAAAATTTCACAAAAACAGTCGATCACAACAACGTGTCGGGCAACGACAAAAAGACGTGCCCATATTTTGAGGAGCTGAGCGATATCTTTGGCATGACACCTTCTGTAAAGCCAGTGGCAGTTTGCTCCAACAGGGCTGGTCCTGTTGGTGAACACCTCATCCGTACAAGTTCAAGTTCAGGTTCTTTTGCAGAAGCTGCAGCATCTTCTACTGATGGACGAAGACCATCATTGGACAACGAAGAAACTCCGCGCAGAGAGGTTAAAAGGTCCAGGGCCAAAAGGGCTCTTCAGAGTAAGGAGAGTCTCACTGATTTGTTCAAAGAGTACCAGCGGGAACAAAGGGAAAAAGAAGAGGAAAAGGAGAAACATGTCATGGAAATGCACCAGCAAAAGATGCAACGATTTGACAGGTTGCTGGAGCTATTTGAAAAGGACATTTCGAAATAAGGCATGTTAAGTTACTCTGGTTTATTGTCAATTATTTTAAATACATTTACATATTACATATTCTCGAGGACCATTTAATTGTCAGAAATTATTCTTTCTCGAAATATTTCATATTTATTGAGATGTTACAAATGAAATTGACTTGCAGTTCAGACAATTTTGGCATAAATGTATTTATTATTGAGATATTTTCAACTTGCAAAGGCAAAATAATTTAATTCAATTTTTGTGGAATGTGAAAAGTTTTCTACAGTATTTACAAAATTAAAAGGGCAATTTTTGATTGACAGTTGGCCAGTTTTGTAGCATGATTTGATAACAACCCCTCCATGTGATACCAAGATGTTCTTGGAAGTGTTGGCATGTTCTGTTTCAAAAAATGAACAATTTTCTACAGAACAAAGAGTTACTTTGACAACAAACAATGACCATGGACAAAACTGCAACACCATTTGTAACTAACATTAGTTCCAAATGTTAAAACAATACCCTCCATTCAATGGAGGCTATTGCTTTCATTGTCCTTAAGAACTTGCTTCGGAAGGCCACATTATGATCAGCCAAGCCTCTTAAGAATCTTGCTTGTTTGCCCACATTCATCCTTTTACCCTTCATCAAAGGGTTTATTCAGAACAAAACCAATGTGCAATAACTTACTTGGCAATTAATTTATCCATGAGCACACTCGCAATGTACCAAATCCATTACATAGTTCAAAATCAATTGCTCTGATTTGTCCTGACCTTTTTCATTTTAGAGTAATTATAATAAAGTATGCTGCAGAAAATAATTGGAGGGTTAGAAAATAAAAAAAAAACTGGCTCGACAGTCAAGCTGAGTTTATAACAGCAGACTGGTAAATAATAGCCTTTCCAGGCTGAAAGTGTCTGTGAAAAGGGAGGGAGAAGGGTACTTGAAAGTTGTGCTATGGCAATGCTTTACCGGAGGTTACAACCCTAACCCTTACATATAACTTGTAAAATGGAAGTACAGTAAAAACCCACGTGTAAGACCCTACTTGTTTAGAGTTTGGCAAAACAGGTTCTTATATTTTGGGGTATTAAAGTAGCAAATTTCTGCCAGGAGGTTCTTAATTTTCTAGGTTCTTACATGAGGGTTTTTACTGTATTATGATCAATTATCACATACCTACAGAAGCGGTCACTAGGTCTGCAGTCTGCAGTCTGCAGTCTGGGTTTTACACTGACCACAACAGGGATGTTGCATCTCCTTTGTTCATTTTTCACTTAAAACCCTTTTACAAATAAAATAATGAAATGAATTGACCACTTAGTGTGACTGAAAAAGGTACCCCTCTTGTGCAGACTATCCGCCCTCCCAGTGAAGCCTTCCTTTTGGGAACCTGCTTGAATTAGTTATTTGTCTTAAAAATGTATTGTTTTGCACCATACAGACAGAGATGAAGTGCAAAAGTTCAGCAAATCATGTCCATGATTTCAGCTCTCTTTCGAACAGCATTGTTGTCATCAGCAAAAATATTAACAAAGTTATTGGCATCATCATCATCGTCTAGAGGTTGTAGAAAATCATCTATTTCATCATTTGAATAAATGCAGAAATTGTGGAGTGTGCATGCTGCTATAACTAATTTTGGTAAAAACCTGATTCTGTCAATATCCACCATGACTCTCAACTTCCGGAATCTTCCTTTCAAAAGACCAATGCCACATTCAACGACAATCCGTTTTGAACTTAGACGATTTGTAAAACGCTTTTGCTGTGCAGTAAGATGGCCATTGTCCTTAAATCCTGTCATCAACCAGGTTTTTAAAGGATAGGCTGCATCTCCAATGATGTACGTTTGTCCTGGAAGTATGTCATTTGTTCTGGTCTCTGCATCATGAAATAAAGGGCTGTTTCTCAGAACGCGTGCATCGTGCGCTGCTCCAGGCCAGCCACAGTAAACATCGGTGAATATCATGTCAGCATCACAAACTACCTGAAGCTGCATTGAATGAAACCCTTTTCTGTTTATGTAATGTTCATGATGGTCATGTGGCGCCTTTATAGGGATATGTGTGCCATCAATGGCCCCAATGCATGGAGGTAAACCATTGTTCTCACTGAAACCCTCAATAGTCCGCATTAACCTGTCTCCAGAAGGCCACTGGATAAAATCAGGAGCAACGTTGTTCACAAGTGCGTTGCAGATTCTCGTGGTAACTCTCAACACGGTTGAACGTGACACATCAAACCGGTCTGACACTGACCTGATGCACTCAGGGTTTCCAAGGTACCAAACCGTTATTAGCAGCTGTTTTTCAATGTTAACAGTAGGACGACCTCTTTCTCGGGGTACTGGGATCTCAGGGCAGGTTCCCAAAATGTTGACAAGCCTTTGGGCCGTCGGTCTCGAAAGTCTGAAGTGCTGGCGAAAGGACGAATCTGACATAGCTGGAACTATTCTCTCAACGTACGACTCAGTGCGAACTTCAGCGTTTCTACAATTTCTCAAAAACTCCTCGAGCATCATAAACATAAGGATGTCTTCCTTTTTATCGCGTGTTTCATCAGTTGGCCCTTGGAGAAGTTCCTCCAACAACGAGAAAAATGCTAGTGGCGCTCGGCGAATTATGCCCGCCATGTTTGTTTTGAAAGAGAAATGGTTACCAGGCCCCTTGGCGTTGTTGCGTAATCTATTTTTAGATTTTTGTTCCGGCTGAAACGAAAATTGAAACAATCTGGATTCACTAGATTCGAAACTGGATTGGTTAAAAGGAACGCTACCATAGTGATAAATCATGATATTATCAGAATATTTAATTAAGTAAGAATTTCTTCTTCCCCCTGTGATATAGTGATAAATCATGATATTATCAGAATATTTAATTAAGTAAGAATTTCTTCTTCCCCCTGTGATATAGTGATAAATCATGATATTATCAGAATATTTAATTAATCGCTTTGATGATCCATACGATGTTTTTGAAATTCATATTTAATCAATACATGTTTCGGATGAAACATCATCCATCGTCAGTTGACAAATGAGAAATAAACTAAAGTTGAGCAATAAATAGTGTAACAAAGTGAGATATAACATGAATAATTAAGGATGAAGGCGAGAACAGAATAAAAACACCCAACCACGAAACTTCGAAATTTGAGCCGACACGCAATTATGCCATTTAATGCTGACGAAACAGTGATCAACATGTCTTCCCACCAATTGTCCTCTGAGCAATGCGATGCACTCAAAAATGGTCTGACTCATTCCATCTGTCCTCCATCTATACGCAAGTCTGACATCTATACTTGCTTCGAACTTATTCATGGCTCCATGGTCAAGAAAATCGTTGATCGTGGTCAAACTGGTAAGCTCCAAGCTGCATTATCGCATCTTGCGAGCTCCTACATCGCCTCTGATCGTGTATCTCACAATGATCGGAAAGTACTCCAAGTCTTGAAAAGTCTCAAAAGGAATAAGAACATTGTCATTCTGAAACCTGACAAAGGGAATGGTGTGGTCATTTTGGACAGGACAGTTTATGATAGCAGTATCCTTAACATCATCTCGGATTCGTCCAAATTCAAGAAACTTAAGGATGATGCAACTCTCTTAAGGGAGGGCCAATTACAACGGTTTCTTCGCAACCTGAAGAAGAATGATGAAATTGAGAACACCATTTATGACAAGACCTATCCATCAGGATCTCAACCAGCCAGAATTTATGGCCTTCCTAAGATGCATAAGGTTCAAGATCACTCTTCGACACCTCCCTTCTGGCCCATTGTTTCTTCGATTGGAACCTATAACTACAACCTAGCTAAGTATTTATGTACATTGTTAAACCCTCACATCCCTAATGACTACTGTGCTCATGACACATTTACTTTTGTTAGTGAAGTCACTAGACTCCATACCCTAAATAAGTTCATGGTTTCTTTCGATGTCGAAAGTCTTTTCACCAACATTCCCCTCATCGAATCTATCGACTTAGCAGTAGACTACATTATGAAGGGCAATCCAGATATTAAATTAGGACGGGAAAATCTTACTAAGTTATTTTTCTTTGCCACTGCTCAAACCCATTTTTCATTTTTGGGTAATTTTTACGATCAAATTGATGGGGTAGCCATGGGCTCCCCGCTTTCTCCTGTATTAGCTAATCTCTTTATGGGTCACCATGAGAAACGCTGGTTAGAGAATTACAATTCAGGTATCAAGTTTTACCGTAGATATGTCGACGACACCTTTGCTTTGTTTAATACCGAGCAGGATGCTTTATCTTTCTTTAGTTATATCAACAGCCAGCATCCTAACATCAAGTTTACTATGGAGAAGGAAGAAAACCACAAGCTTCCCTTCTTAGATGTGCTTTAAGATAACCATAGTAATCAGGGCATTATTTCCTCAGTTTTCCACAAGAAGACCTACACCGGTCTTCTCACTACTTTTTACAGCTTTGTACCTTTCAGTTACAAATTAGAACTAGTACGCACTCTGGTTGACTGAGTATTTAAAATTAATAATACTTGGACTGGTTTTCACTTGGACATAAGCAACCTTACCAGAACATTAAGGAAGAATTTGTTTCCTTCTAGCATTATCGAGAATGTTGTTAGAAAATTTCTCAACAACTACTTTACCTCCGATTCCTCTCAGAGTGTTGCTCGGAAGGACAATTGTTTGTATTTTAAATTACCGTACATCGGTCCTTTTTCCATCATAACAAAACACAGAATTAAGAAATTAGTCAACAAATTTTGCAGCGACCTGGAAATTAAGTTGGTGTTCACCCCGTTTAAAATTAGGAGTTGGTTTGGGGTGAAGGATCCTATCCCTGCGGGTTTACGATCGCGAGTCATTTACAAGTTTTCATGTGCAGGCTGTAATGCCTGTTATATTGGTGAAACCAATAGACATTTCGCCACCCGCATCCGTGAACATCTCGCCTCCGACAAACATTCCCACATATTTAAGCACTTGAGAGGTTCTGAAAATTGTCGCTCCCGGTGTTCAGAAGACTGTTTTAAAATCCTCGACTCTGCTTCCACACGTTTCCAATTGAAAATCAAAGAAGCCATGCATATCCTTTGGGAGCAGCCATCTTTAAATCCCAA
>NC_090896.1:16581143-16588643 GCF_036669925.1 Montipora capricornis
ACTGGGGGCCCTTGGTATAGCCTCCTATGCCTATGGTAGTTTTTTAGTGCCTGTGATGAACAAGTTGCCTGCAGAACCGAGACTCATCATAACTCGACACTTTGAGGGTGGAATTTGGCATCATGAAAAATTGCTGAAATCGTTTCCGGAAGAAGTAGAAGCCAGGGAAAGATGCAGTCTTATGGGGGACTAAGAAAAGAGGAAATGACCTTAAGTTCCAACTGCTGCGACAATTCTGTCTTCAACTAAGAGGCGTAATCAAGGTTCACTGACTTGCGCTTATTGCGGAAATCTTCATCCTTCGGTTGATTGTCCAATGGCAGTAGATGTACGCACACGACTCGGCATCTTGAGGAGAAAGGGAAGGTGCTTCACGTGCCTGATGGGGCAACACTTAAGCAGAGATTGTACGTCAAAGCTACGATGCAAGGATTGTGGTGGTCGACACCATGTTAGCATTTGGGATAAATTCGTCAAATGTCTCAGCCACAGACAACATTTTGCCAACCATCTTTGTTCCCAAACACTGATCAAGGTGGAGGATTGGGAGGTTGTCAACAAATATCAACCCTGTACATTGATGCGAAAATCTCTGTGATGTTACAAACTGCTCACGCAGTTGTCTCGGGAGCAGGCCCTGATGCGACGTTTCTGATGGCAAGAGATATTTTGGATAGCTGCAGCCAAAGATCGTATTTGTCATGCAGACTAAAGGAAGACCTAAAGCTGCAATTCATTTGCACTGAGAAACTGATGATAAAGACGTTCGGCTCAGAAGAGGGTCAGATGTAAGAGTGTGAAGCTGTACAGTTTAGCCTCAGAGGATTGGACAATGATCTGAACTGTTACATGACAGCCTTTGTGGTACCTGTTATATGTGCTCCTCTGCAGAATCAAGCCATTGAGAATGCCTTCCAGAGTTACCCTCACTTAAAGGGGATGCAGCTTGCTGTTGGTCCTACTGAGAAACCTGCCCTTGAAATAGATATGTTGGTTAGTTCTGACAGTTATTGGAACATAGTCACAAGACAAATAAAACGTGGAAACTCTGGACCAGTAGCCTTAAACACAAGACTTAGAGGGGTGTTGTCTGGTGCTGTCAATCAGCCAAGCACTGCTACTTCCCTCGCAGTCAACTGTGTGAGTGCTCTGCTCACACCTTAAGGACAGATACACAACTCGTCGATCTGGATGACCAGTTGGCAAGGTTTTGGGAGCTCGAATCTATTGGAATAAGGAGAACTGTGACACCGTACATGAGAAATTCAGGGTAGAATTCAACTTCAATGGTGAGAGATACGAGGTTAAGCTACCTTTGAAGAGTTCCCACCCTGTGTTGCCAGACAATTATGAACTGAGTTTTAGACGACTAGAAAGCAACGTAAGAAGACTGAGGCAGCACCAGGAAGTTATGAGTGAATATAATGTTGTTAGGGAATAAATGGAAAGAGGGATCATTGAAGGTATCTCATCATCTAAACTGGCTCCTGCAGGGAAGGTCCACTACCTGCCCTATCATGAGGTTCTAAGAATTAAAAAGCAAACAACAAACCTATGAGTGGTATACGACGCCTCTGCATCCACCAATGGTGTTTCATTGAACAGTTGTTTTCATGCTGGCCTATCCCCTCTCGCAAACCTGATGAATACTCTTGTACGATTTCGCCAGAACAAGATAGCCTTGATAGGTGACATTGAAAAGGCGTTTTTAATGGTCTCAGTGTATGAGGAAGACAGAGATACCTTGCGATTTCTTTGGATTGACTACTTATCTAAGGAGAATCCCTGTATTGTTGTGAAGCATTTAGCTAGAGTTGTTTTTGGAGTCAACGCAAGCCCGATTCTGGTCAACGGAACACTAAGGCATCACATCTCGACCTAAGAGGAAGTCGATCCAGAGTTTGCGAACAAGATGC
Organism: Montipora capricornis; assembly: GCF_036669925.1. Lineage (NCBI taxonomy): Eukaryota > Metazoa > Cnidaria > Anthozoa > Scleractinia > Acroporidae > Montipora > Montipora capricornis. The sequence continues at coordinate 16,583,060 of NC_090896.1, forward strand.
CAAAGTCACTCTATGTGGATGATCTAAGCACTGGAGTCGATTGTGTGCGGGAGGGGCTGGAATTTTCTTAGTGGGCTGGGCCCTGAATGAGTGAAGGACGGTTCAGGCTTCGAAAATGGATCTCAAACGCCAACGAGCTGATGAAATTGTTTAATGAGTCTGAACCAAATGCATACAACAAAAATTCGTCCACTTCTTGAATACACATCACCCATCTGAGGAGGCATCCCAAACTATCTGGCTGAGGATCTACAGCGTATTCAATATTGCTCTCTAGACATATCAGGTCTAACCAGAGTGACTCTGGAGCCCCTGAATGTAAGAGAGGACAGTCACACAGCACACGCTTTTAAGGAAATCTTACATTCAGAAGGTCCCCATCCTTGCTGTAAGTTTCTAATTTCAAGACCCCAATCGTATTCCCTTAGGGCTCAACGAGTGGGAGTTCCCATTCCATGAACGAATAGGAACATGAACTCTTTCATACAGCATGGGGCTAGATTGTTAGGAAACAAATCATATAAAGCATAGTCTATATTTTACGTTTATTTTATTTTATTCTATTTATTTAATTTTAATTATTGTTATTGATGTAATTCTGTTTCGCGAAAATCAAATAATAAAGCCTTATATATACCCAACTCTAAGTTTCCTGCGAGAACGGTGTCAGAAGAAGATGAAAGCTATGCAACCTTTTTCTCCGGACCCTGTGGCGTAGAGTACGAGGACAAGTACTTGGAGGTTATCTGGAACAACAAGGAAGACACTCTTACAATGAGACTTTACCTCAATTTACCGGCTTCAAAGCCCAATTTTCTCCGTGTTATTGCAAGAATCTATGATCCCCTTGGGCTGATCTCACCAGTGCTTATGTTGATGAAGATCCTACTCCAAAAACTGCGTAACGACAAGAAGATGTGGGACGAATCTCTCGACCACAAATCTGCAAGGCGCTGGAGCATTTAGATTACTAATTTACAAAGGACTAGCGATATCCCTATTCCACATTGTTATGTATCTGCTGCTGTAGGACGGATTGAATCGGCAGAGCTGCATGGTTTTAAGAATCCTTCGACACCGCCAATGCTGACTTAGTTTTGTGAGGATGGTAACAGACCTGGGAACATTCACTAGAGTAGTCGCTTTTCAAACCCAAGTCGCCCCATTGAACAAAAAAACCATTCCTAGGCTTGAATTGGTCAATGTTGTTTTCCTGTCAAGACTAGTTGTGTACGTTAGAGAAGCTCTTGAGAAATCCCTTGTCATTAACAAACAGTGTTGCTGGACTGACTCACTAGTCTCACTGTATTGGATAACTGGGGGAGTCAAGAGTTTGGAAACAGTTTGTGCAGAACCGTGTAGATAAAGTTTGCGCTTGTGTCGAACCGAAACAGGGGAGGTTCTGTCCTGGAGTTGACAAGCCTGCATATCTGCCATCCAGAGGTGTTAAGGATTCTGTTCTCAGTTCTGACGCGAAATGGTAGAAGGGACCCTTCTGTTGAAGCTACCTAAAGACTAAAGATGCTTAGCCATTACAACTCCTAAAAAAGACTGAGAATCCCCCTTGATGAATTATTAGGGGAAATGAAGGCACAGTCCCCGAGATATTTTAGTATTGCACTAAATGCTACCAGATCAAGTGGGTGAAGGAGTTGCAGAAAGCCATAGAAGAAGAAAGGCTCGAAGAGCTGGCAGCAAGTCTTGGAACCATGGAGTTACAAGATGTAAGGGAAGGCCGATGTATTCTAATTTGCTGTATGAAACTAAGTGTCCTGCTCTTATCCGCCCCCATTCCCCCCTCCCACCCCAGTCCTCTTACTACCTTAATCATAAGGAACTGCCATGAAAAGGATAATTATGCACAACTGTGTTAAGGAAACTTTTGCAGGGCTTCGCACTCACTATTGGCTAATAAAGGGTCGGCAGATTGTCAAGAAAGTGATCTAAAGTTGGAACAGGTGTCGGACGCTAGAGGGGAAGCACTACTCTCCACCACCCACTGCTCAGCTACCTCACTTTAGGCTTGAGGATCAACACCCATTTTCAAGTGTTCGAATTGACTTCTTGGACCGCTCTTTGAGAAAATGAAAGGAAAGGAACTTTATGTAAGTGTCTAGTCGTTCTAGCGCTGGAGCACTAATTGGGGACCCTGTAAACTGAAATTAACAGTTAACACAAATCAAGTCAAATGTTTGAGGGAACCGAATTCCAGAGCCGCACATCTGAAGCTTTACACTGCATTGTACTCTTGCGCAACGACTACCCAGGCGTTCCTGCATAGTTTTAGAAGATTTGTCGGAGAACAATGTGTTCCCAAGTTCAGCTGCTGACTCCGCAGGTGACATCTTTCTTGAGTGAGAGGAGATTGAATATCGATTTAACTTAGCAAAAGCACCCTGTTGGGGAGGCTTTTCGAAGACGTGGTTTAAATCTACTTAGAGGTGCCTTAAGAAGCAACTTGGAAATACTAAGCTCACGCTTGAAGAGTTGATGACGGTTCTAATTGAAGTGGACGGAGGAACCTCTAATACTTTCTCATCTCCTGTCTGGAAGGAGAAAACTAAAACTTCCTTACATCCGGCAATACTTTTTGGATTCTACCACTACCAAAGATCTAGAGACCATGACTAGAAGGACCCGATATTAAGTGGCACTGGCTGATCACCAGGGTGGACACTCTGAAGAATTGAAAGATTGATCACCGGGAGTGGAGGAATTGTACCTAGAACTGCAGCGCAAAATTGGAGAACGTGACAAGGCAAGCGCAGTTATTGACAGGCCTTTTCAATACTATAAACTAGAAAACCATCAGACAAGACCCTCTTTATTACCCTTTTCGAGTCTTCTACAATTAATACTATAGCCAAAATTCTATTTTGTGACAACTGTTTACCGCCTTAACACTGCTTACAACCCCAAAACGATAACTTCAACAATAAACTTTCACCCTCGTCACAAAATTTTGGATACAGGAAACAACAGGGAGCTTGAAACAGCGACGACAACGAGAACGTCACAAATTTGCATGCTAAGTGAACAAAAACAATAGCTTCGCACGCCCCGCACGTACGTTTTTCACTTTTGTCCATTTCTATACCGTCGTCAGCAGTACAAACACGTCAGCACTAAATTTAGAGCCGTGCCGACCAGTGTCACTTTTGAGAAACTACCGCACTCTTGTAATATTAAAAAAAACTTAAAATAGTCATGAAGAGATTACAATAATGTAAAAAAAACAATGTTCTTTTTGCTGTCGCCCGCACCGTTGCTTAAGCTCCCCAATAATTACTCTGGCCAGTAATGGCAACGAATTATAAATCATTTTAGATTTCAGTCTTTCATTATTTCCTGTGCATCAAAATGCCCAACAGAAAGCATGTGGCAGTGTTTTGATTGGGCAATGCACAATAAAAGGCGTGTGGCGCTGTTGACACCACTGGTCACAAGATACTATACTGGTAACTAAAAGAAAAGTACATTTGAAGTGCGGGTTTCAGACGAGGCACCATCAATCCTTTGCTCTCATTCTTTCCTTTCACGGTGCACCCTTCTGCCAGTCCCTCCTCCTTTGTTCGTTATCCATCTCGCTTTATTCCCCTCAGAATCCTAAGCCGGTGTCCATTTTGATACTACAGTAATTATTTACCAATAAGCCCAACTGTTTTTCAGAAATTTGGACTAGAATCGGCCAAAAAAAGTTCACAACAAAGGGGCTCGGCCTTTAGCCGCGGGTTTGATCAATTTTTTCCTCTCTCAGGTGTCGATAACTAAAGGAAATTTTACGCAGATTCTTCCCAAGGGAGCCGTTTGTTAAATAGCTTTCACCTTATGAAGAGTTTACTCGCCATCGCTCTCGCCCTTATTCTCCGTCTCGAACTCGTTGTCTTCTTCATCGATTTCCTTCGCCTCAGCAAAACAGTGATGATAATATAGCCTCAACATCCTCCACTGTTCGATGGTCCTTGAAGTCTTTTGGTTGGTTAAATTTAAGGTTGTAAATTTTGCGACACACATGACATATTTTTTGTTTTGTTTGTTTTGTAGAGATTTATCAGAAAACCAGCTGACGGATCTTCCGCACGGCATTTTTGATAAGAATGCTAAGCTAAGTAGCCTGTAAGGACCAAATTTGTGTTATATAACATTGGAAAACAATTCAAAGCTGTTATGACCTTAAAGAAAGCATATTACTAAATGCCCTTACAAGCTACACTTGTACATTTATTTGTTTTCATCTTGCTTTATGCCCCCTCAGAATCCTAAGCCGGTGTCCATTTCGATACTACAGTATTTATTTACCAGTAAGGCCAACTGTTTTTCCAGAAATCTGGACTTGAGTCGGCCAAAAAATTTCACAACAAAGGGGTTCGGCTTGTGGCCGAGGGTGTGATAGATTCTTTCCCGGTCAATCCAAAACGCAGAGTGAAGACCGTGCAGACCGTTAAGGCGTTACCCTTACTATTATTGAGAGCTAACCGTAAACAGGCTAACCTGAATGTTATTTAGGCCTTATTTAGGCCGGATGGTCAGCGGCGCCTGTTATGGCTGCCACGTGTAATTTGTGTCTGTAAAAATTGTCTTTGTGTGTCGAAATTTCTCTCCTTTGCGCTTAACATGTGGCATGGTTTGGTTCCGTACTACTTATGTGGTTCAGTGGTGTACTTTATTGTGCCATCTTTGGACTTGTGGCTGTTCTGTGGTCACTGGTTTGGTTCGATCAATCGATCCCAGTTGTCCGGCCATGTCAGATCCTGTGATACATCAACTTCAACACCTGCTAGGCTGGAGTACTCCAGTCCTTTCTTGAGGTCAGTCTAAATCCATCATTCCATCTTATTTATGGAACAGACTCGAGGATTTGGGTATTCGTAAACGTTTTCGCTCGAGGAGAGGCGGCCATAGATCTCGCCATCGGTCTGGCTATCCTGCGGCTCAAGCCGCAGGCCTCCTGTCATTTAATATTGGTCTCGCTTTACCTGCTCCTGGACAGGAAATTCGTGAATCCATCACAGTTCCCTCGCTTCTGATACGTAATGCTCGCTCATTAGCTCCAAAGATCGACGAGCTTCAATGTATTGTTGCTAATAACGAGGTGGACAAAGTCTGTGTCTCGGACACCTGGTTGTCAGATGTAATACCTGACCCTCCTCTCCTAAATTACGTCTTTTACCGTAGGGATCGCACGTATACTTTCTGGTGGTGGCGTTGCTGTATATGTAAACTGTAAAATCGGGAGCTGTCGTCTCGATGCTCCTGATCTTGATGGTATTTCAGAGTCATTGTGGGTGCATTTGCAACCTACTCGCCTACCCAGGGGCATTTCGTCGATTCTTCTCAGCATTATCTACCACCCCCCTTCAGCTTTTGCAGAGGACAATGCAAAATTATGCGAACACGTTAAAACGATGGTCGACTCTTACACACTCCGTCACCTTGAGTGTCTGGTCTTGGTCACTATAGATTTCCACCCAACATCGACTAATATCGCCCCAACCCCCTTTAAACGCTCCTACGGCTGGACTCAAATTATTAACGTGTTGACCCAGGACTCAGGAATTTTGGACTGGTGTCTGACCAACAAACC
>NC_090896.1:16611143-16623643 GCF_036669925.1 Montipora capricornis
CAATGGATGTGGTCGAGGCTCCGGGAACTGGACACATTTCAGGTGTGGCCACTTACAAGCATGCCTTCCCCAGTCGGTTATTCCCAGTTTCCAGTTACTTTCTCTGTGGTGGATGCGCTGACAGTTTTCTTCGCACTGCCAGTCAAACACTTGAGCTCAACATCGAAGGGCATAGTCTGAAAAGTTTAAGTTTGACCATTCAATTCGTTCACAGATACTTTCCGCAGAATTCCTTGAAGTCCAAGTTTGGCTGCCACGTCAACATTAATGTACATCTTGGTCGAAGCTTCATCAAGTAAAGCATTCACTTTGATTTTACGATTCCCATTTTTCAGGAGCACAGGCACTGTTCCAGTTTCTATACTTTCCGCTGTTGTAGTTATGTGCGTTGTGTGCTCTCTCTGCTTGTTGTTCAGCACCAGGCTCCTGGGGGAATAACATGACCACAATCAGTGACACAATGTTGGTACACCGACGGGATAGCTGTACATTATTATATGAAGATACTTCAACATTACATTGCTAATTCACATTAGGAGATATCTTTATCTAATAAGAAAATTTGTATCCTGTTTAATATTTAATGCGGCAACCTATGTTATCAATAATCTGTTGAAGGCGCTGCGGCATTAAAGTGATAGTTTTGTTTATTATATTAACTGGAATACTGCAAATAGTGCGTATTACCCTGGCTTTGCATTCTTCGAAGGTTTCTTTAGTTATTTTTAGTTGTAAAGCATCATCCTTCAGTCTTACTCTCACTAAATGAAAGAAATTCTCGATAGGGTTAAGGTCTGGACTTCTGGGAGGAATTTCAATTAGAGACATATCACAGTTACAATTCTCCATCGCTCTTTTTGCAGCTCTACTGTTTTGTGAAGGATCCCCATCTTGCAGCCACAACCTACTTCCATTTTTGTTCGCCTACAGGAATAATGAGTTGAAATGCTTTTCAATAAAAGTAGCAAAAAAATTACCCGTTAGGTGATCATATGACTCACAAAGAACTACCCCCTCACTATAGGTTATAGCTACAAAAAGCTTCACTAGCTTACTACCAGTTCCTTCCTTATTGCCCTTTGCTGTGCATCCGAACGTTAATCCTTCGCCTCGTTTTCTCCAAATTCTTTCTTTAGGCGCAGTTGCCACTTTTAATGGGTTTGTTTTGAAAGCGAATGAGACCCCATCCAAGTAAAATGCCACTTGCCTCGTCCAAACGTCGCCATCATAAATTGTTTTCATTACATTGCAAAATGTAACTCGCCTTGGCATATCATCTTTAGTCAATAGTCCTTTCTTTCGCGTCTGCAAATAGTGGAATCCTTGGTGTTGAAGTAAGCGGTTCACTGTTCTCTCGGAAACATCTTCACTGCTCACCCCACTTTCCCGCATTAAATCTCTAAGATAAAAACTGGGATTTTCATTTCTCAGTTTCCTGACGTTTCGAATCAGGAGACGTTGTTGCAGGGCAGTTAGTTTTTGGGGGCGTCCCGTTATTTTTGGGCAAGATGAAATTCTCCGGATTCCCCCTTTTAAAATCCTACAAGCTGAAGTCGGTGAAATGCCGCATGCCCTTGCTATGGCTCTAAGGCTCATATCAGGGTTCCTTCGTAGTTGAAAGACTGTCGCTCTAATCTCAGCGGAGACATATCCTCTAAAAATAATCTTAAGGAATCAAAATCTTTGGTTAATAAGCTGAATACTATGGGAATAGCATATACCCCTATTACTTTTATTCTTTAATTAAGAGGCGAAAAACGTGGCATGTTGGCACAACCATCTTTACGCGAACGTTCCAGTACTGACTGCCATGTTTCGTTACATGAAATTTACACCTTATCACGTAGAGACAATCAGTGACACAATGTAAGTACACCGACGGGATTAATCGAGCATCCCTCCCTCTCTCACCTTTCAATGTTGTTTAGAAACTAAAACGTATTGAACAGTTAGTTTGGGTGCATTGCGCTATGCAACATTGAACGGGGGAAAGGGGATGGGTGTTCCAACAACTTATGACCGTGATTCAAGCTAGACTTTCTCAATTTCAGATCTTACGTTTGATAGGTTGTCAGATTCTTCGCTCTTGTTTAGTGCTGGGTCAGTCACAACTTGCTGTCTGCGATCTGCTTGAATTCGACTGTTGTGAACGTGCAACAGTCTCTTGCGAGGTCCTCTGCAGTTGTTTATCTACACATCCTACTCCTGGTACACGTTTGTCCGTGGCGGTCTCCTCCAAGACAGCGAAAACAGTGTTTTGCGGTTTCCCATCTTTCTGGAATTCCCAGATCTTTAACTTCTCACAACGCCAAAATCCATGGTTTCCACTGCACACTTTGCAAGGGTAAAATTTCAGAGTTTCCGATTTCTGAGCACAAGCAAAGAATACTTTCTCGCTGCGATTACCTCTCAGTTCAATGTTCTAGTTAGACGAATTTACTCCTCTAATGGTCTCCGATGCAGCCATATGAAATTCTGCTTTCTGTAAGACGAATTATTCTAGGGACTCAACTGACTCCCGCTGCCTGTTCTCAAAAATCCACTGATCATATTGGGCGAGCATCTCCTCGTTTAATTTTCTGCATAAGCTAATATAAAATTCACTTTAAGGTTAAGTACGCTTATGTCCGATAAATCTGCAAAGCGTTCGAGGTCTTTCACGTTTCCTGGAAGCAGCAGAAATTTCATATTATCCAGTTCTTCAATATGTAATGCTATATTTCGCCGCTCCCCGCCGAATTTGCGTTCCAGTCGAGCCATTGCTGCTTCGTATGCAAAAGCTGAATGACCGAGATTTTCGATAGCCCTTAACGCTTTCCCAGAGAAATACTGTCGCAACCGAAATAACTTATACTAGGATGTCGCTGGAGCCTTGTCTATACAAGCTATAAACGCAGCTTTTCAGTTTTTGTAGTTCTTCTTATCTTCCGAAAATACTGGAATAGCAGCTCGCTTGAGTTGTCTCCGCATGTCCTGCCCAATAGTTACTGGAGTTTGACTTGAACTAGTGGTAAACGGAGTCGTCGTTTTCTCTTCCTTCTAATTTTTGTCGCTGCCAAAATGATAATCTTGGCTTGGTTAGCTGGACTCGTACTCGCTCAACATCAATATTTCCTCCTTTCTTTTGTGGAAACCATTTCCGAAACGTGAATATTTTTCCGAAAGGTTTTCCATAACATTCATTGCTGCCTCTAACAGTGAGTCAAGTCTTCGTTGATTAATTTACCAATAGATTACGTGGACCTCGAGTAAACTTGCTTTTCGCTCTAAATTTCCAAATTGTCGTCATATTCCTCTTGCCCATCTCGTTGCTCCTCGGCCAACTTTTATAGCTTTGTATACTGGCATTGGGCATGATACGAAACAAAACTATAATAACAACATCCCTTCGAAATAACCTCACTCTACTACCAAAAAATGTTTGCCACAATAAAAAAAAATTCTTGAAACGATACACAAAGACTATTTTTCTTTAAACGATGTAAACGAAAGCGAATTATCAACAACGAAATACATAAAAAAAACACTCCTTACCTGTCCTGTCTGAAAACTGCTTAATTCTGGCGAAAAACAACGTGGCTTATTGTTTATCTTTATATCTCAACTAAGTCCCATAAGCCACGAAAATATTTTGCTTTATTAGGCCTTTTGTCCAAGATCCTAACTTCAAATTACTAAAGGACCTGATAGTAGTGGTTTCACCCCAAATCAATCCTTACATTCCAGTCATTAAACTGACTATATAGCTATAGAGATAAGACTAATTACCCCTGTAAATCAGTCAATCAACCTGCTTGGCCTGTAACACGCTTTGACACATCCAGTACTTTGGTGAGGGTCCCCGCCTTAAAGGGCAGTGTGATTTCACACGTCCCCTTTCCCTGTGGTTCCTCTCTTGACATTTTGAAGTGAACCTTTCAGCCAATGCCACTTTCTTCATCCGCCCAATTTACCCTTGGAGAGCTTCTGCCTGGCCTGCTGGGATTTTTTTTGTGGTAAAAATTAATTCTTGAGCTCCATAAATTCTTTGGTTTTTCTGTTCTGATCTTTTTCCCACGCAGTTATCTGCTCAATATATCGTTAGAGCAGAGAACCCCCTTTTTTGATCGTTCTCTATCGACGAAAATCGCTCGTTTTCTGTTCTGTTGCTAACATCGCCATATTGAGTCATCTGGCTTCAATAAACTTGCCAAGAAAAAGTTCGGATTGGTTTGACAAAAGAAAATTCAGCTTTTTAAACTCGGAAAATGGTTGCAGGCAACACACCTGTTAGCTCTAAGCCGTTTCTATCCTTTACCCTTCAGCGAATCTAGGATGTATGCTTTCCAACGATCTTCTATAGTTCCCTTAAACACCATTTTGCGAAGACACTACAAATAACAGGATTGATGTCACAACCGATTATGCATTTCTTCATTGCAATTATCACTAATTAAGAATCTTTTTCTATAATGTCAGGTTCCTGTTAAACAAGTTTAATTTGATGTCATATATAGTATGCATTCCTCTCAACCTCACCTTATATCCCTACGAATGAATTGTCTACACTAGTTGGCTTTCAACACTTTTTCCCTCTCACCACAGTCCAGAGACTGAGACTGGAGAGACTGATATGTCCTAAGATTTTCATAGGTTTGCCTCGAGTGGACGTAATTCTAACTCATAATAAAGTTTATTTTCTTGGTACGCTTATGAAACTTCTGATTTGTTGGTAGGTTCCTGAGGGACATCCAGCTGAGCAAACTGCCCGGAGGTGTGTTTGATAACTATACCCAGCTAGAGACACTGTAAGTACTTTTATAATTAATAAAAACAAGAAATGCTGAAAATAAGAGAAAAAAGAAAAAAGATGACTGCAAGTGCATGACACTTGTAGTTTAAAACGCTTTCTGTGCTTGCCACACCATAAGTAAAAAATCTTTCCACATAACAATAATTGTTTAAAACCTGTAGTTATTTTGTTGATATATAGAATACTTAATGAGCGCATATGATGTTTATTCTTACTTTTTATACCTCACAAAGAATGACTAAAAATCTTTTAAGAATACAAACTATGAAATTTTTCTTCTTTGATTGCTTGATCTGTTTTTTTTAGCATGATATTATCATTTGCTGATTTTGATTCCTAAACCGATTCTGCTTTTACCAACTTCACCTATGTTATACGTCATTTTTCTTAAATACCATACTGAACATGATCTACAGTTACCGATGATACCGCGAAAGATATTGTTCTCATGGCATTTATTCTCTTCTTCCTATTGCCTATTATAATAAAATGACTGATAAAAAGAACTTTAGAATCCATTTCAAGTGAAAGTTTAGTTTGGAGTAAATTTCAATGTGCCTTTACAGAACATTTTACATAATGTGGGTACAGGCCAGACTCTGGTGACGTTTTTTTACGTAAATGTAAATCTGAATTCATTCATCGGTTACTTCATCAAAAATCCCTGGTTAGGGAGGAGGGGGGGCTTTGCCTATTCTAAGCAAAGCAATTTTGTTTTTGAAATGACAATTATATGAAATTTTTCATGCAAATGGTTAGACTTTCAAGTCTTAACGTAGGCACCGTCGCACAACCCTTGTTCATAAGTGGGATATCCGAGATCCCACACACTATTCGAAAAAAGTAGGGCATCGAGTTCCCAGTGTTGTGGTCTGACCTTTCCTTCAGCAATCTGGTCACCTTGGTGTAATCTTCTGAATGGACTTCTGATCTATGATGCCACATAACAGAAAACAGACAGTAGTCAAATTGAAGAAGTCCAAGTGCTGAAACTAATAAACAAACATCTCTTTAAACTAAAACGTATTTTGGTTTCGGTGAAAGAGATAATCGCAGTTGTAAAGGAACATGAGCATTTTGGGAAGATGCCTCCAGGCTTGATAGCTCACGATCATGGGTTTGAGTCCGGTTCAAGCCTGGATATTTTCAGACTTGTTTCATAACTGCACAAGTTGCTTTGTAACTGCGATAATTACTTTCACTGGGACCCACAGTCTCTGCCACGAATGTTGTAACACAGACGGAAATTTAAGGGCTCCCTTCTTCATTATTGATCTCTATGGGTTCGAGTGCATAAATCAACCAGTAAACACAACATTCAAGGGAGGGAGGAGGAGGAGGGGTACGTTGTTATTAGCTTTGATGCGATTTACGCGATGTTCTAGCAAGGTGTTACAAGTGCACTATTTATGACCGAAGTTGTCTGGGTGTTGAATGACAATTGCAATTCTGCTAAGAAAATTGACTATTACTAATGTGTTCTGTAAAAGTTGCTTTTGTTGGGCTTTCGCAATTAAAATACGTTCAAGCACTTTTATTACTTTTACAATTGTTGCAAAGAGTTGATTTGTTGGTAAAGAGAAAGATATCTTGTACATTTACGAGGGACAGCATTGATGGGCGGTGGTTGTTCTTCTGGATCAGCAGGGATACTTTTCCCAAGAGAAACGAAAAATGCTCCTTTGCCATGTGGAAAAAGCCTCTGTATGCTACGACATCCCCCATTTCAAGCTCTCTAATTAACAGGGCAGGGCTCTTTTCGAATACCTGCCTGGCTACTGAATGTAAAACCATTGTACGTTCTTTAAATAAAGTGCTAAAAAAAAGCTAGCAACGGAACATTCCTCACATCTCACTGACCACTTGGTGGCGTTCCTCACCAATTTTGCAAAGCTTGAGAGCAGAATGCCTTAAATACGGTTGCATGGGAAGACTTGCACCGGGCCCAAACCCACAACACTACCACGTATTTGATGCAAACCTTGGAACCCTCATAGGAGGCCTCTCACCGATCTTTAGCTTGCAAAGGTTAAAGACTGCAAAATGTATTTATTTAGACCGACTAGTGGATTTCCATCATTGTCGTTACCACTTTTAGTCTAAAAGCATCAGCACATGCGTAATTATAAAGAGTGCCCTTAACGAAATTTACCAACCAACATTTCTTCAAGTTGGGTTGTCAGTAAAATTTCTAAACGCGAATCATATAAATTCGTCTTATGGAAAATTTCCTATGCAAGAAAATTCGTTTCACTTAGTTTTGTCACGATCCTTGCTGAAGACCTTGCAAAGAGGCGCTAAGCTTTCTTTTATCAGCTGTTGTTTCTTCCAGCATTTATCGAAGTGGCAGAAAAATGAAATTCTCCCGCTCTCTCTGCTTTGAAGATAATAAGCATATTTGAGTCTTGAATCCTGGAGTCTTCACAACGCACACAACACGTCACATACACCTGGAAGATGTTTTGAATCCCCTCAATTGAATATGCCTTGTTAGTAGTCTTGGATATTTTTAAAAGTATAACGCATATTAATGATTGTATGAAAGTAGATAACTGCTTTATATGTTTTTGAAGAAGAAGTAATCGGGTGTCACGAAAACTCAGACCCCAAAAACTCAAATATGTACAAGAGAAAGATATCTTGTAGATTTACGGGAAGAAACGCTGCACAAGCATATTGGCCTTTAAACACTGTATTGATAATGTGACAAGGGTTAGGGTTAAGTTTTCCCACAAAAAATTCTTCCTCCTAAGGGTAGCCAAATAGAAAGTGCGGTGCGCGAAACACTCGCTTATATTTCATTGTTGTCCTTTCTTACCGTTCAACCGGTAAAAGCAGTTCATTAGATCGAGTCTTTTACTCCATTGGTTTCAGCGTAGTCTGCACGTTGGTCGAGAATTTTAAAGACAACACGGGTCTTTTCTATTCGTAAGACTGAGGGGACAATAAAATAAATGGAATTCTGTTTAAAACCAAGCCGAGCCAAACAAAAAAGCAAAGGCAAGCGATGCGTCACATTGTTGTCCATTGTTTGTGTGAGATAATTATTCAAAATTCGATCCGTTTTAAATTGATCAAAACATATAAAAGGCCCACACAGTTTCGAGTAATCAGCTGTTAAAAACCACTTTTGAGTAATATGTCCAAGCGTGCGAGACACCAGCTCAGTTTTTACGCATCATTATGCGATGACGTTTCTGATCGTGGCCTCAGTCATAAGTACGGACCCAAGCAAACGTCCGTTGTTATGCGTATTTATAAAGTTGAGCGCATAGTCTCCAAACGAAATCAAGGAAGCAACGTTGAGTACTTTGTTTAGTGGAAGAATTATTCTTCAACTGAAAACACGTGGGAGCCGCCCGACCACTTGCCAGGAGACGTCAGTGCCGCCTTCGTGGGAAGATCAGTCGATCCTGTTCGCATCGACAGAAAGACTCGCTCTTCTATTTGAGAAGGGTCTGAAAGTGATCCTAGCCTGCAACGAGACCATTGTCATGCGACACGATGCGATGCAAGCGCTTTTTCCTGGTTTGCCGTCAGACCTTCGCATGACTCCTTACCTTGCGGATGAAGATGAAATGATAGCAGCGGGGCTCGGACCATATCTTAAGAGATGCTTAACAGTAACAGGCGGTGGTTGTCACGTGGGCAATCATGTCAGCATCAAGTTATTTCTAGGCAAGTCCCTTGACTTTCTTGACAAATAAGGGCGCAAAACGGCATCCCGTCCAGTGGAGAAAGTTCAAGAAAAATTCACGAAGAGTTCACTGGAAATATGCAATGACCTCGAAGCGGCGATTTTAAAAACTGCTTGTTTAGAAGCCACCAAATATAATAAAAGTTCATAACCAATGCAAACTGAGATAAGCGACATTCACAAAGCCCATTGCTAAATGCAAAACATTTACAAGCCCCTTTCGATATGAAATGACTGTTTATTTCCATTTTACAAATTTCTTATTTGATTCCTTTATATGATAACTTGTCTACACTTTCCCCAAATTCCTAACATGTGGATTCAGTTTTTTTTCTGTCACTGCAAGTCTGTAAAACAATGCAAAGGTCGTTCTGTAAGAACTACTGAGAGCTTTCTCCGTCTTAACAGAGGTGATCATTTTGATTTCCGGTGACGTTCTTTATGTCACTTGACAAATTTTCTTTTCCATCGCTTTGATTTTCAAGACTATACTTGAAATCTTTTATTCGCCCCTTGCTTTGTGTCCAATTTCAACCTACCTTTCCGAAATCAGTGGAGCTTGTAATGCCTTGATTTGCGTGCTATTGTTGTCGGAGGCGGAGTTTTGCATATTATTATTACTCGCAAGAGTTTCAAAATCAGTCGACCATTCTCACCCTCTCTTTCAACATTTAGTGGAGATTCCGAGCACAAACGTCCGGATTCAAAAACCACCTTTGTTCGATTGCATATCAAAGTGGGAGTCTTACATCGCTCAATTCGAGATCGTCGCTGGAATGAATCAATGGACTGACGAGCCTTAAGGGATCTGCCTTCCTTCTTCTAAGAAATCTCCTACCAAGTACCCGCCAAGACTACAAGGAGCTAGTTGCAGCTCTCGAAAGCAGAATGAGCTTGGCGCACCAGCAGGAATTCCACCGCTCCAGATTTAAGAGTAGATTGACACGATGTGAGAAATCATTACAAAGAACTGGTGGGGGATTTGGAGCGCTTAGTAACGATTGCCTACCCTCTTGCCCTACAAGAGATGAAAAACCTGCTGGCGAACGATCAGTTTATCGATGCTGTCCTGGATTGCGATGCCAGACGTCGGTTAAAGCAAGGTCGGCCACTGGAACCTTACCGACTGGTCTCCCGTCAAAGGGAACTTCATGTTTGTGGCATAGCTGAGGAAACTCCTGACTAATTCAAGGGAGTCCCAACAAGATGACCTGTTAGCTCACATCAAAGGTTTGCTGGCTGACCCCCCACAATGTTGGGCATGCGGCAAAAGGGGAAACTTAAGGCGTGACTTCTGGAGGTTTGGCATGAATCGGCCTAGGGATACACAGCAGACACACAATCAGTCTCAGTAACAATTAGGACAGGCCAGCCTTGAGGGGGAAAGACCGGCAAAGGGTAGCAAATCTGAAATTAAGCTCTAGGAAATGTAAGCTTTTCCGACGGAAAGTTAAGTTTTTTGGTCACGTAGTCTAAAAGGAGGAGTTACCAAGGCCCCTGACAAAGCCAAGGCAGTCCAAAGCTGGAGTTGCCCGTCCATTGCATAAAGTAACTGATAACAGCCAGGCATTCAAGTTGACCAAAGAATGCAATAATTGTTTTCAGGAATTAAAGGCTGCTCTCGCGTGTGCCCCAGTGCTTGCATATTCTCGCAGTTGGGAACCCTTCCTGTTAAATACTGATGCCAGCAATGTTGCTATCGGAGCGGTACTTTCTTAAATATGCGACTGTGAAGAACGAGCCATTTGCCTACTAAAGTCATCCCCTCAGTACACCTTAACACAATTACTGCACCACTAGACGTGAACTTCTGGCAGTTGTTAAGGCTATGGCAGACCTAAGGCTATAGTAATGCTTATCCAGCCGGGAAAAGTAAAAATGCAAACGTATTATCGCAACGGCCTTGCTTCCATACAACTTGCATACATTGCCAACGTCAAGAGGATAACGATTTGGTCGGGATGGCCAAGGAGGAAGTCCAATGCTTCCTTGTCCTCCAAGCCACAGGAATCTATCTTCATTGTGCTACTCCCTGGAACAAGCCCCTCTCGAGGATCATCCGTAGGCACTGCCACAATTGCACGATTATCAGATAGCAGACAAAGCGATATCTCACATCCTCACGTGGAAGGAAGTTGGAGAACTTCCAGATTGGCCAGCTGTTGCACACCTTGACTCCGTTTCCAGAGCATACTGGGCCCAATGCAGTCCCTGGTTCTCCAAAATGGTGTGCTGTACCATCGATGAGAATCCCCTGACGAAAAACAACATTGAGATAAAATGCAATATATTTTATCATAGTTTTGTTACTGCAGTTTTAAATCGCTTTTACGCAGCTTTGTTACAGTTTGATGCAAAAAGAAAAGCATTTTAATTATAAATAATCAGATATTAAAAGCCCACTATCTTTGCCTCAGAATGGCGGAAATCTCGTTTCCGAGCACTTGAAATTTCAAACTTTTCCTAGGGGGATGCCCCTGGAACTACCCTAAAGGGCCTTTGGCGGCCATCTTTCATCGAATCCTTTCTACTAAAAACCTGGATCCGCCCCAGAGCAGTATATGTAACTTGATTTCAGAACCTTTTCAAACACTCCTTTACAGCTACTGGCCTGCTTTCTTTTCTCAGGCTGATTTTAATTAACTAGTAGTTTTCCTTTCTAGTAAACATACGAGCATTGTTAACAGAGAGGTGAAAGATTTAGAGCACAAGAGTCGGGTATAGAACTTTGTATAATGGTGAAGAGCGTTTGCAGTCTTGTGTAGCTTCCCATCGCATTGCTGAGACCATGTTGATGTTCCTCTCACCATTAGGTCTCCCAGGGAATAAATTTTCATAATAAAACGGCCACAAACATTCTTAAAAATAACAGACAGGAGTACAAACTTCAAGGAAAATCCTGTCAAAACAATCAAGGAAAGGAAAAAGAAAACTCAACCGAAAAAACACAACAAGAGAAAATCAAAATAAAAGTCACAGAGTTTAATGGATCTTGCTTAGAACACACAAAGTTATCTAAGTGGACACAAACAAGCGGCGAACGAAGAAGCAGGGTTCGATACGGAACAGGACAAAATCCAACATCTAGATACAAACATTGTTAACATGACGGAGGAGTCCTTGAAATTTTGGTTGACTAAGTTTGGAAGGAGGATGGGTAAAAGTATCCACCGAGAAGTTTGCAATGGCTGAAATTTCGATAAAAATGATTAGGACAATTTCATAAAGATCACTAGTGACCTTTAATACGAATAATAATAAACGATAGCTGCATTGCTTGCACATTTAGTCCCGACTCCCCTGGGACTAAAGTCAAAGCCGGCGCTGGGCTTTAAAGAATGATCATAACAGGTATAAAGGTTCAAACACGTGACGTTTAATCGATGTTTTGAAGGGCTGTTTGCCTAATGAATTATGAATGAGTTTTTGAAAAACTCAGTTAAAAAGAAGAAAAAAACAAGAAAACACATGTATTTCACCAAATACTTCTGTACATTTTATAGTTTACTCCAAGACCATTAATGTAGGAACTTGCTGTATGTTATGTGAGGCAAAGGTTTGCGCAGATGCGCTTTGGTTATATTTTTAAAAGCACGTGCTCGAAAACGTATTCTATCTCTGTTTTCCTTGCGAAGTTGTTCTGAAGGAATCTGGCAAAAAAATCTTTATACAGTACATTCTCTTTATGACCTTCTTTGAGTTGTCTACATGGTCCTTTTGAGCCGGATTAAAAATGTCTCCACTGTCGAAGGCGAAGAAGAAGCAGATAAGGGATAAATTGGTGAAGAAGAAACGCATACGCGAGGCAAACCGAGCTTTTGTTAGCAAACAAACTTCTCCACGAAACGGAAGCTATCTTTGAAAACCCTGAAACTATTTAGTCAAATATTGGATCGTTCAAAGACTAAACCAACGCTTTAAGAATCTTAAAAGCGATATTTTGGAACTGTTTTGCAAAGATGGGTCTGGGCAACTGCAAAAGAAATTAGAAGTAACGAGTGAATTCACACG
>NC_090896.1:16626143-16641143 GCF_036669925.1 Montipora capricornis
AGAGAATTGTTCATTGGTTTCAGTGTTGTACCTAACAGCACACTTAGCAAAATATTAGAAGTACAGCTCACTTTGATTTCGGCTCGACGGGCAAAAGATTGTTGTCGAAGTCCATTACTCGTCGCTTTTGAGATTCCAGATTCCGGATTCACCGCCTGTCTTGTGTATCCTATTGACGTTCCATTCTTGAACTCCATAAGGGTATATTTTGTTTAAAGATGCACTAAAACGGCATTCCCGTTACATGACTTTCGACGCCATTGCCGGTTAAGTTAATCATTCTACTGTGTCCACTAGCGAGATCTACACATTTCCCACTACCCTCTCAATCCTAAGAAAACACGCACACAAAGACACCACTTAGCAGGGGAGTGACATTCAAGACTTCTAACGACACGGGAAAAAAAATAATAAAATAAATAAAACCAACAACTGAAACGCAGATTCCGACTGGGTTTGCCATACTGGCAACCCAGTAATAAAATGACGAAATGCAACGCAGATTCCGACTGGGTTTGGAAACCCAGTAATAAGGCGAACTGTGACACTGTACATGAGAAATTCATGGAAGAATTGACCTTCAATGGAGAGAGATATGAAAGAGTTCCCACCCTGTGTTGCCAGACAATTATGAACTGAGTTTTAGACGACTAGAAAGCCACTTAAGAGGACTGAGGCAGCACCCAGAGGTTATGAGTGAATATAATAATGTTGTTAGGGAACAAATGGAAAGAGGGATCATTGAAGAGATCTCCTCATCTAAACTGACTCCTGCTGTGAAGGTCCATTCCCTGCCCTATCATGAGGTTCTAAGAATTAAAAACCAAACAACAAACCTATGAGTGGTATACGACGCCTCGGCATCCACCAATGGTGTTTCATTGAACAGTTGTTTTCATGCTGGCATATCACTTTTCCCGAACGTAACGAATACTCGTGTACGATTTCGCCAGATAGCTGATAGCTGACAATGAAAAAGCGCTTTTAATGGTCTCAGTGTATGAGGAAGACAGAGATGCCTTGCACTTTCTTTGGATTGACTACATATCAAAGGAGAATCCCTGCATTGTTGTGAAGCGTTTAGCTAGAATTGTTTTTTGGGGTCAACGCAAGCACGTTTCTGCTTAACTGAACACCAAGGCATCACATCTCGACCTACAAGGAAGTGGATCCAGAGTTTGCGAAGAAGATGCTACAGTCACTCTATGTGGATGATGTGTGCAAGAGGGGCTGGAATTTTATTAGTGGGCCAGACCCAGAATGAGTCAAGGAGGGTTCAACCTTCGAAACTGGATCTCAAACGCCAACGGGCTGATGAAATTGTTTAAAGACTCTGAACCCAATTCTAAGATTCCTGCGAGAACGGTGTCAGCATAACATCAAACCAATGCAACCTCCTTCTCCTTTTTGGGGGTTTTCTGGAACCACAAGGAAGACACTCTTACGGTATTTATTTACCAATAAGCCCAACTGTTTTTTTCAGAAATATGGACTTGAATCAGGCAAAAAACTTTAACAACGAAGGTGTTCAGCTTGTGGCTCAGGGTTTTTTCCTCTCTCAGGGGATAACTTAAGAAAATTTTTACGTCAAATGGGACTGGCTTGTAGAAAAGTCAAAATCAATGAAATACAACAAAGACAACAAAATAATATTGTTGGTCAATGACATTATATAGATTTGGTGGCTCCTAATGGAGCTGTTTGTTAAATAGCTTTTAACTTACAAAGAGTTTACTCGTCGTCGCTTTCGGCCTTACTCTCCGTCTCAAACTCGTTGTCTTCTTCATAGCCGTCGTTTTCCTGCGCCTCAGCAAAACAGTGATGGTAATATAGCCTCAACACCCACCACCCCCCTCTCCTCACCGTTCGATGGTCCTTGAAGTCTTTGGTTTGCAGAGGGTTGATAGAGTTTAAGGTGTTGGTAAAGCTGTAAATCTTGTGACACGCATGACATATAAATAAAGTTTTTTTTGTAGGGATTTGTCAGAAAACCAGCTGACGGATCTTCTGGACGGCATTTTTGATAAGAATGCCCAGCTTAGTAACCTGTAAGGACCAACTTTGTGTTATGATATATAGATTTAGCCAAGCCTAAAAACGGAGCTCCCAGGTTGTTCATTCTTACTGGCTCTAGGATTAGTGAAAATGGACCATTTTGACAATCCCCATAATACACTTTGTTTGCCCTCCAAAGTTTGCATAAACCATTGTTTTCAAATGCTCTTGGGGACATTGCATACTCCCAAGAGCATTTGCAAACAATGGCTTATGCAAAATTCTGCGGGGGCAAACTAAGTGTATTATGGGGAATGTGAAAATGATCAATAAAAGGCTTTGGAATTGTCTGCGTTTTGGTTTTCCCCGATATTGCTTAATTATATTAGTTTCTTCGCCGCCTAACTAGTCAATTCTACGGTTAATTTCACCCGAAAAAGCCACTGATCGCATAAATCTCAAAGGAATGAGCGCGATATCGGTTTTTCCAACGAAATTTACTGTCGAATTCACCAGTTAGGCAATTATTTTTTCTTAACTTGCAAGAGTTTTAAAAGAAAACAAGCAAACCCTCACCGAGCGAACGGAAAAAGAAAGAAGCCTTTCAGAGTCGACTGTCAAAATCCAGCAAATAGGAATCAAGCTAAAATTAGAAATCACAGACGTACTATATTCTTGATGTGACAGATCGTCTTTGTCGGTTTAAGGTCAAATAAGGAGTATTATTGATGTACTTTATTCCACTTTATCTCTTAAAACGAGATCATTTAAATTTTGATATATTTCATTGAAACACGCCAGCTTAGCTTAGAACCAGAATCGGCTAGAAGTACAAACTTCAAACAAGATCTCCAAAAAATTACCTGCACATGCTCTAAACAAACTTCTGAAAACCCAAGCTGGTGGAATTTCTCCTTACTTTTACGAGACCTCATTGAGATTACATGTTTCTAACATAAGGGCAAAACTTTCTTGTCACTGTCAAGGCACATCGAACAACAATTAGGCAAACAGAGTGAAAACACCTGTTGTTCGCACACATTTTAAGGCCAAACAAGCCATCAAAAAGATCAATTATTTCTATCCAAAAAGAGTACAGGTGATTGTTATTAATTCCAGTTGAAAATAAACATTTGAGTTTCATTCCTAAACAAAGGAAAAAACGACTAACCACTTTTTAGAAATATGCATCCACTTGAAATAACTCATCCGTAGAAATACCAAACGGTCAAATGTCCAAGAAAATAATTTGTGGATTTACTTCTTCCACCAAGTTTGAGCTATTACTGGTGTACCGTTTTGTCGTTCTCGTTCTCTTTCTCTCTTCTTTCGTTTCTGTTCTTCTCTCATGGGGCGTCCGGGCATCTTGCAACCTTAGTAGATTTCAAATTAAAACTGACGCAGTTGTCAGCGATACAAAGCCGTCAGAACTTAGGATAAATTTTCATTTGTTCCACTAGATTTAGCGCCATGCCGACCAGTGTCATTTTTGAGAAACTACCACACCCTTGTCATATTAAAAAGTCAAAAGAGTCATGAAGTGATTACAATAACGTGAATTTATATTTTTAAGATTACGTTTTTCTCTGGCAAGCCAGGGCAACGATTTACAAATCAATTTAGATTTCAGTCTTTTATTATTTCCTGTGCAGCTAAATACCCAACAGAAAGCACGTGGCAGTGTCTTGATTGGGCAATGCACAATGAAAGGCGTGTGGCGTTGAAATTTGAACTTGAATCGGCCAAAAAAAATTATAACAAAGGGGTTCGTTTTGTGGTCGAGGGTTTAATCGATTTTTTCCTCTCTTAGGTGTCGATAACCTAAGAAAATTTTACGCAAATTGTAATTGGCTTGTAGCCAAGTCAAAATTAATGGAATACAAAAAAGATAACAAAATAAAATTGTTGGTCAATGACATTTTATAGATTTCGTGGCTCCTCAGGGAGCCTTTCAACTTATAACGAATTTATTTGCCATCGCTCTCGCCCTTACTCTCTGTCTCGAAATCGTTGTCTTCTTCATCGCCGTCGATTTCCAGCGCCTCAGCAAAACAGTGAGGGTAATATAGCCTCAACAATCCCCACTGTTCAATGGTCCTTAAAGTATTTGGTTTGCAGTTTATTGGTAAAGTTTAAGGTGTCGGTAAAGCTGTAAATTTTGCAACACGCATGACAATTTTTTTTTTTGCAGGGATCTGTCAGAAAACCAGCTTACGGATCTTCCGCACGGCATTTTTGATAAGAATACCAAGCTAAGTAGACTGTAAGAACCAAATTTGTGTTATACAGCATTGAAAAACAATTCAAAGCTGTGATGACTTTAAAGAACGCATATTACTAAATTCCCTTACAAGCTACACTTGTACATTTATTTGTTTTCAACTTAGTATTTAATATTAAATCCCTTCTAAGCTACATTTTCCGAGCTACGTTTTGGCAATGCTTTGGGGATTCTACCAGTAGCAAAGAGACCATGAAAAGAAGGACCCGATATCAAGTGTCACTCGCTGATCATTTCTGGACAAGGTGGCGTGAAGTGTATCTGTTGAGCCTTCGCGAATATCACCGACTGTAAGCCCAGAGGCTACAAACCACAAATATCAGGGTGGGTGATGTTGTCATTGTTAAGGCAGAAAATGCGCGCAGAAACTTCTGGTAATTCGGCAAAATTGAAAGATTTATCGCCAGGAGTGTATAAATTGTACGTGGAGCTGCAGTGAAAATTGGAGAATGTGACAAGGCAAGCGCAGTTGTTGAGAGGCCTGTCCAATAATTGTATAAACTAGGAATCCATCAGACAATACCCTGTAACCAGGGGGAGTCAAGTATTGCCAACGTTTACCAAAACGAGGAGCTTCCATAAACAAACAATAGATCGTTTATTAGGAACATCTGTTTGAACTGTTGCCTTTTTATGGCCAGTGTCAAACTTGCGACATTCTATACTCTGGGCCACCGGTGGGGAGTGTAGGAATTTGCTGTATGTTACATAATGTAAAGGTCTGTGCACATGCACTTTTCTTAAATTTTTTAAAACACCTGCTCGAGAACATCTGAGGACGTATATATATCTATTTTGTTTGTGAAATTGTTCTGAAGAAATGTGACAAATACATCTCCATACAACCCAGTCTCTTTATTACCCTTTTTGAGTCTTCTACAGTTAATACTATAGCCAGAATTCTAGTTTGTGATAAATATTTACCGTATTATTACTGCTTACACCCCTAAAACGATAACTTCAGCAATAAACTTTCACCCTCGTCACATGACTTTGGATATATGAAATAACAGGGAGCTTAAAACAGCGACGGCAACGAGCACGTCACAAATTTGCATACTTAGTGGACAAAAACAATAGCTGTCAAAGACGTTAAGATAAATTTTCATTTTTTCCACTAAATTTAGCGCCGTACCGACCAGTGTCACTTTTGAGAAACTATCACACCCTTCTCATATTAATAAGTTAAAAGAGTCATGAACTGATTACAATAATGTGAATTTATAATTTGAGATAACGTTCTTTTTGCCATCGCGGTCACCTTTGCTTAAGCTCCCTAATACTTACTCTGGCCAGTAAGGGCAACGAGTTACAAATCATTCTAGATTTCAGAAAGCACGTGGCAGTGTTTTGATTGGGCAATGCACAATAAAAGGCGCTGTTTAAACTACTGGTCACAATATACTATACTAGCAACTAAAAGAAAAGTTTATTTGAATTGCAGGTTTCAGACGAAGCACCATCACTTCTTTGCCCTCCTTTTTTCCTTTCACGGTGCACCCTTCAGCCAGTCCCTCCTCCTTTGCTCGTTATCCATCTTTTATTATTCCCCTCAGATTCCTAAGCCGGTGTCCATGTTGATACTACGGTATTTATTTACCAATAAGTTAAACTGTTTTTTCAAAAATTTGGACTTTAATCGCCCAAAAAAATCCACAACAAAGGGGTTCGGCTCGTGGCTGAGGGTTAATCGATATTTTCCTCTGTCAGGTGTCGATAACTTAAGGAAATTTTACGCAAATTGTGATTGGCTTGTAGCCAGGTCAAAATCAATGAAACACTACAATGACGACAAAATTAAATTGTTGGTCAATTAGCTTCTATAGATTTGGTGGCCTTAAGGGAGCCTTTTGTTATTGTCATCGATTTCCTGCGCCTCTTCAGCATACAGCGCATCTTCCTCAGATCCACCCAAAGAGTTGGATATTACACTCACCGAACTACATGATTTCTCAAGGGCGCATTTTTCATTTCAGCCGGGAATACTCCTACACGTACAGGCCGCTGCTTATCTACGTCAAGTACCTTCTTCGGGAATAATCTTTGAACGGGTTGTTTAAGCACCAGTGTAGCAGCTGTAAAACAAGAGGCCGGCCTCCAGGGATAACTGCACATCAATTTTCCGCCATTTGAGATATACTCTCACTTCATCGGTTAAGTGAGCTCGGAATGAGTCTCACACTGTCAGCGACTATTTATTACAAGGGGTCTGTGGAAAACACTGGTGAATCAACTCATTTACACCTGCAAAACCAAGTAGTTGGCTTTCGATCCATAAAAAATAATGGGCGTGGGGATTAAATGAGTAATTTATGTAAAATGTGACCCGAAAGACTAAAGGCTGAGCCATGATCCCTTAATGACGAAAATTATTGAGTAGTAAAAGGGCTTAGAAGTCTGGCAAAGGCAAACATGTATACAGGGCCACTTACATTTCATTTTTAACTTACAAGCATGTTGTTTGGAGCCCAAAAAATCGATTAAAGCAAAACAGTGATGGTAATATAGCCTCACCACCCCCCACCGTTCGATGGTCCTTGAAGTCTTTGGGTTTGCAGTGGGTCGGTATAGTTTAAACTTTTGCTAAGACTGTAAATGCACATGCATGATATATATTTTTGTTTTTCCGTAGGGACTTTTCAGGAAACCAGCTAAAGGATCTTCCTGACCGCACTTTTGATAAGAATGCCCAGCTAAGTTACCTGTAAGGACCAATTTTGTGTTATATAACATTGGTAAACAATTCAAAGCTGTGATGACTTTAAAGGAAGCATATTACTAAATGCCTGCCCATGTTTATTTGTTTTCCACTTATTATATATCAAATCCCCTCTAAGCTGTGTTTACCGGGCAGCGAGACAAAAGAAACAAGCCAAGGGGATTAAATGAGTAATTTATGTAAAATGTGACCCGAAAGACTAAAGGCTGAGCCATGATCCCTTAACGACGAAAATTATTGAGTAGTAAAAGGGCTTAGAAGTCTGGCAAAGGCAAACATGTATACAGGGCCACTTACATTTCATTTTTAACTTACAAGCATGTTGTTTGGAGCCCAAAAAATCGATTAAAGCAAAACAGTGATGGTAATATAGCCTCACCACCCCCCACCGTTCGATGGTCCTTGAAGTCTTTGGGTTTGCAGTGGGTTGGTATAGTTTAAACTTTTGCTAAGACTGTAAATGCACATGCATGATATATATTTTTGTTTTTCCGTAGGGATTTGTCAGGAAACCAGCTAAAGGATCTTCCTGACCGCATTTTTGATAAGAATGCCCAGCTAAGTTACCTGTAAGGACCAGTTTTGTGTTCTATAACATTGGTAAACAATTCAAAGCTGTGATGACTTTAAAGGAAGCATATTACTAAATGCCCGCCCATGTTTATTTGTTTTCCACTTATTATATATCAAATCCCCTCTAAGCTGTGTTTACCGGGCAGCGAGACAAAAGAAACAAGCCAAGGGGATTAAATGAGTAATTTATGTAAAATGTGACCCGAAAGACTAAAGGCTGAGCCATGATCCCTTAACGACGAAAATTATTGAGTAGTAAAAGGGCTTAGAAGTCTGGCAAAGGCAAACATGTATACAGGGCCACTTACATTTCATTTTTAACTTACAAGCATGTTGTTTGGAGCCCAAAAAATCGATTAAAGCAAAACAGTGATGGTAATATAGCCTCAACACCCCCCACCGTTCGATGGTCCTTGAAGTCTTTGGGTTTGCAGTGGGTTGGTATAGTTTAAACTTTTGCTAAGACTGTAAATGCACATGCATGATATATATTTTTGTTTTTCCGTAGGGACTTGTCAGGAAACCAGCTAAAGGATCTTCCTGACGGCATTTTTGATAAGAATGCCCAGCTAAGTTACCTGTAAGGACCAATTTTGTGTTATATAACATTGGTAAACAATTCAAAGCTGTGATGACTTTAAAGGAAGCATATTACTAAATGCCCACCCATGTTTATTTGTTTTCCACTTATTATATATCAAATCCCCTCAAAGCTGTGTTTACTGGGCAGCGAGACAAAAGAAGCAAGACAAGGTTGGAGTAAAATGGCTGTACGTCTTGCCCTACAGCCGTGTTTTAATCACGTTACAATAAATTGAATTACAAGAAATTGTTACTAAAATCTGATAACGAGAAGAGTGAGTACTGCTCAGTGAAGGTGAGGGCAAATTAATTGCTAAAGCAAAATGACAAATGAAATCATTTTATAGCCCCACCCAAGTAAAATGCAAGAAAGAAAGAAATAGACATCAAATTAAAACAAATTAGTACAATAAGCTATTAATCATTCAATAATAATATGTACAAAATTGAAATTATAATTTCAAATTAATAATATTCAAGGATACAAACATGAGATTGTCGCCCCTGCTAACAGCCCAAGTATGTAACCAGAACAAGTACAATCATATTGAAATTATTCTACAATTTACGGGAAAAAAAGGTATTTCCTAAAACGATACACAAAAACTATTTTTGTTTTAACGATTTAAATGAAAGAGAATTATCGACAACGAAATACAAAACAAAAAAAAAATCCTGACTTGTCCTGTCCGAAAAGTTCTTAATTCTGGCAAAAAGCAATGTGGCTCATGCTAATCTTTATATGTCAACAAAGTCCCATAAGACACGAAAATATTTTGCTTCATTAGTCCTTTTGTCCGTTTCTCTCCCCTTGATATGACATAGCGTATCATTTATTTTGTCTATTCGGAAAAAGGGGAAAATGTCTGAATCTGAAATGAATACTCATACTAAAGTTACAAAATCGATGAAAAATCACGAAAGTCTTACTGTTTTCATTCGTGTAGATTCTCTTTTGCTCTTCATTTTACACAGGTTTTTTACTGTAGTTTCATTGGACACAGCTTCGAAATGGGTCTGGTTAGCTGGCCTTTTCCCACTTGGTCTTTGGCGACTCTTACATGACCATGTTTTCCCTCATAGACTTCGACGATTTTTCCAAAAGGCCAGTACCCGCTGGAGTGTTGGTGGATATGACTAACACTACATCTCCAAACCCAACAACATTTGTACCATTATCTGATAACATCTCCCTGGGTAGTCCTCTTCGATTAACCATCCTATGGAAAGCGTTTGGGAATGAATCAGTGTCTAATCCAAATGCCATCTCAAGGTGGACTGCACTTGTTGCTAGGCAAATGAATAGGCACAAACACCACTTTTGCCTGCGAGATCCTCTTCCTTGAATCGTAATGAAGGGTCCCTTTTAAATCTACAGTCGTTTGCGCAAAAGGCCATAGAGAAAACCAAGTTCTGATCAGCGGAAGAGGTGTCATAATTTGCTTTGCAGCTTTTGCTTTTTGCCTGCGGCATTCATTACACTCCTTCTCCCATCTTCGAATTTATTCAGCCCAGGAATTTTTTCCAGAATCTAGTCGATAGAGCTCCTGATGTCTGATTTTTTCCACTTGCATAGTCCCCGTCCTGGTGGTATTAGAGAGCTTTAGATTCTTTGACGAGGACGAAGACGAGAACGAGATTTGTCTGCCTGTATTTAGCAAAAATACTTAGAAGATTTATAGCCCGGACAATTAATCTTATTCTTCGTCAGAAGAATAGGTTACTCATCTATTCTTATTGCTGGTAACTGAGCCTCTGTGCTGATCGAAAAATACCAAAACTGCTACCGTGTCGGTGACTCATTTTTACACACCTGCATTTTTGCAAAACCTCGTACCAAAATGACGATGGTATCACGTTTTTCCTGTCAAAATAACACTGATTTTCGCGCCCTCACTATTGTTCTATGAGAAATCTCTAAAGATCTCTAATGTTTCACGATCAATTTTGTGACATGATGCTTGCGGGGAAGAATTATCGGGAAGCGAACGTCTAATAAGAATGCAGCGTATTTTAGGTTGACCGTCACCTCTGATCTGCCCTTCCTTGTTTAAAAGAGGGTCGTAAAGGAAATAGTTTACAGTTGTCTGGCATTTCTTTTTGGCGTTGGAGGGCTGAATATTCTACAGGAAAGGCTTCCCGCTGGGCACTCCTAATTTCTTGAACCTCTGCATCTTCGATTTCACTTGGCCTTAATTCTCCACTTTCTCTCTTGTCTACTCTACAGTTGTCCACGGAGTGATGAACCCAAGCATTAACTCGTAAGAATCTTTTCCAACTTGAAAAACGTTTGGGGTACAGACGCCACGACTGGTCTTCTTTTGTGATGGTAATCATTGTTTGCTCTTCACGTTGCTTAACTTGGTGTGGTAACATTGAATTTGTCGTCTTTATCTCTATTGTTATTAACTGTTGATTCATGACTATTTTGTTACCTCTCCAACTCCTGTTGTCCCAGGAAATCCGGTTCATTCCAGCCCTTCTAATTTTCGACCAACTCTGAGTAGCTCAGGTGTTTGATCTGTTTGATCACTGTAAACTGTACACACTAATGACGATGTACTTTTTGCAGAAGCATATTTTTTCATAAACGCTATACAATCTTTTTTTTTTATTATTATGAGAACCTTTTTATAGACCGTTGGAGCTGAGATTAATCAAAAATATAAGAACGCATTAAGAACAGTCCTCAGGCTGAGACTGAGTCGATTGAGAACGTTTTTATTTTGGTGTTTGTATTTTAAATGAAAGCATGAAGTAAAGGTAAAGAAGTGTAAATTAACCCAAATACTTAAGGGCATATTTAGCATAACATAATGACGGTTTTCGTATTGCATGACACACATGTCAGTTAATGAGCAGTGCTTATTTATAATCGTTACAAAATATTAAATTCCAACACCATTAATGGACGCACTCTGATCGCTTTCCTAGTCACGTCCGCAAGATTTCAGTTATTAAAAAACTATACAATGTAAAATTAAGAACGTTTCCGGCCTCACAACGCCAAATTATATATAAGAACTTTCAGCCTCAGCTCCAAAATTACACGTTTTTATAAAAAAAACAAAGGGGTTATAATTTGCTTTCTGGGGTTAGAGACTGGAGCTCCGCTTTTAGGCTTGGCTAAATTTATATCTTAGTCCCCTTGTAAAAAAACCTGCTGGTTTCTTGTTGGTTAGGGTCTGTTGCAGTCTAAATCTCTGCAATGCGGTTTGCTACGAAAGGTTTAAATGATCGACTTCTTCCTGTAATCCACCACAGCACAGTCATACTATCCGACCAGAAAGTTGCTTGAAACAAGCTGATGCTCAAAGCTATTGAAATGGATTATTTCATTTTCAAGCCGAGAACTGCTGTCGTGGGGTTTCTTCGAAATAATAAAAAATCTCTCAATTCTCTCTGCAATTTTGGTCCTTAGAAATGCCTTTGAACTGGCAGAAGCATGGAAAAGGTTGCACGTCTTTGTCTAGCCTTACTACGGGAAAGTGCGGAAAATACCACTTTTTCGGAGGGCTCTTCTCTGAGAGGTCTATTTGCGGATATAACCCTTGACGAGGCACTGGTTGATGTTGTTGATGTAGGTTTCCCCGACTTCTGGATTCTTCAGCAACCGCTTTTCAGTGTTAAATAATCATCGCAGTGCAATTTTGTAATTGTCTGATATTGCAGGTTTTTCATCTCTCCAGGGAATTGCCACTTAAGATCTGTCATTGACGTATTTAATGGATTCCTCATGCTTCGCTAAGGCTGTTTTGTCATCCGCGGTCAATACGCGGAACTTTGTTGATGTTCCACAGTTTTCGATTTCTCAGAATTTTCGAAACAGGTCACTTATCTCGTAACATTGTTCTCGCTGCTCTTTGACAAAGTATGTGTGCATAAAATTGGTGTGCAGCTCTTCTCTAATCCGGTCATTAATGGAACCTACGCACGTCCAGATTAGGGGGGTTAGTCTTGCCTCTCATTCGCCTGGTCTACCTTTCACGTCCTTGACAGAATAATGTAGGTCGATGTGTGGTGGCTGTGTGGTCCAGACTCCGGGAACTGGATACATTTCAGGTGTGGCCACTTACAAGCATGCCTTCCCCAGTCGGGTTACTTCTAAGTTTCCAGTTACGTTCTCTGTGGTGGATGCAGTTTTCCTGACACTGCCGTTCAAACTCTCGAGCTCAACATCAACGGGTATAGTCTCAAAAAATTAAGTTTGACCATTCAAATCGTTCAGATATACTTTCAACGGAATTCCTTGAAGTCTGAGTTCGGCTGCAACGTCAACATTAATGTACATCTTGGTTGAAGCTTCGTCAAGTAAAGCATTCGCTTTGATTTTACGATTCCCCTTTTTTTCAGGACCACAGGCACTGTTTTAGTTTGTACACTTTCTGCTGTTGTAGTTGTGTGCGCTGTGCGCTCTCTCTTTCTTGTTATTCAGCACCAGGCTCCTGGGGGATAACATGACCAGCTGGACTTCCTCAATTTCAGATCTTACGTTTAATAGGTTGTCAGATTCTTCGCTCTTGTTTAGTGCTGGGTCAGTTACAACTTGCTGTCTGTGATCTGCTTGAATTCGACTTTCGTCAACGTGCAACAGTCTATCGTGAGGTCCTCTGCATTTGTCTATTCACACATCCCACTCCTGATACACGTTTGTCCGCGGCGGTCTCCTCCTAGACAACGAAAACACAGATTCAACCGTTTTGCTGTTCCCAATCTTTCTGGAATTTTCAGATCTTTAAACTTATCACAATGCCAAACTCCGTGGTTTCCACTGCACACTTTGCAAGGGCAAAATTTCAGTGTCCGATTTCTGAGCACAAGCAAAGAAATGGTATTGGGCGAGCATCTCTTCGTTTAATTTTCTGCATAGGCTAATATAAAATGTTCTTCAAGGTTGAGTACGGTCACGTCCAATAAATCTGCAAAGTGTTCGAGGTCTTTCAAGTTTCCTGGACGCAGCAGGAATTTGATATTGTCCAGTTCTTCCATATTTTATGCTATATTTCGCTGCTCCCCGCCGAATTTGCGTTCCAGTCGAGCCATTGCTGCTTCGTATGCAAAAGCTGAATGACCGAGATTTTCGATAGCCTTCAACGCTTTCCCAGAGAAATACTGTCGCAAATAACATAACTTAAACTAGGATGTTCCTGGAGCCTTGTATATGCAAGCTATAAACGCAGCTTTCCAGTTTTCATAGTTCTTCTTATCTTCCGAAAATACTGCAATAGCAGCTCGCTTGAGTTGTCTCAGCATGTCCTGCCCAATAGTTACTGGAGTTTGACTTGAATTAGTGGTAAATGGTGTCGTCGTTTTCTCTTCATCTAATTTTGCTCGCTGCCAAATTGATAATCTTGGCTTGGTTAGACTCGAATTTTATCTTCATTGTGCTGCTGCTAGCTGAACTCGTACTCGCTCAAAATCAATATTTCCTCCTTTCTTCTGTGGAAGCCATTTCCGAAACGTGAATATTCTTCCAAAAGGTTTACCATAACATTCATTGCTGCCTCTAACAGCGAGTCAAGTCTTTGTCGATTAATTTACCAATAGATTACGTGGACCTCGAGTAAACTTGCTTTTCATTCTAAATTTCCAAATTGTCGTCATATTGCTCTTGCGCATCTCGTTGCTCCTCGGCCGTCTTTTATAGCTTTGTATACTGGCATTGGGCATGACACGAAACAAAACTATAATAACAACATCCCTTCGAAAGAACCTCACTCTGCTACCAAAAAATGTTTGCCACAATAAAAAAAAAATTCTTAAAACGATACACAAAGACCATTTTTCTTTAAACGATGTAAACGAAAGCGAATTATCAACAACGAAATACATAAAAAAAACACTCCTGACCTGTCCTGTCTGAAAACTGCTTAATTCTGGCAAAAAACAACGTGGCTTATGCTAATCTTTATATTTCAACTAAGTCCCATAAGACACGAAAATATTTTGCTTTATTAGGCCTTTTGTCCAAGATCCTAACTTCAAATTACTAAAAGACCTGATCGTGGTGGTGTCACCCCAAATCAATCCTTGCATTCCAGTCATTAAATTGACTATATAGCTATAGAGATAAGACTAATTACCCCTGTAAATCAGTCAATCAACCCTCTTGGCCTGTAACATGCTTTGACACCTTCAGTACTTTGGTAAGGGTCCCCGCCTTAAAGAGTAGTGAGATTTCACACGTCCCCTTTCCCTGTGGTTCCTCTCTTGACATTTTGAAGTGAACCTTTCAGCCAATGCCACTTTCTTCATCCGCCCAATTTACCCTTGGGGAGCTTCTGCCTGGCCTGCTGGGATTTTTTTGGTGGTAAAAATTAATTCTTGAGCTCCATAAATTCTTTGGTTTTTCTGTTCTGATCTTTTTCCCACACAGTTATCTGCTCAATATATCGTTAGAGCAGAGAACCCCCTTTTTTGATCGTTCTCTATCGATGAAAATTGCTAGTTTTCTGTTCTGTTGATAACATTTCCATATTGAGTCATCTGGCTTCAATAAACTTGCCAAGAAAAAGTTCGGATTGGTTTCACAAAAGAAAATTCAGCTTTTTAAACTCGGAAAATAGTTGCAGGCAGCATACCTGTTATCTCTAAGCCGTTTCTATCCTTTACCCTTCAGCGAATCTAGGATGTATGCTTTCCAACGATCTTCTATATTTCCCTTAAACACCATTTTGCAAAGACACTACAAATAACAGGATTGATGCATTGCAATTATCACTAAATAAGAATCTTTTCCTATGATGCCAGGTTACTGTTAAACAAGTTTAATTTGATGTCATATTTAGTATGCATTCCTCTCAACCTCACCTTATATCCCTACGAATGAATTGCCTACACTAGTTGGCTT
>NC_090896.1:16646143-16648643 GCF_036669925.1 Montipora capricornis
TGAGCTTGGCGCACCAGCAGGAACTCCATCGTTCCAGATTTAAGAGTAGATTGAGACGATGTGAGAAATCATCACAAGAACTGGCGGGGAATTTGGTGCGCTTAGTAACGCTTGCCTACCCTCTTGCCCCAGAAGAAATGAAAAACCTGCTGGCGAAGGATCAGTTTATCAATGCTGTCCTGGATTGCGATTCCTGACGTCGGTTAAAGCAAGGTCGGCCACTGAAACCTTACGGACTGGTCTCCCGTCAAAGGGAACTTCATGTTTGTGGCATGGCTGAGGAAACTCCTGCTGGCAAGACTAATTCAAGGGAGTCCCGACAAGATGACCTATTAGCTCAAATCAAAGGTTTGCTGGCTGACCCCCCACAATGTTGGGCATGCGGCAAAAGGGGAACCTTAAGGCGTGACATCTGGAGGTTTGGCATGAATCGGGCAAGGGATACACAGCAGACACGCAACCAGTCTCAGCAACAGTTAAATTGGGACAGGCCAGCCTTAAGGGGGAAAGACCGGCCCTTCACACTGCCAAAGAAACCCCACAAGTTATTTTGATACCGTGCTTGGAGTCATTAAAGGAGTGTTTTGCCCTTTGTTGGTGACACTGGAGCAAACGTCACAGTAGTTCGTCCTGATGTATTGGATACACGGACACTTTCTCGTCTACAAGAGTAATCTCCGAATTGGTTCAGAAGAGGTTCCTCTCCATAAACCCTCATTTAGCCAGCTACGTAGCTCGCTGTTATTGAGTAACAGCCGTCGAAGAGACACTGATTTCCCCTCACAGTGAGACACTTATTACAGCAAAGATTATGGATGACCTCCCTGATGAGCCCTGGGGAACAGTAGGCCCATCTCTGACACATCACCAGACAGACCTCTGTGTCCAAAGCGCTGAAGGGTTAAATGATGAACAGCAGAACAAACATAGGGAGCTCCTGGGTGAATTTTAGGACATCCTCTTACGAGGACCCCATGACATAGGAAGAACTCGGCTGGCGCAACACAAAATAGATACAGCCAATGCTGCTCCGGCTTGACATTCACCACGTTGACTGCCATATGCACAGCATGATGAAGCTTTTCAAGCGATTGAGGAGATGAGTGAACAAGGAATATAATCGAGCCCTCAGCTAGCCCCTGTGTATCAGCAGTTGTGATTACGGTTGGACTAAAGTAAATTAATGACTTTTCCAAGAAGTACTCGTACCCTCTACCAAGGATAGACAACACCCTCGATGAACTTTCTGCTTCCTGATTTTCAACCTTAGATCTCAAACGTGGGTACTGGCAAGTGGAAATAGCGAAAAAGGACAATGAGAAAACAACATTCTGCGCAAGGAACGGTCATTGGCAGCTTAATGTCATGCCCTTCGGTGTTTGCAATGCCCCAGCAACCTGTGAGCGCTTGATTGACTATGCCCCTGGGAACCTTCGATGCCTGATCCACCTTGATGGCATCATTGTGCATGCCTCAACATTCGATAAGGGAATGGACCCTTACATTAGTGTTATCGCATTTAAGGCTAGCAAATCTGAAATTAAGCCCAAGGAAATGTAATCTTTTCTGACGGAAAGTTAAGTTTTTTGATCACGTAGTCTGAAAGGAGGAGTTACCAAGGTCCCTGACAAAGCCAAGGCAGTCCAAAGCTGGAGTTACCCGTCCATTGCATAAAGTAACTGATAACAGCCAGGCATTCAAGCTGACCAAATAATGCAATAATTGTTTTCAGGAATTAAAGGCTGCTCTCGCGTCTGCCCCAGTGCTTGCATGTCCTCGCAGTTGGGAACTCTCCCTGTTAAATACTGATGCCAGCAATGTTGCTATCGGAGCGGTGCTTTCTTAAATATGCAACTGTGAAGAACGAGCCATTGCCTCCTAAAGTCATCCCCTAAGTACACCTTAACACAATTACTGTACCACTAGACGTGAACTTCCGGCAGTTGTTAAGGCTATGGCAGACCTAAGGCTATAGTATTGCTTATCGAGCCGCGAAAAGTCATCAGAATGCAAACGTATTATCACGACGGCCTTGCTTCCATACAACTTGCATACATTGCCAACGTCAAGAGGATAACGATTTTGGTCGGGATGGCCAAGGAGGAAGTCCAATGCTTCCTTGTCCTCCAAGCCACAAGAATCTATCTTCATTGTGCTACTCCCTGGAACAAGCCCCACTCGAGGATCATCCGTAGGCACTGCCACAATTGCACGATTATCAGATAGCAGACAAAGCGATATCTCACATCCTCACGTGGAAGGAAGTTGGAGAACTTCCAGATTGGCCAGCTGTTGCACACCTTGACTCCGTTTCCAAAGCATACTGGGCCCAATGCAGTCTCTGGTTCTCCAAAATGGTGTGCTATACCATCGATGAGAATCGCCTGACGAAAAACAACATTGAGATAAAATGCAATATATTTTATCATAGCTTTGTTACTGCAATTTTAAATCGCTTTTACGCAGCTTTGTTACAGTTTGATGCAAAAAGAAAAGCATT
>NC_090896.1:16653643-16658755 GCF_036669925.1 Montipora capricornis
TGGCATATCCGTTCTCCCAAACGTAATGAATACTCGTGTAGGATTTCGCCAGATAGCTGATAGCTGACATTGAAAAAGCGCTTTTAATGGTCTCAGTGTATGAGGAAGACAGAGATGCCTTGCACTTTCTTTGGATTGACTACATATCAAAGGAGAATCCCTGCATTCTTGTGAAGCGTTTAGCTAGAGTTGTTTTTTGGGGTCAACGCAAGCACGTTTCTGTTTAACTCAACACCAAGGCATCACATCTCGACCTACAAGGAAGTCGATCCAGAGTTTGCGAACAAGATGCTGCAGTCACTCTATGTGGATGATGTGTGCGAGAGGGACTGGAATTTTATTAGTGGGCCAGACCCAGAATGAGTCAAGGAGAGTTCAACTTTCGAAACTGGATCTCAAACGCCAACGGGCTGATGAAATTGTTTAAAGACTATGAACCCAATTCTAAGAATCGTGCGAGAACGGTGTCAGCATAACATCAAACCAATGCAACCTCCTACTCCTTTTTGGGGGTTTTCTGGAACCACAAGTAAGACACTCTTACAATGACACTTTACCTTACTTTACCGGCAGGTACAAAACACAGGTCACAGGGCACAGGGCACAGGTCATTGTTTTACCAATACACTAAACATTCATAAGAGCTAACCTTAAAGTGACTATCACCTCAACACACTTTTCCACTATATTTATTCTCCGAAATCGTCCCAAATACATCGTGTTGTTTTTAGAACTTTTGATTGAATTTCACTTTTTTATTATTGGCTTTCAAAGACGGGAAAAGTGATCATACTTTGATCCATAACCGAGCAATGAAGGAGAATGGGTTCGATACCGGGTTGACGTCACAAATTAATTTGCATTGAGATAGTTCTTTGAAAACAGCGATGCAAATTAATTTGTGACGTCAACCCGGTATCGAACCCATTCCCCTTCTTTGCTCGGTTATTAATCATGGTATGACCACTTTCCCGTTTTTCAAAGCCAATGAAAGGGTGAAATTTCAATCTAAATGTTCTAAAAACAACACCATGTATTTAGGATGAATTCGGAGAATAAATATATTGGAAAAGTGTGTTGAGGTGATAGGCACTTTAAGCCTAAAAACGTTTGTTTAGGCCTAATTAGGCCTAAGGTTAGCTTTTATGAATGTTTAGGATACATTCTGTATTAGTAAAACAATGACCTGTGACCTGTGACCTGTGCCCTGTGACCTGTGTTTTGTACCTGCCCTTACTTTACCGGCTACAAAGCCCAATTTTCTCCGTGTTATTGCAAGCATCTATCATCACCAGTGCTTATGTTGATGAAGATCCTACTCCAAGAACTGCGTAACGACAAGAAGATGTGGGACGAATCTCTCCACCACAAATCTGCAAAGCCGTGGAACATTTGGATTACTTATTTACAAGGGACTGGCATTATCCAGATTAAATAGGCAGAGCCGCATGGTTTTAGTAAGCCTTATACACCCCCTATGCTGATTTAGTTTTGTGAGGATAGTAACGGACATGGGAACGTTCACTAGACTAGTCGCTTCTCATACGCGAATCGGCCCATTGACCAAGTAGACCATTCTAGGATTGAATTGCTCGGTGTTGTTACCCTGTCAAGACTGGTTGTGTACGTTAGAGAAGCTTTTGAGAAACTTCTTGTCATTAACAAACTGTGTTGCTGGACTGACTCACTAGTGTCACTGTGTTGGATAACGGGGGTAGTCAAAAGCCTGGAAATAGTATGTGCAGAACCGTGTTGATGAAGTTTGCGCTTGTGTCGAACCGAAACAGGGGAGGTTCTGTCCTGAACTGTTGCTTTTTTTTTATGTCCAGGGTCAAACTTGCAACATTTTATACTCTGGGCAATCTCCGGGGAGTGTAGT
Organism: Montipora capricornis; assembly: GCF_036669925.1. Lineage (NCBI taxonomy): Eukaryota > Metazoa > Cnidaria > Anthozoa > Scleractinia > Acroporidae > Montipora > Montipora capricornis. Next base: position 16,655,523 of record NC_090896.1, read on the forward strand.
AACCTGCTGTATGTTACATAATGTAAAGGTCTTTGCGCACGTCTTTTTGTTATATTTTTATTGAAACACCTGCTCGAGGACATCTGAGAACGTATTCTATTTCTGTTTTGTTTGCAAAGTTGTTCTGAAGGAATGTGACAAATACATATCCATACAATCCAGTCTGTTTATTACCCTTTTCGAGTCTTCTACAGTTAATACTATAGCCAAAAATTCTATTTTGTGGCAACTATTTACCGTCTTAACACTGCTTACAACCTTAAAACAATAACTTCAGCAATAAACTTTCACCCTCGTCACATAACTTTGGATACATGAAACAACAGGGAGCTTAAAACAGCGACGGCAACGAGAACGTCACAAATTTGCACACTTAGTACACAAAAACAATAGCTTTGCACGCCCCACACGTACCCTTTTCATTTCTGTCCATTTCTTTGCCGTCGTCAGCAATACAAAGACGTCAGCACTTAAGATAAATTTTCATTTTTTCCAGTGTCACTTTTGAGAAACTACCACACCCTTGTCATGTTAAAAAGTTAAAATAGTCATGAAGTGATTACAATAACGTGAATTCATATTTTGAGAGAACGTTCTTTTTGCAGTCACTGTCACCATTGCTTAAGCTCCCTAATAATTACTCTGACCAGTAATGGCAACGAGTTATAAATCATTTTAGATTTCAGTCCTCGAAAATGCCCAACAGCAAGCACGTGGCAGTGCACAAAAAAAGGTGTGTGGCCCTGTTTAAACCACCTGTCACAAGATACTATACTAGTAACTAAAAGAAAAGTACATTTGAAGTACGGGTTTCAGACGAAGCACCATCACTTCTTTGCTCTCTTTCTTTCCTTTCATGGTGCACCTTGCTTTATGGTCCATCTTGCTTTATTCCCCTCAAAATCCTAAGCCGGTGTCCATTTTGATACTACGGTATTTATTTACCAATAAGTTAAACTGTTTTTTCAAAAATTTGGACTTGAATCGCCCAAAAAAATCCAAAACAAAGGGGTTCGGCTCGTGGCTAAGGGTTTGATCGATACTTTCCTCTCTCAGGTGTCGATAACTTAAGGAAGTTTTACGCAAATTGTGATTGGCTTCTAGCCAATTCAAAGTCAATGAAACACAACAATAACGGCAAAATGAAATTGTTGGTCAATTTCAGTGTACAGCGCATCTTCCTCAGTTCCACCCAAAGAGTTGGATATTGCACCCATCGAACTACATGATTTCTCAACAGCGCCTTTTTATTTCAGCCGGGAATACTCCTACACGTACAGGCCGCTGCTTATCTACGTCAAGTACCTTCTTCGGGAATAATCTTTGAATGGGTTGTTTAAGCACCAGTGTAGCCACCGTAAAACAAGAGGCCGGCCTCCAGGGATAACTGCACATCAATTTTCCGCCAGTTGAGATCTACTTTCACTTCATCGGTTAAGTGAGCTCGGAATAAGTCTCACACTATCAGCGACTATTTTTTACAAGGGTAACGCGGAAAACACTGGCAAATCAACTCATTTACACCTGCACAACCAAGTAGTTGGCTTTCGATCCTTAATAAAACATGGGCGAGGGGATTAAATGAGTAATTTATGTAAAATGTGACCGGAAAGACTAAAGGCTGAGCCATGATCCATTAACGACGAAAATTATTGAGTAGTAAAAGGGCTTAGAAGTCTGGCAAAGGCAAACATGTATACAGGGCCACTTACATTTCATTTTTAACTTACAAGCATGTTGTTTGGAGCCCAAAAAATCGATTAAGGCAAAACAGTGATGGTAATTGTAACAATTATTATCGAGGTGTTAAGCCGGAGATGAAGAAGACGAAGCGGATAATGGCGGTTCAACAAGAGCACATGTTTTTATTCTTCAAAACGAGGCTAACCGACGTCACGGTTTACAATGATAGCCAATTTTTTTTTTTTTTTTTTTTTTTTTAGCGAAAATGAACTAAAGCAACGCTGCGAGTGTCTCTCAGTCCTTACAAAAGAGTAATAGAAAAAAAAACAAAAAAAAACAAACAAAATAACAAAAAAATGATTAAGTCTTAACATAGTCCTGGAATCTAACTGGTTCTTTGATGACACGGCCCGAGCGAGTACACACAGGTGACGACTGCTTGGTGGTCCTTGCTTCCAGGTGGCTTTTCTGGCCGTTCGCAGCTCTTGTGTTTGGCAATTGAGTATCCTGACCCCGTTGAGGTCCAGGCAGTGGATCTGGTACAGGCAGTGCATCCGCTGCGGGAATGGAAGGGCTCTTCACTAGGTGCTGCCTATTGCGTCTAAAGCTGGAACCGTGTGACTGGACTTCATAGGATCTCTCATCTAGTCGCTTTGTCACGTGACCCTCATCCCAACTGTGTTTACCAAGGACAAATGGTTTCATTCTAACTGTGTCGCCAGCTTTTAAGGCCGGAAGGTCATGGGATGACCGATTGTAGTAATGCTGCTGCCTCTTTTGGTTGAGCTGGAGTTGTTCCCTTTCATAGAGGCTGGGTGGGCTTCTGGGTTCCAGGAGCGATCTTGTGGACGGTAACAAGCTTCTTGTCCTTCTCCCCAAAAGACGCTGTGCCGGGCTACTGGCAACACCTTGAGTTGGTGTGTTCCGGATATTGAGTAGAGCTAGGTACTGGTCTTCTCCTGACTTTGATGTCTTGCGTAACATTCTTTTTGCCGTCTTCACAGCCGATTCAACTTTTCCATTTGCCTGGCTGTGGTGTGGTGATATGGTAGTGTGCTCAATGCCCCATGTCCTGGTAAAAGATTTGAATTCACGTGATGTAAATTGGGGGCCATTATCTGTAACCAGTTGTCTAGGAATACCATATCGTGCCAGGTGTGACTTCAATCTTTTGATCACAGTTGATGATTTGGTGTCGGTGAGTGGATCCAATTCCCAGAAGTTGGACTTGTAGCAGACGGTGACGAGGTACTCTTTGTCATTACAGGTGAAAAGGTCTGCCCCAATTTTCTCCCAAGCTCCGTCCGGGATTTCATGAGACATGAGCGTCTCTTTACAAGGTGTTAGTTCATACTCGCGGCATGTCTCACAGGTGCGAATCCAAGCTTTTAATTCCTTGTTCATGCCGGGCCAATAAACATGTTCCCTTGCACGGCGCAGGCAGGCCTCAATTCCTTGGTGTCCACTATGGACATCTTTTTTGACAGCTGTGCGCATTCCCTTTGGTATAACAAGCCGCTCGCCACGAAATATAAGGCCATCAGTGACTG
>NC_090896.1:16666355-16698855 GCF_036669925.1 Montipora capricornis
TATGGCATAGATTTCCTGCACCTAATGGCACTGACCACAGAACAACTGCAAGCCTTGACTGAGACCACCAGCAGTCATCTCAACAACGTCCTCGTAGCTGAACAGAGCAGTGCCAGCTGGAGTGCTACCAGCAGCAAATCAGAAGAGGACCTCCCCAACCTGATTGTGTCCTGGGTCACGCCAAGTGAGGGGTGTGGAAGTCTGCCGCCCCCAGAGCATGAGCGGCACACCCCTACCATCCAGTACCGTCTGAGCTGCCTTGTACAGGGCTATCTCCAGGCTGTGGAGGCTGGGGAGGAGCCCCCAGTTGCATCACTTGGACCGACCCAGGACACCACGGCCAGAAAGTCATACTCTGGATGACTGAAAAAAAGCAGGATGAGTCAACAGAGGCCCTAGCTCTGGCCCCAGTCCTAGACCAACCCGAACAGAACAGTAACCCGCGGGAGTGTCTGCTGGCCCTCCCTGGATTGGTGGCCCACAGAGTGCCCAACCTAGAGTCCCTCGCCAAACTCTCTGAATATCTCCAACAGACTGACTCCATCATGCCCGGCATTACTGTAGGCCACCTTCCAAATGTCAAATTAAGCTGGACTGGATTGCGAGGCTCAGGCAGAGGGAAATACAATGGAAAGCAACAATGATTAACATGACTTTTAGTTGGCGAGTGGAAAGTGGCCCATTGTGTCTACTCTAGGTGTGTCAATAATATCAAATATAATAGAGACCTTTCCTATACGGTGCATTTCTACAGGTCAACATGCCTTAAATGAAGACCATAAGTAAGGAAAAAAAAGTACATGTTTTAAGATCAGTTTTAAAACAGCTTTAATCTTTTAGCAGAACAAGTAGTGACCTTAACGATGATCTTTAAGTTCATGAGGACTGTACTCATCGAGAAAAGGCATCAAATAGTGTGCCGACTGTGTGTATGGTCTTACGAAGAGAATGACAAATTCAATTATATCCTCAACTGGAAGCCAGTGTAAATCCTTTAGTAAAGGCTGATGAGCTTTTATACGAAAGTAACACATCTCACCTTCAATTGCTGGATCCACATACTCGAGAACACACCAGTAGGCCAGCTTAGGGAGCTATACAAAACGGCCTACGAAGGCACCCGCATGACAGCTGTGGAGCAGGCAATCCAAACGGTCTGGGAGACATGCAGGAAAAGTTGCCTGTGCCTTGGTAATCCCATTTGTGCCGCCTCATCCAAGGGAAGCATGCCAATTCGCCATGCCCCAACCCAAACTGTATGGTTTGCAGCCTCATAAACAAATTGGACAGCGTCCCCCTGACCACCCTAAGGTTCACCAAAAATGAGCCATTTACCACCATGCTCTACCTGTCAGAGCATATTGCCTGTCAGCTGCACTCGCAGGACTTGTCACAGGAGGCATGCAAAGATCTCATGCCTGCCCTATGTACCCTCCTGTGTTGTGGCATGACACGCCTAAGAAACATCGCCAACGTTGGGTTTCTGGTGCAGATATGTCCCAACTTGCGCTAATTGCGTCTCAACGGGAGATGAGGAGATTTTTGGGGCAATCTGTCCAAACTAGGGACAGCAGTGGGATTCCAGATGAAGCGAAAAGACCAAGTTTCCACCCCAGTTTACATGCGCCACTCCTGCTTGCCTGATCGTAACAGTAGCTGGCATCACTACCTCAGGACAGCCGAGTCTGCCTTTGAGGAGGAAGTGCTGAGCACGGTCTTTGCTGACTGTTTTGCACAGACAGAGGAAGGCCAAGCACAAAAGGTCTCACAAGCAAGAGCAGACTGAACTTTGAATCTCTATCGACCAAAAACTCCTCTCTTCCTTGACTAGACAAGTAAACACTGATTTACATTAAAGTGCCGTATAAATGGGACGCGTATGCACTGAAAATTCGAGGAAAACAAAAAAAACATGAGATTTTGGTCGTAGGAACACCTTAAAATGATAGGTATAGCAAAAATCTCGAGTTTTCCAATTGGGAAAAATACTGCTTAGCAGCTTAACTATTGACCACCTGACTCTGTTTTCTTGAATGAATTGAAAGTTTGCATTTCAAATAACCTTTAATTGACTAGTGTGATCAGAGTTCAGTTTTGCAAGTGGTGTTTAGCATTGCGACAAACCTCTCCAGCTGCAAAACTACAAAAAGTAATAACTATAATAACCAGTTCACTGAAATAACCACCAGATTCAGACAATTATCTACAATATAAACGCTGCTGTATTAAGCTCTGGGCAAATTAGGAGAATCTTTTCTTGTCTTTGCCTGTAGCTGGAAAGATTTTGTCAAGGTTGCTTTTTAAGGGCGATCTGTAGTCGATGATGACCATGTACTTTGATGGGACATTAGTTACTGTTTGCAAGGTAAATGCTTCTGGGGACAAGCAAATTGGTAGTAATTGTAGGTTGAAGTCAATTCACTCCGCGTTTAGGTCTATATATGAGCCATGATCAAGGATGAAAGAAAAAGAAAAGAAAAGAAGTCACAAACTGGATGGAAATCACTTCAAGCTGAATTACATTTCAACCTACAACACAGTCTTTTTCTTTTTTTCCCATGTCTTGTTTCCAAGATAGGTTGCTTCTCTCAGTTAGCCCTTGGGTTGTCGGTGTCCGAGGTGCGCCATGTGATAACTCGATGCCATTATCCTTGCAAAACATTTTTAACTTCATGTTTTGGAACTCTCCCCCATTGTCTGTGATTATTTTCTTTGGAAATCCGTACGTGTAATAGTATTCTCGGAGGCTTTTTAATACTTCATCAGCTGTTTTTAGTTGTAAGGGCACAACTGTCACGAACTTTAGTGTGATGGTCAATTATTTTCATGGCCCAAGTATGTACGTTCTTGCATTCACATGGGGTATTTCGAAAATCCATCAGATTGATTTCAATCAGTGACAGGAATTCTGAAGATTGAAGTGGCTTGGTTTCCATCTTAACGTGGCTTGTAATGGTCTTCTGCTCTTGATGAATTTGGCACAAACTTACAAATAGGTTCACAACTCGTACATTCACTTCAAAATAATTCTCGTTAATCCACTTTGGCGTTATTTCTCTGCCTCTATGTGCTGTCCTTTGATGCGCCAAAGTCAGAACATCGTATAGTTGACTCTTGGGTACAACTATCTTTTTCTCTGTGGTTAACATTTTCCCTTGATGGTACGACCATTTCTTCCTCTTGAGTGTTGTTGCTTGCAACTTTGTTAATTTCGTCGTATCGTGATTTGTATTGGATTGGCAGACAGCGTTCTCAGCTTGGCTTTTTACGAACTCTTTGCCTGAGTCATAAAATTTGTCTTCAATAAAGAGAGTTATTTGTGAAGAATTGTGTTTCTGGTTCTGTTTATAGGTCTCTAAATCTTTGTAGAATGCTTCTTTTGACACACACTCCATGATTGTTTGAAGGGTTGAGGGGATGGTAAATTCTGCGCAGTCTGGACCGAGAGTGGCCTGGGATGAATATTAAAATATTTAATTATAAATTATCATGGTAAGTTTGCATGATCTGCTTGAGTGGACAACAGATCCAGAGGTAGGGAGTTCAAGTCCAAGTGAGTAAAAAAAGAAAGTCTTGAGTATACTGTGTAAAGTCTGTCATAGAGGGAGTGGGCATAAGGGTATGCAAGGAAAATAAGGGGGGTTGGATAGAGGTAATGGGGAAGATGAGGGAGGGGTAGGAAAGTAGAAGAAAAGAAAGAAATAACATGTTCTTTTTTAGACCCCCCAAAAACCACGCTGATGTGTTAAGATTTATTGATAGTTCATGAAAGAACTTTCTTCGAATGAGGAATGAACAGAAATCATTTTCCGGTCCCAATATGCTTGTTGGAAAATGTCTTAGGGAGCACACTGTGTCACCCCGACAGCCGCCCCTTGACAAGCTTAGCCCCCAAAAAACAATTCCCAGTAGTCATTTTAAATTGATGCTCACCAGAGAAAGGTGTTTTGCTGATGCCATCAGATTAGTTGCACCCCAAGATAAATCATGCGAACCATACGCCCAGAAACAGCGGGAAACACGTCCTTCAACAACAACAAAAGCGAGGCGACACATGCGAGGCAATGATTTTTCTAAAATGTAAAAATCAATGCCATAAAAAAATTAAGTGTGAACATTTTTTCCTACATTGAATTTTGCGGGTTTTTCTAATATATCTTATCTTCCTTAGCCTTAATATTTGTAGGGTCTTGCAATCTTTACAGCTTCACGATCACAACCATTATCTGGCAGGAAACATTTTCTGCATGACAACAGGGGCGGTAACGCGGATCGTGCTAATTAACATTCTTCCAATGGTTCAATGCACGACCTTGATCATCGAAATTCAAGAAAGAAATCTTGAATCAAATGCTCAGACAATCACATATTCTCGACGATGATTCTCTTCAAGTCAACGAGCCAAATTTTACTTTGCTTGCTGTGTATAGTTTTAATTTCCTTAATGAAAACAAAAGAAGGAATTTCAAAGATTGAAAGAAAAAAAAGACCTGTGCGATGATTCATTTAACTTGAAGTGAGTCGAAAAAAAAAGCCTTTTTCACGAGGAAAACTGAAAAAGTAGTCTTGAATGCGCGGCAGCAGACTGAACACGTGCCTATTGATTTTAACCAGAGGAATTTTTTCACGTCGATAATTGATACACATTGTTTGTCATAGCCCTTACGATGTCTCAACATACAAAGACACCCATTGTCCTGTCATAACCAAGTACCTGGTTGTTATCAAATACTGAGTACATCACTTCGTTCCAAACTAGCGAGACACAACTGCGCAAGTAAGCCAACGAGTCGTTTTTTGAATCGTCCGATCGGGATCAATAATGGAGGGAGCTGCAAGTGGCCCATGGTATTTTAAGCAAAATGAGGATGGTGTTTTCGTGAAATTAAACGAAGAAAGGGTAAAGAACAATAAGAAACACTTAATGGAGCAGGTTCTGGAGGTAAAGGGATGCTCAAACAGAGGGCAGGATAATCATGTTATGGTAGGTTTCTGTTGTCTCATCAAGTATCATTTTTAATGGCTATGTACGTGCGTGCTCATCATTAAACCAGTGAGTTAAACTGGTTGAAACGAGGAGGTATATTTATGTGCCATTAGAATTTTTATTCCTTCGAACAGGACAACCAGGAATGGTACGCGAATTGTAGCCTTTGATTTACATGAAATATGTTACATTGTTTCTATTAAGCTTGGTTAAACTTTCATTAGACTGCGATTTGCTTAAGATATGTTTTCACAAGAGGCTGTCAATTTTAGATTACTTTTATTAACATAGTAATTCTTAAACCCAACAGATAACATTTAAGGACATGCTATCAGCAACTGGAAAGCATGAGATGAAATTCGCCCTTGCTAACTTTGAAGTTGAAAATAACAGTTTCACAAGGAATTTTCTGGGACATACGTCCAGTGAAAAAGAGTTCGCGAATAAGTATCGGTCGTGCATCATCGATATCCTCACGGCGTCATCAACGAGTGGAATTACCCCTGAAGTGTTGGTCACTCAAGTCTCAACTATCGAGGCTGCGGTGACTGATCCTCCTGGCCAAAAAACGCCACTGAAAAAAGGGAAGAACTCTAGAAAAAGGAAAACTGCGATTGCGACATCGGACGCGACACCTGAAGGTGCTGAACTCCCCTCTCCGGAGAAATTATGACCTCTTCAGTAGAAAGTAAACATAATTTCCTCCTGCTGGAAATGTGTCTGCAGCAAATTTTACAGGTTAAGTTAGAGCTTGTTTCTTATTGAACACTGATGAACACTGGTTCACAATTGGTTTACATGTTGTTCTACTTCAAAGTGAATTTGATATGAAAATATCCAAATACCATTTCTCTTAATTACTGTTATCTAAAACTGGCTAATGTTTTTTCGTTGCGGGACCGTGACATAACACATACAGCGAGACAAACTTGTTACTATAAAGTTGTCAAACTATAACGTATGTAATCCTGGGAGACAGCCTTGAGGCGGTAAAATAGGCAAGTTTCGTATTCCCGGCCGTACTGGGGCGGGTGCATTATAGCGAGGCTAATGCGGGCAAACATTTTTTGCGGCAAAGAAACTAATTGAACTTTCCAGCTTTATGTTGTTGACATTTATCAAAACAGTTAAAAATATCCAAGTTTATGAAAACAGCCGTAATCTTGTCGATAAAATGGAGCCTAATTTCGTCCAAATGAAAGTTCCAGGGTTGAAAAGGTATTTGCAAGTGCGAGGAATTAGTGTTGCGAATAAGCGGCGTGATGAACTTTTGGATTTGCGCAATAAAGCTCATGAACTTGCCATTAAAATCATCGATGAACAAGTGGATCAGAACGATATTTCTGCGAAGTTGATAACGGACGAGGGAACTATTCCCGATCCCTATTCGCTTCATTCGGACTGGACAACAGATTTTTCGCTGTTATCGAATTACACCTGGGGCGACATGTACGCATATTTAATAGTAAAAGAGGGATACGACCACCAAAGTTTAAAAGCTTACAAATCATTGGAAGGATATAGATTACACTGGGACGGACATGTGCAAAGCCTCCAAACCAACAAATCGCTTTTTTGTGGATGCCACCTGATAAAGTTCAGCGTGAAACCGACCAAACGAGAGAGAACTCAGATAGACAATAAGCCACCCTATGATGGCTGGCTACTTATAAAGCAAAGTGGTTCAGTTCACTCAGCTCATTGTCCCTGTATAGGAGGGTAAGTATATTCTTATACTTTTAAATACACAAAGAAGAACAAAAAAAGGAAGGACAGGTTGATCATTTTTATCTTATTATCGGTTCTTTACAGCCCACAATATTGTCATCTGATTACTTCTTTTCTCATAATTCTAGTTCTGGCTCAATACCTAGTAAAAAACTGTTGTCCTTTTGTTTTATTAAGACTTTAGTTTGTTATTTGGTTTTCCATTTTTGCTAAAATCCCATTATTGTTGTAAAAAACAATCAGACAAAAAAGGAAATAATCAATGTTCATATTATGAATTAAAATCTATTTCAGTTCTGATGGTGCTTGTAGACATGTGGGGGCTTCTCTCGTAAACCTTGAAGAAACTCTTCGCGAGAACAGTGTGGTTACATGTACTGGGTCAAAGTGTATGTGGAAAAAGATAAAAAGAACACATGAAGTAGTGACACCTGTCGAAAACATGGATTTTACCAGGGCCACTATTGGAAAAGAAAAGAAAGGTAGATGTAAACCAAAAGCAACCATCTTTGATCCACGGCCAAGTTACATGGCACAAACAAATCCTGCTCTTGAGTTTCGAAGCCTTCTTTTAAAATGTACAGCTAGTGCAGTGGGTTTGCATGTTATGGCTGAGCCACAATTGGAGGAGGCAGTTGAAGATCAAGAGAATCTAGATGTTCATTCTGATACACAGACACCCCAACATGAGCCATACAGCATTGAAAATCTCTCACCATTACCTGAAGGAGCCACTTTGCAACAAATCAAGGATGCTTGTGTAGCTGTTAAAAGAAAAATTAGTTTTTCAGATGATGAAATAGTTATTGTTGAAAAAAAAAACAGATTACAAAGTAAATGTGCAGATTGGTATCACTTTAAGAAGGGGCGCATTTCTGCCTCAAAATGCAAAAGAGTTGCCAGTCTCAAACCAACTACTTCCCCAACTAAGGCTTTAAAAGAAGTAATGGGCTACTCAGACATACCACAGACAACTGCTATGAGAGAGGGCGTAGAAAAAGAAGAAGAAATTGCACAAGTTTTCATTTCAGAGATGAGCAAGAAAGGTTTCAGTGGTGTATCCTTGGAGGAGTGTGGGTTTTTCATCAGCAAGTCCCATGGTTATCTTGGAGCATCTCCAGACAGAATCATTTATTTACCCACCCAGAGTGACCCAGGTGTGTTAAGCCAGGACAAACCCTTAAAGACGTGCTTGTTAAGCAATCAATATGCACAGAAAATGAATCCAGTTTAATTCTCAACAAGAATCATAAATATTTCTACCAATTATGTCATCAGATGTTTTCTACCACATACAAATGGGGTTACTTTATGGCATATGGCACAAATAAGGAGTTCTTCATGCAGCATGTAGCATATGAAGAAAACATCTGGAAACCAATCCTTCTAAAACTAACTGGGTTCTATGAAGAAGTAATGCTCCCTGAGATAGTATTTCCCAGAGTTAAATTTGGTTTACCCCGAACAAAACTGTAGTGGTTCAGGGTTTTGTAACTATGTTCAACTGTACAATGGCACATTAATTTGTTTGGCATAAGCTGATTAGCAGTTAAAGTGCACATGCGGTACCAGAAACAGTTCTGCTCATGCTAAAAAAAAATATCAGCAAATGTCAAAATGCTATTTTTTTATTCCATAAGGACAGTGTATGTGACTGAATAAGCACTTAAGTGTGACATTATTTCACTAAGGGTTTCATTAAGTTGCAGAGGGCAGCACACACTGTAACAGTTTGATCAGCCACTGAAGCCAGGGAGATCGGCAGAACACCCTGAAGGATCTTGAAACCTTTCAACCTTTGAATAGCCCTCTCAACATGTATCCTCACAGCTGCAATATGTCACGTTTTCGTACATGCTTTTGTGGAAAGCTGCTTTCCTTTGGAGAAAGGAGGGATATTCGAAGTGGCCCTTTTGTTTGTGACCAAATCTCTTATGTTAAAACACCTGTCTGCCATACAATCATCATTAGGTTCCAATTTGTCTGTGAGACCTGATTTCATTGTGATGTGTCTCTCTGAAACACCTCCTGACCACAGTTTTGAGACAAATGTGAAAGCACCAGTGGGAGAAATTCCGACTAGAAGCCCTAAAGGTGTTTGAGCTTTTATAATTGCTCCAGGTAACTTTTTGTGCAGATGGGCCAGTGGGTTTTTGAATTTTTATTTCTGTGCAGTCTATAATTACTCTTGTTCGAGGAAACTTTTCAAAACTCTTTGGTAGATGCCTCCTAACTTGTTGCATTGTAGGCCAAGCAATCAGAATGTCCTTGAAGACATGGTAGAGCATGTTTATCCAGGTTGTGAAGATTTTAGATACCGATCCTTTAGAAAGTGAATAAATGTCAGCCAGGTGACCTACCAACAGGCCCAGTCTAAGCCTCACCATAACTAAAATAAACTCAGCAAACAACGGCACTTGTCGTTTTGGCCCTGGCTTCTTTCGGTCTTTTTCTTCCTACAAAAAAAGAAAGTGGATTACATTAAAATGATATAAGTTTAAATATTTTTTTTGATTTCTGCACAAGTTGCCCTTCTAAAAATTAAAGTATTATGGAAATCTATAGTATAAGAAAAAAAAGAAAATATATAATAGAAAAACAATTTGATAAATGAATTCTTTATGAATGGTACCTTGGGATTTGTTTGATCTCCGTTATGAAAGAAATATTGACCAACCTGATAAGCTTCTCTCGCAGTTTTTTTCTTGCCATCCCAATATTTCATTTTTTCAGCAAATGGCTGCAAAAAGTTAAACACCATAAGTAGGCAAGTCAACAAGGGAATTCCAGTGTAAAATCTGACGGACCGATCGTCCTTAAAGACATCCTCAATAAAAAGATCTCTCTTCAGCTGAGTCTTGTTCTCTAGCCTTGCTTTGCACTCGTCCATGAATTGTATGTCAGAAGTTGTTAAATCAGTTTGCACCTCAGCATCTACATATACCGGTTGACAATCAGGGTTCCTGTTTCCTTCAAAGGTACAATTATTTTTGTCTGAGCTGAGATCCATTCCTTCCACCCTAACATCTTGTTTCGAAGAGGCAGACTGCTCCATATTTATTTCCTTCTTCAACTCTGGTTTTGCATTTCGATGTTTCCGCTCATCAGGGTTGGTACGACTTTTGTGAATTTTAGGCTGGAGATGTTTGGGAAAGTCAAATATCGTGGGCACAGGATTCGATTTTGTGGGGCCAAGCCCACCTTTAAAATGAGCCGAACATATCCTGGTGTGCCTTGTTACATTGGGACTATCCAGGCGACAAGCTGCAATCCACCGCATACGCCGCTCTCGTTCGGTCATTCCTGCGACATAATACTTGCTTTTGTTGTCTGGGGGAAAAGGAAAAAACTCAATATTTTCTAGCTCTGGATGTTTTTCAACATGTTTCTTTTTGTAAGTGCTATTTGAGCAATTAAAAGCACGACAACTGTGATTCACCATATTGTTTTGATTGCTTTCTCCGAATTTTTACCCGCATTAGCCTCGCTTGAATGCACTCGCCCCAGTACGACCGGGAATACGAAACTCAGCTATTTCCGACCCGAGATTTTTTTGAACGTGAGACTCTGTCTAGCACCTTCATTAATTTCCGGTTCTTTTCATTTAGGAGTGAACCAGCATTTGGGTTTTTGAGGGCGTTGTCTTTGTTCCCTTGACTTCATAGCTAAATTTGCGTTATGTGTAAGTATAGCAATATCACAATCAAGACTTTTAAAGCCACTCATTTGGAAGGCAGTTCGCCATGTCTTTTTTTGAAATACCAATTATATCTCCCAGCTGTGAGTGGCTAATTTTGCAGGCGGTTTTATTATAAACAGAATGGGCCCTCTGAATTTGAAATTTTGATAAAACATTTTGTGGCCAACGTGTACCTAGAAGAAAATTATTTCGAACAAAAACAGAAAAAAAACACAAGCCCCAAAAGTGTCGAAAATGATAGATCTTAACTCATGCCATGATTGGAAGACAACTGTCATCTAAGTAAACATGATTTCCCTCCTTCAAAGTGACAAAACTTGACGACAATTTCACCGTTACTTTGTACCGTTAACCAAACATTTGCTTCACGATTTAGGCCACATTTACGCACGGTTTTCACTAGCGACGCAAGAACAAGTGCAGGTACAATCACAGGTACAAGTGCAAGCACAAGCGGTATATCACAAGTGAAAATGAAAGGTGATGCAAGCATAAGCGAAACGTTTTCAGCTTTCAGTATATATGTGAAGGGTTTCGTTTCGCGCTGGCGCTGGAATAATCCTCCTGCGCGGATAATCCTATCAAAATTCGCAGAGAACTTTGGGTCTACCTGCTACGAATGACACCTACTTTTGGAAGTGTTCGACTTATTTTCATTTTAAAGTAGCGGGTTTGATTTTTGAAAGCTGCTTGTTTGAATGTCAGACAATTCGCCCCACGGACAATTAGCCCCGGACAGTTCACAGATTATGATGCTGGACAATTAGCCCTCAACGTAAAACTCACGAAGGAATCAAAGCTAACTATCAACAAAAGTACTAGTTGTAAACCGGCAATGATCTCTCTGAACGTACTCACGGAAAATCAACCAGCACGATCGATCGTCCAGCATGTTGATAGTGTAGCTTTAAATTCCCAGGATTGCTTCGTGGGTTTTACGTTGGTGGCTAATCGACAAGCACCATAATCAGGGGGCTACCTGTCCGAGGCTATTTGTCAGTGGGGCGAAATGTCTGGATTCTGTTTGCTTGTTTTGATGTCACGAATTCTGATGTTCTCAGTTCACAATACAACGCACATGAAGACTTTTACCATCGCGCCAGCTCGCTTGTTAGAGTGTTTCTTCTCTATTTTTGTCTTTGTTGGTAGCGGGTGGGCATATTTCAGTGACCCGTTCGTCCATGGACGACCAAAACGGACTTCCCCACTAAATTCAGTTGTACTGAGCACTTCCAGTTTATAATTTTTCACTGTGGCGGTATACTAGCTGAACATTCTTTTGAGCCGTTTGTTTACTGACCGACACCACTAGTCTAATAATGTGACATACACTTTCACTGAGAAAATGTAACCTGGAATTTGGCTGCTAACTCGAAAGATTCAAATTGGAAAACACCGAGAAAGGTGTCGCAAAATTGTAAAGGGAAAGAAATTGAGAGGAGTGTTTGGCTCGTTTGCCATCTTTTAAAAACTTGTGCACACTAATGGACCACGAGGTGAGCGTCTGGAAAAAGAAACACATTTCCAGATTATTTGACAGACATCTGTCACAGCTCGCAATGCCACTGACTGCAGTATTTACCAGGGTTGTGTTTTCACTGGTCTTCTTTTCTAGCTGAAGATTCTTTCTAGGTGTTTGTTTACAGACCGACATGTACTAGTTAACCTTGATATCTGTTTCACTGTGAAATTTTAGCCGTTTCCTCAGAAGATTCAAATTACAAAAGCGTGCAACTTTGAAAAAATGGGCACTTTGAACAGATCCTTTGGTCGGACTGATCTCGCTGCTTCGTGGGTGCTTGTGGAAGATGCAGGTTACGATGCTGAAGATGACGTGCTGCGGAGAGATGTGGCTGGCTTAAATTGTAGCCTAGAGCATTTGTGCTCAAAAGCGAGTGCTGGGGGTTCTGCATGCCGCCACCGTGAAGTAAGTAAGGTCCTGGCCGAGGAACTGAGGGATCTCATGAGGCCGGAAGAATTAAATCGGAATGGAAAAGTATTAAGAGTGAATTTGTCTGCCATTTCAAAAGCACTGTTTGCAAAGTGAAACGCGGTGAGCGCGAGCGTCTGGAAAATATTTGCCAGCTCACGATTTGGCAGCCAATCACACCGCCCGTAGTGACAGATGGCTGCGGCATTTACCAGGACACATCTGGCAAGGTGGTGCAACTTTGCAGGAATTTCCGGTCATAAAGGCGAGATAATCGCTTGTTTTTTCTTGTGAAAACAGCTTGCATTTTTAATTCGCTAAACTTAGGACGAGCTGTTTTCACTGTACTTGTGGACTTTTCCGACTTAAACCAGTCAAACTTGTCCTAGTGAAAACACAACCCAGGACAAGTTAAACCATAAGTGTGCATTTTTAAACCATCAGTGTGTATTTCCGGTTCAAAGGGTGAGAAAATCCCTTGGTTTCTGTCTTTAAACGTGTAGTTGAAAAGCAAGATCCGTGGCTGTTATGCTAGATTGGGTAAAAAACAAGCATGAATCCATCGGTTTACTGTTCAATTTGTATATTGTCATCTTCAATATTTGTACCTAATTCGACGAGCGGGAGTTGGAGTGTCACTGAATACGACTACCCATGTGTTAATTCCAGTTCCATCTCATATTGTAAGAAATGACTGTACTTTATGCAACGAATGAAAACGACCCCAAACGAATTAATGATAAAAACTGTTCAAAATCTCGGAATTTATTCCTACACAATCCAGAGGTCGGATTATTTTCTTAAATGTCACGGGATAAGTAGCAAAGTCCGATTTAGTCTTATTTTAATGCTCTCAAGTATCGGTCTCGGTGGGGATTGCTGCATGCATAGTTAATAGATTAACTATGCTGCATGCAACGAAGAGACTAAGTTCACAGCCACGGGTCATGCGAGAGGGTACAACATTTATAAGGGTTCGATGTGGACTCCCGTTTTGTATAGGTTGAAATTTTTAATCGTTTAACCAGAGGTCATAATTTGAGATCTTTTAATTTAACGTTGATTCGTTTCTTTAATAATTCCAGCTTTAGTTCCTTGATTTATTAAGGTAGTACATTTTAGGTACCTGATCCATCGAGGTAGTTCATGGACTAGGGGTCAGTGAAATGTACCTATGCACTGCCGGAGACCTGTAGAATCCTTGCGGTCGGTTCTCCTCTCGAACTTCTCTCTTGAAGTGGGTATCATACACACTAAGCAAATGTTCATTTCTGCAATAATGGTGGTCTTTACTAAATTTAGGAAAATGCAAACTTACGAATACCTTAAGGAAATTTTTAAATTGTTCAAGTAATTGTGTTTTCGCTAAACGCCTCACATGCAAGTGATGTCAGTGTACTACATGATGTCTCAAGTTTATTTCCTCGCGCAGTTAAAAGACATACTGGCATGCGTCAAACTATGCGAAAGCTAAAGGAACTGCAAGTTAGCGAAGTCTGTAATGCTGCTTTTCAAGTGACTTGAAACTTTCTTGAATTCTTTCAACTTTCCGATTTAAACGAGATGCAAAGTAAAAATGACATGCACAAGGTGTTACTCTATAGGCTTTATTAACTTATTTTGGTTGAAGTATAACTAAGTAGCTCTATTCGATTGTGACAACTTTCGAAGTAAACCACTGGACGCCATTCAACTTTCTACATTAAGATCCAATAGGGGAGCAAAAAACCCAGATCTTAAAGAACTGACAATAACTTGCTAATTTGTCCTTTTGGATATCATAGGCCTGTTTCATCTGAAGGTAGCAACTTTGCAGGGAATGCCCAACAAAATGGCTTGACAGAAAGTTAGAAGGAAAGAGAGAAGAGGAAATTTACGAAGGCAGACCTAGCAGAGGATAAAAACCTAATCAGGGGAGCAAAATTAGAATTGGTCCGGGGCCTTCATCGCCATGCCGCGGTAAAGAGGGTGAGGACACCGCGGCAAAATGAGTGCGCAGGCTTGAGCCACGCGCGAATCGTTTCCACGCGCGAGGGACTGGTACCAATTAAATTTGCAATAGAAACAACAGCGCGGCAAAATGGCGGCAATTTAAATTCTCTGTGTTTGTTTTCATTTTGCGATGATAAGGACAACACTACTTTGATAAGGTTTAAATTTTGAAGAGAGCTTCCTGAAAGACTAATCTTCCGTGTGTCTTTTCAAACCAAAAAACTGTAGTTCAAACCAGGAGAATTTTACCTTGCATTCGAGCGCTAGAGCAAAAGGACGAAGTTCGTAATGTTATTAGTCGCGATGGTCTCTGCGTTGGTAAACCTCTGAGGGGGAAAACTGTGCACTGAAAAGGAAAACGCCGGGTAAACATCTTTGCGAGGGCAGAATGATAATTCCTTCTGCGAAGATGACTTATGTTGCTCCTGTACAATGAGGAAATCGTCTGTTTGTTTCACTGGAATCATTTGAAATTGAGAAATAAGCTTAAGTTCTTTTCATGCCTGCATCCCACTCATTTGGCAACTTGGATAAGTCACTTCCCTGCCCTCCATTCTCATATTTTACAACACTAGTTACTTTTACAAGAGCGAGGCAATAAAATAAAGAAAATAAGTCTTAATTTTAAGAGAGGATCCCAAAAAAGTTTTGAAACTAAGTATAAATTTGACTCCAATGCTACTTGATGTTTCCCTTTTACTTGGAGTTTGGTAGTGGTCCATCGTTGAAAATATTTTTCCAGTATTTTTCCTGCAGCTGGCTGGTAACTGTATTTGTTTTCACCAGCTTTGTCGATCACC
Source organism: Montipora capricornis (assembly GCF_036669925.1). Classification (NCBI taxonomy): domain Eukaryota; kingdom Metazoa; phylum Cnidaria; class Anthozoa; order Scleractinia; family Acroporidae; genus Montipora; species Montipora capricornis. The sequence goes on from NC_090896.1 coordinate 16,681,493, forward strand.
TTGTAGAGCCTTGCTGGGATGAGGGTGGGGAGACATGAGAATCATGATAATGAAACCATTCACCTGCATGTGTTTGGAAAATACTGATTTCACTTTTGCATGCATTGCACCAGCAAAAATCCAGTCTAAATTTTGCACTGTGTGTAAAGATACTGAGAGAGGAATGTAATCACACATCCAGCAAGACAAAAGGCATTCTGCTTCATACTCTTAACATTTTATTGTGCACAACTGATCCAGTTTCACTACCCAATGATAGACCCACAATGGCTCTGTCTGGATCCACAATGACTCTATCTGATTCCTTTTCAACAACAACAACCACAACAACTACTATGGTATGTGTTACCACAAAACACAATATACAGTAACTCAAATATCTCTCTAATTTTATTGTTGTAAGTACTGTATATTCATTATGAAGACTATTACAAGTAGGAGCATTCTCAGAAGTTTATATCCAAACCCATGCTCAGCAAGAGAAAGACTAGAATAACATACAGCTGTATTAATGAAAGTAAGACAGTTTACTTGAATTAAAAAACCAAATTATATTTGCTTGTTCAAACATTGACTTAGAAGGTGTGGCAAGTAAATAATTATCGTCCCTTTCCCAGACAATTTTGAAGAGCTGTTTGTAAACCATCTTGTATTAATCACTGACATGCTCACATCTGTGATGTTTAATTTGCAGTAATACTGTTGTCATCATGCAGGATCTCATGCAGGAAAAAATGAGAGATAAATAACAACCCTGGCTTTTTTCATCACAAAACCAATAAAATATTCAATGCTGAAATCCTCATCACAATCTCTGAAAACAATCCGGAATGTTGCTTGCCATGCATGGTTTGACCAGATCAGCACACACACACCAGGAAGAGTTTTAGACTTAAACACTGGAATAAGAATAAATGACATGTTTAAGAAGCAACAGGAAACTGATCAAAGTAAAACAATAATAATATTAAATCTTGGTCATTTTCATGCACAGATGTCACTTGAAAAAAAACATGGAAATCTGTGCTCTATTTGTAAAGATCCCTTTATAACAAAACTAAACAACTTAACTGACTCCCTTAATAAGAGGTTTTGTCTAACAATGTAGGTAAAAACAGTTGCTCACATCTTGAAAGTAATGACAGTCAAAATGACAGCCAGCCAGATATCAACACTTTCCACAAGATTTCTTCAGGTCAGATGACTGGGACAATGAAATCAACAGAAATCTAGAGATCAATTAAATTTAATCATACCACAACCTAGTGTGTTCTGCAAAGCAACACAGAGCTGGAAAGGAAAGAGCATCACCATCTACCATACAAACCATTGCTCTTGCTGTGGAGAACCAGGTCACAGAAAAATCCATGGCTCTCGTATCACATGTCAGAGGTTAAAACTTCTGTTGTGTCAAAACCCTCCGCGTTTTTAGAGGAATTGCCCTCAGGCGAAAAACAGTAAACGAAAAATGTTATCAGTTTAAAATTAAACAACTTTTATGTCTTCAACGGTGTGACCGAAACACGAGCAAACATGGTTTGGCAAAGATAACTTCCATGGAAACGACATAAACAAATAAATATATTTCATGCCTAAAATAAGCTTACCTCTTTTGACTTTCTCGTTGGAAACAACTCGGAACTACTGTTTAGTTTTTCTGTTGAGTCCATGTTGAGCGTGAGATCTTAATCATCAAAAGGTCCAATAGAACTTTTCCTTCACCGCCGAATAAACTCAGAAACAAAGAGCTCAAACGCTCGAATCAAATGAATCAAATGTGTTCGAAGGGGAGCATGCGCACTCATTTTGCCGCGGTGTCGAGGGTGAGAGCAAGTAGCCTTTCTCTGAGAATACTGAGTTTTTAAAGTCGTTTTGTTTTCGTTCTTGCATTGTTATTTCTGCTTGTGGCACATACTAAACGCATCGCAAAAATTGAATTTTTGAAATGGTGTTTGATTTTAGCAATTTCGTAAGATTTCTATGCACAGTACAACAAAAGAATGTAGAAAAAATCGTTGAGCAAACAAATGATTAAGAAAAAAACCGGAATATCCACCTTAATAATAGTCTCACATTACACTCTGACTTTAGGTGGCTGCACAGGATGAAAAATTGAAGAAGGTACTAGATAAGGTGTGGGTGAATGTATATTCGTCGTCGTCGTTGTCGGATGAACAAGTTGGTCGCCTTGCCTCTAGACACAACACGGAGAATGTTGGGAGGAAGCAAACCCGATGGATGGAGCGTGTTACGGCTTGCAGGCAGTGGTTATACCACATGGCCAGGAAGGATTACACACAGGACGATACTCCACCGAGTACAATGGAGTGGAAAAGGGCGTGCCATAATATGTATATGGCAACCGACAAGGTATACCTAAATTTACTTTAAGATTGCCGTAGACCTTCGTGGGTGTCCTTTGCGAAAAAATTATCCGCACTCTGTTTTCCACGCAACCACCAACAAACTATATATCTATGCATAACTTATAAAATAGACTATAGGGTAAACAATGTTTCGGTGTTATTTTATCTTCCCGGTAGGAACCCCAACTGCTGAGACGACTGCCGTCTCTTCGAGAGACCGTAAAACCTATACTGCTGCATAATATCAGTCACAAGGTATCATTCTAAAAAACCGTGTGAGATCTATTTTAAAACTAAGGAGTTTCAGTGCGAAAGTGAGTGCTGGTTTACCAGTCACTGCTCCCAGTGACTGGCATTTTTTTTTTAAACAGCTGCAAATTTTTGAAGCAAGGGGGTACCGAAAATGTGCGTGAAAGTATTAAAGAAGCGAAGAAAGGTGTGCATATCTTTAGCCTGTGTGGCAGGCGTTACTATTTTATATTCAAAACAATGGCATGTGAATGCATTCTTTGTATTTAAACTTCTGTTCTTCTGAAATTTCTGGCCCCTTTTCAGCAAAAGAGTTCCCTTTTGAGAAATGCTAATCGTAGTTGAGCAAATTTATTGTCGTGCTTAAGAATAGACTGCGAGCGTACTACTGTGACGTAGTAGAGCGCGCAATTGCGTGACACGCCCCTTTTTTACCACTGATTTGCATAAAATAATAATTTCACCCGTCGTGCGTGGCTCTGAGGAAAGAAGGGCGACTGCTCGTGGTCTAGCTCAAGAACTGATTTTCTCTTCACTCAACTTTCAAAATCTGAAGAAAAAGAGAAAGCGATTTTTTAAATCCTAGTACCATTTTAAGGTTGAGCAACTTTTCACGCCTTTGCCACGTCGTATGTCAGCACTCTGTTTACTGCAAAGTTACACGAGACTCTTGCAGGCCACTAATTAACATAACACAACATAACAACATAACATAATCATCCCCATCTGAGGCTTTTGAGTGATCAAATAGGATTACACATGGCAAAATAAAGTAAAAACTACGGCACCAGGAGCCGCAAGCAGTGAAAGTTTTGATGACAGGTCGGTAGGATTTGATACTTTCCTTCTAAGCTGTGTTTTCGTGGGTAGAATATACCTGAGGGTTACACTTCCTTATTATAACATTTTCCTTAAAAGCTGTTTTCTCGTGGGTAGAATATACCTGAGGATTACAGTCCGTCATTAAAACATTTTCCCTCTAAGCTGTGTTCTCGTGGGTAGAATATACCTGAGTATTATAGTCCTTCATTATAACATTTTCCTTCTAAGCTGTGTTCTCGTGGGTAGAATATACCTGAGGATTACAGTCTGTTATTATAACACTCAAAACACTTTCCCTCTAAGCTGTGTTATCGTAGGTTATATAATTTACGACGTCATCGGAATGCTGCAATTTTCAGGGACAGGTAATTGTACAGGCTCGCCGACTTCCACCCTTTGAAAAAGGAAGACCGAAGACCAAAAAACGAAGACCCCTTCAAAATCGTCTTGAAACTACTTGAAACTAAATGGTACATAATCCTTGACCGAACATTTGTGGTTTTCAAAGAGTTTGTCTATGGTCTTCGTTTTGTAGAAACTCCAAACTAAACAATCAAACAAGCAGATTATCACATAATTAACAGCAAAACTTATATCCTAGGGTGTTAAGAACATGACCAAGTTCTCGCTCGAATAAGATTGTCGTGAAAAAAAGGCACGGAAAGTCTTGACACATTTTAGTGGCTTATAACAATGCACCGGTACTGAATTTTATTTGAAAAACGTTTTTTGTGGATAACTCTGCCGCATTGAAAGATTTTGAAAAACAAATTCTGAAAATTTGGCAATGTTTATTTTGACGTACTAATAAAATTCGCGAAAAGTTGACCCGCAAAGGTCTACGGTAACCTTAATCAAATTCAATACCACGGTGAGAGGTTTAATGCAATCTTTATGTTTCCATTCAAGGACGTCAATGCTTTAAAACCGACGTTGCAGGCGGCTTCGTTGCCAAAGACAATGTGGAACCTTCTCGTGGAGGTTTCAAAGATGTTCGACGACGGGTCGCTAAAAGGTACCAAAAAAGAGAAGCCATCTAGAAGGAAGATTAATCCTCAGCTCACCCAAAATCAGGTCAGCATCAGTTGTGACTATGCAGCAGACAGATTGTCGTCTGAAATTTTGGCCTTATCGTGGGACCCTGTTTTTTTCAGTCAGCATCGACAGCCTTTGCCAACAAAAATTAATACAATTATGAACATTCCTTGCACATTTTAAACAGACTATTTTTATATATTGATTTAGATAATTTTTACCTATTAATCAGCTTGGCATGCCGCTCCAAGGCCTTGAGCAGGCCACAAAAGATGACCTGCTGAGAAGAGTTGTACAGAGGCAGTTCTCCCTTAAAGAGCTGAGGAAAGCTGCAGAGAGTATCAAGAAGGAAAAGAAGATAATATCTGCCTTTTTGAAATACACTGGGGAGGAAAACTGGGAATCTGATTTGCAGCATGCGACAGAAGAAAAACTGGCACAATTCAAAGAAGTTCCTTTGAGGAGAAACAAGGCCTCTCCAGTAAGTGCAATGATTGTTTCCCATGACATCAACCTTTGCAATATTTCGTGTACCTCAAGTGAAAAAGTAATTGCGGAGATTGTTAAGAAATGCTTATATTTCGTGTACTTAAAAGCAGTTATCAGCCGTCAGTTTATTCAAATGTATTCATCGTTTCCACTGTTTCTTAAAATACCGGACATCTGATCGTTGCATTGCATATGAGCTTTTATTCCACTGCGTGACACAGATCAGTCGACTTTGCAAAAACCAGGATAAGCGCGGTGTCAGTATGTTAAAATAGATACCACAAGAAGAAATAAAGATTCAGCATCGTCAAGTTAATCTCAAGTGGCCATTCTGGGTGGTTGATTGAAACAGAAAATAACTTTACCATCTCGTTTTTTTTGGTATGTCAAAACAGCTGCTGGAAGCTTTCTTCAAACAGGCCTTGGCGTGGGAAAATGAGGATAAAGAGGGGCAAGATGAAGGTGGCTTTTCACTTTCACAAGAGAAAGATGGCATCTATCTCTAGTGACCAGGAGATTGGCATTATGTTGGAAGGATATGCAACAAAATTGCCCTTTGGACAGATCAGGTCAATAGCCCCAGGGATTAAAGGCTTTGACCTAATATTAATCAAATTGGGCAAGGTGAGAAAATTCACATGATGAGTCATCTCTTAGTTCAGGGTAAAACATGGCCGCAAACGATGTGTTTTTAGTATACAGTCGGTTAGACGGATCTATCAGAACATTGGCAATAAAGGAAGCGCCGATCTAAACCTCAAGTACTGTTGTTGAGTGCTACAGTTGTAGAGGGCGTAGCGCCTTTAATTCCAAGATAGTGGTAAAAATGACCATGAGCAGAGCATCACGGAATTTCAATATCAATTGCATTTGTTTATTTATATATTTACTTACTTATTTTGACGAGATCTATCGCCGCTTTATGGCTCTACCTCTGCCCGTCTATTTCAATGCGGGATTTTATAATTCTGTTATTAAAAAAGAAATCTGCAAATTCTTTTGATTTTGTCACCAGGATACTCAGGAAATGGAATTTAAAAAACTCTTCATGGCAGTTCATGCCGTAAACGTCGATCAACTACCAAAGTACAACCTAGTCATCATCTACGACGTGGGCATGAACTTTGCTTTAAAGGAGGTGATGGAGGAGAAGATGCACTGTGTGCAACATGCGTTCTGGTTTGACACCAGTGAAAAAAAGCCACAGGGTATGTAAATTGTGAAATGGTATGATTTTCCTGAACCCTTGTCTCAACCGTAAAAATCGTCAAGATCTCTATAGCAAACGCCCGCACAATACGAAAAAAATGTTCCATTTTTAAATACCTTGCCTTTACATGAGTCATTGGAAGCTTAATTAAGAGGAAGCAATTGGCTTTAACTCAAAATAAGACAGCTTACCAGTAATTTGGATTTGCAGTTGTTCATAGTTCTTCCCGTGATTATTGTTCTTGTTTATTTGTTGTTAGTGTGGCTAGGCACCCAACAATAAGGACGATCTAAATGACTTCTGACATCGTTAAATCTTTACTAGGATTCCTCCTTCACAACATTTTGAAGCCAATACTAATTGGCCACTGGGTGTCCAGCGGAATTGCGGATGAAGGAAGCTGTAACTTCAGCACCAATGGTTCCAACGTTTTCCCCAGCAAAGGGGAAAGCGCAGACATAATTCCTGTTGGCATAGCGTCTACCCTAGTAAGGATGTTCAGTTTCAAAGGCCAGTGGATTCTAGACCTGACGCGGTCAAGTGGTGAGTTAAGGCTATAATGATAGTGACAGTAGAGTGTAGGATGTTTGCTAGATATTGTAACAGAAAGGGTTTTTTCCCTAGCAAGTCAGTTATACAAAAAGAATGGAGCCTAAGAGCAGTGAACTTAACAGCACGAAGTAAGCTGAATTTTCCAAAACGGGCCATTTCATTTGGATAAGGTTCTTCTAAAATGACAGAGGAATAGTTTTGAAATCTTCGCTGTAAAGGCAATCAGAGACATCCTTGAACAACTCTATAATTATTGACTTTAGGTGCCGGACTTCAAGCAGGCTTATCAGCAAACAGAAATGTTGTCTGCCTGGAGGAAGATGACATAAAGCTTTGAAAAAGTGCTGCTGAAAGAACTGCTGTGGCTGCCGCAGAGGTAGCGGAAAAGGGCCAGGATGAAGCTGAGAATTTAGACTCTGCAGAAGAGGAGGTGGACTAATGAAGGAAAGCTGCCATGAAACCAAAGCATCCGGAGTGAGGGCTAGGCTCAAGAAAATCGGCTGTTCTGTTTAAAATTCTGCTCAAACGTATAACTTCTCCTTGTTACAATAGGAAGGGTAAGCAAGGACAATGGCGAAGCAGAAAGATCATTTCAAAAATGTAACTTATCGTTGTTGCAACTCTTTCGCAATTACTACAATTTGTTTAACATGGAAGTGCTCCAAGTTCTAAATAACCGGGAATACATTGTTGTTTTGCACTGGATACCAAAGGAACGTACAATGATTGCTCAATAAACCTGCTATTTTATGGTGTTCTTTTTGTCGTTGCCGTCCTCGTTGCTTCTATATAACCCAAAATTCCCTAAATAACATAATAACTATTAAGGGTAAATAATTAGATTCTCTCTTGTTAAAGGAGATGAAGGAGTGATTTATTGTTGAAAATTACTAGCACCCAAACCGATATTGCGTACTAGTGAGAGAAGGAAAGGATGTCCTTTCCTTGTCTCGCTTGAAGACACCCCCTACCCCCCAATTTCAAGGCAAAAATAAAAATAAGAAGTAAAGCATCTGTCATTTTACAGTTGATCGACGTTTATGTTCTTGCTATCTCGTCGAGAATGCTGAAAGTAGCATTTCCGAGCTTCAAGGTTTTTAAAATTTTTCTGGCGTAGAATTCCCCCAGGAGATTTCTGTCATGAAAAACGTATCTTTGTGCTTAAGCCGCTGTTACACGTTGAAACTTTTAGCAAAAACTATGTGCAACGGCCCTGCAAATAAAGTTTCAGCAGGCGTTGCACCATGCAACATAGAAGGTCGAAAATCGTTCGGAAACGTTGAAACTGGTCTGGACATGTTGTTTACACGGCCTTAGCCGGTTTCTGATTGGCTTACGCAGCGTAGCGTGACAAGAGCGAGGGAGACCAGTTTCACAAAGTGGTGTTACACGGTGAAACTCTTGTGTTTGTCAACAATGCGATCATTGCGACCCTAGAAAGCGGTTCTACTTTTGGTGAAACTTGTCTCGCAGCGGAATTTCAAAAAGTTTCACGAAACCGACCATGTTACAAGGTGAAACTTGTTTCGCAACGCAGTTGCACACAAGTTTCAGCTAAAAGTTTAAACTTGTAACAGTGGCTTAACCGTTGCGTTATCATATGTTAGTTTTAGAGTTTTGCATATTTCGTAAGATGCGCATATTTAGTGATGTTCTTCATAAGCGTAATATTTGTTCTGAGCTTTTGGTAGAATGCTTAGAGTCTTTCTTGTACTCCGAGATGAAACGGAACCATCTCCTACCAAGCCGACACAAGAAGACTGCGTGTCGTGTAGCCAATTGTTGTTTGTTCATTATATTCTTGATACCATTTTTAACGAAGTTTTTATTCACACAAACATATTCAACAATTTTGAGAGAGAAAGATTCCCTCGGCGGATGTTAACATTGACTTGAAATGACTTTAAAGTGTTGGTTGATTTTTCATGTTCGGTCGTGCGAAACCACAAAATCTTCACTGCACTTTGTACAATAAGCTAAACCGTGACGAATAATATTTCACTTCATTTACATGCAGAGTTCTAGTTTGCTAGTCTGGAAAGTTTTTTAGGATTGATTGTAAGGGTAATGTTTATATCTGAGCTAATGAAATGATGAGAATCTCATCATTTCATTTGGTTTCATAAATTTATGAATTGTTGGAAACCGAGTTTTATTTGACAAATTTATGAGTTGTTGGAATCCGAGTTTTGTTTCATAAATTTATGAGTTGTTAGAAACTGAGTTTTGTCTCATAAATTTATGAGTTTTAACACAAATGAGTTTTGTTCCATAAATTTATGAGTTGTTTGTAGACTGACTTTTAATTCATAAATTTATGAGTTAAGTACAGCCCAAGTTGTACATTTCTTCAATTTACAAGTCATTTCAGACTTTGATGTGTTATAAACGAACTGTTCAGGTAAAACTTCAGATATGAATAACATCAAAATACATTTTTATGCATCTTTTTCCTTGTGTCTCTATATGTTTATATTTCTTAGCTATTAATTTCCCATAAAGGTTGATTTTGCTGTTTTGATGTTCCGTTGTCTTGACTTTCTTCAATAAAGGGTCAATACATGCGACTGAATGATGGCTCTTTGTCTTAATATGACAATGTAAAGGAAAACTGTACACTCAGCAATTTTGCTCACAGGTCTTAATTTTCTTGTTGAAAAAGATTTCACCAAAATGGATCATTTTTGCATGCAAGGACTTGGAAAAGGACAAAAGCTGGACAAAAGAAGCAAAGTGTAAAAAAGCATTTTCACATTTATACTTGTTTTACTTCAAGTTTACGTTGAGTTGGTTTTAAATTGAATAACAATAATTATTAATACAAATACTACATCTTCAATAATTGATGATAACAAATTAGTAATAATCACTCCACCAGGTAACTTCTGATGTATTTAATACCTCCAGGCAGTGAGGATAGACAGTCTGCAGTAACATTGTTTCCATAAAATGACCCACTAAAAGTAATAACATGACATTTCCCTTATCAGAGCCTATTTGCCCAGGTGCTATTTGTGTTGTTTAGTGAAGAAATGAAGTTTCAAATGTATTACCTGGAATTTGAAAATGTTTTCATTTTTGATCATTCTTACAGCCTTTGCAAAACAAAGTTTTTGGGAAAGAAACACAAAAAACAGTTTACAAACTGGTTGAGATGTTAGCCATATCCACAACTCCTGAGATGTTGACTGAAGTGATCTTGAAATCCTCTGAACTAAAGTGCGCTATAAAGGGTATCATCCTAAAAGACATAGATGAACAGTGCCGAAAGCTATGCTCTCGTTCCCCTGAGAATTCATTAATGCTTTCTGCCACCAAGTCCTATTTGAGTTCTGCATTCCTCACATGGTCTAAAATAAATACCACAACTGAAACACCCACCTATGTCACAAAAATGCTGAAAAAAGATGCATCCATTGAAAAACAGTGGCAGTTCCTCCAGGGCTACCTTGGCAAATTTGTTGACGAGTTTGTATTAACAGAATTTGACATCGAAAAAAAGTGGGAAGACAATAAGAGACGAAGAAAGGAGAAAGAACAGGGGCACAACAGGCAAACAATGACTCCAGCTAACACTGGCAACTTATTCCCCCCAGGTAAGAAAGTTTGACTATATGGTTATACCAGAAATAAATTTTTAACTTGATCTGTCTAAAGTAGTTTTTCGTGGAAGAAAATAATAATATTGTCATTAGTCTAAAGCAGCTCATAATTTACGTGAACTTACTGAGTGGTGACAACTATTTAATTTATCAGAGAATATGACATGTTTTTAATGTCTTTATTACAGGTCAGGTTGTGGTGCTTTTGGAAAAGCAAACAACTGAGCACCAGGTGCTTGCAGTTGGAGTGGTTGGACAATTCTCAAGTGCTGAACCAGCTGTGTCATCCTCACCACAGTTGCTTCCTGTCAATATATCCCACGTGGAAGCTTATGCCACGCATAAACTGTCACGTGGGCAACAAATTCTGAGGCCAAAGACTTTGATGGCAAGCTTCAATCCACCCAAAACTGCCCAAGCAAGTGTTCCACTACAGGAAACACCATCTGGGCCTGAACTGCAAAGCAGTTTTTCTGGTATTCCTTACAGTGAAAGAGAGGATCGGCTGCTCAATTATGGCTTACAGGTAATCCAGTTAGGTGTGTTCTTGATCCAGTTGAATGACACAGAGGCTGAGGGTGATGGAGAGCGAAGCTTAATTAACTGGAAACTACTTATGCTGTACTACCGGCTATACTGCAGGTCGAGAGGTATGAAGTATGCTTTTGAGGCAATGAGGTTTATTACCTTTACCAAGGCTCTACTAACAGAAAAAATGGCTCATCGTGTACTTCATGGTCAATTTGTTAACCCCAGAGGAGGGGCTGGCAAAAACTATGCCAACGACCTCAACATGGAGCACTTAATCCGTGACAACAAAGTCATTCTGAAAGATTTAGGCGTAAATAAAACCCTCAAAGCTGTGGAGAGGGGTTCAAAAGCATCCTACGGAATGAGAGTTTTCCAATGCATATGACAGGGAATGCAATATTTACTGGGTTGCCTTACAAGGCAAACCCAGTCGAGGTCTTCGTTTAGTTTGTTTGTTTTCTTTTTTTTAGTTTTTTTTTTTTTTTTCCGTGTCGGTAAAAGTCTTGCCTGTCACTCCCCTGGTAAGTGGTGTCTTTGTGTATAGAGCCTTCTGGGCGTATTTTCTTAGGATCGAGAGGGTAGTGGAACTGCGTAGATTTCTCTGGTGGGCACAGTAGAATCATTAACTTAGCCTGCAATGGCGTCGAAAGTCATGCAACGCGAATGGCGTTTTAGTGGATCCTTAAACAAAATATACCCTTATGGAGCTCAATAATGGAAAGTCAGTTGGATAAACTAGGCATGAATCTCAAAAGCGACGAGTACTGGACCTCGACAACAACCTATCGCCCGTCGAGACGAAATCAAAGTGAGCAGTATTTACCTGAAGTACATGGTAATTTGACACAATTGAGTTTCTTGTCTTCACGCACGCAATCAAATAGGAAGAGGTTTTCGCCTCTAAGAGCAAATATGTTGTTTGTTTCAATCAAATTTTCGCTGGAAAAGGATTCTGTGGTATTTTCTGCCTTTGTGAATTATATGTTGTGTATTGAATTTTCGAGCTTAAGGTTCAAATGTGATATGGGAGAAGTTTTTTAGGATTGCTCTGTAAGCAGAAAGGGTTCACAGGACTGTTGGAAGCGTGCTTGAGTTTCAACAAAATGAGGCCCAAAATCAGTGAAAACTTGAGATGAATAATAAAGTAGCTGCTATTTCCAAAATGATGGAATTACCTGGTGATAAATAACGTCGTACTCGTCTTGGAGAGTAAATTTTGACTTTGCATAAACAAGAGTTGGGCGATTGTGATCTTTGTTTTGACTTCGCTCATTTCATTGTCAAACTTTATAACACTTGACAGAAAAAGAAACTTACAAAAACCCGGTATCTTGCCATCATTTGACACAGATGCTTCACTGTTTGGCGAGTAAACATGCCGCGGTAACTTAATCACGGCGCCCGCTGAATTCCGGCCATGTCACTTTTGAATCTCCCAAAATGTTTGTCGCTGATCGTAACTTTTTATATTCTATAGATCGTTTTCACGTGAGGTCATCACCTTCCAAAATCTAAAACTAAAGATCCACCAAAGTTTTTATCCTCATCAGGCATAAGAGGCGGCATATCTGTATCTGTTGACAATTTCACAGCTCAATAGCGTGCTTCGTTTGGAAACCAGAGTATTTTGAATTTCCGGATTATGTAGGTGCGTGACACAAAGCTACGATCAAGTTTGTTGAAAAATATATACTTATCTCATGATTTTGAGCCCTTTTAGAAGTTAGAGCATTAGGAAAAGTGCTTATGTAAATGCTTGTTTTTTCAGTAGTGATAATCAGTCGCCTAGATAGCCAAAGTCAGTTCCAGATGTTTACACTATTTTCCGGCCGCCGGCCACCAATGTGGCGTTTTCATACTGGGCTCTGTAAATTTCTGCGAAACATTTCGACGAATATCTGAAGTTTGGGGAAACGCAGAGGCCTAAAACTTGGACAAGTGTCTTATTTCTTTATCTTCTATAAGATAACGATTTCTTAGCGTTTTGCACTGGATAGTTTTTGATTTATTTTTTTTATTGCGTGACAGTGAAAACGATCTATATCCAAGGTTCAAAATTAATGTTGTTTTCATGTCGTAAATATTTTATTCTTGATCGACCGTCCGGGAAACTTCCTTCTGCTCTTTCTGAAAACTGTGTATCAATATTTATTTGCTTTTTCATCAATATTTGTTTTGCATAAAGCACGCTAACAGAATCTGTACCTTGCTGAGTTCGCACTTGTTAGCGTTAATAGTATTTTCGGTCAGATGTTTCTTTTTTTTATGAGGGATTTATTGTTTTGGTCTCCCATCCCAACACTAACCCCGCGAAACAGGGCTTGACTTTAGTGAAGTTTAGTATTACAAAGTTTTCGGATGCTCATAGGGCACACTTGTGGTGAAAAGAAGTTGTGAAGGAACTTGAAAATTATCAACATGTCAGCCCAGAAGCCAATGTTTCTCGCTTCTCTTTTATTTGTTATTCTTGAGAGACTGGAATGCTGTATTTCAATACCACACAATTCAGTGCCTTCTGATTTTCTGTAGCACGTACCACAGGCAAGCCAGTGTATGCTTCACAGAAGCATCTAGTCCACCAGAAACTAAATAGCACACACATGCTTGTACAACAGATGATGTGAGGGATATGCTTGCTGTTATTCATAAAAATGTGCCATTCAAGCACCAACCAGGTAGAATGCTAAACTCCTTCCCTGAAATTACGAAGACACCACTGGATAAGCTAAATGTATCCCTTTTGCACTCTTGGCTTACACGCCACAAACGGAAACTATTTGCAGACATGAATTGTCTAGATGATGATGATGCAGATGAAGAGGATAGTGATTCATCCATGGACAGTGACAATTTGACTGATGACCTTTAGTTTAACCTCTTTGAAACAAAAAACTACACAGCTAATACAATTCTCACTTCAGTATGACACTAGGGAAGTTGTGTTTAGGTGTTTGAGTTCCCATGTTGTCAAGGGCAACTTGCTTTGTTTGCAAGAGTAACTTTTCAGGTTTTGATGTAATTTAACTGTTTCTGGTCACCAGTTTGATTTAACCATTACCATTTGTAGATTTGTAACCGGAGATAAGCACCGGCCTGATGGAACGTCTAGGCTCGTAGCAGACTTTTACTTTTATATGTAGATTTTGGCCGGCTTCATTGCTTATGACGTCACGGCCCTCAAAGTTACTCTTGGAAACAAAGCAAGTTGCTCTTAACAACATGGGAATTCAAACACTGAAACGTTGACGCAAAACTTCCCAGCACTGTACTCAACTGAGATTTATAGTAAATTACTACATGTAGTTTAATATCTGGGGCATTAAGCTAGGATTTATACACCTTTAGTGCACATGAACACCAGAATTGCTTTGTGCTGCTGTTTGAAGGCTTTTATAATGGGGTTTTACAATGTAGATGCATGTTACTAAGGTATGCAAGATATACATCTAACAAAACAATAATAACCTGAGTATTTAAGGATTGTGGTTTTTAACCATGTTAACTACAATGTAAGAGGTCTTATGGTGATTTAATTAAGCCACCATCTAATCAGGGCTTGACACTAACTTTTGACACCACATTTCACTTTCAAAGTTTCACTTTCCAAATTGGATTACAGCATAAAGTTGCTTAACACTGAATGTTTCTTGATAAGGACCTAGACCTCAGGACCTCAGGACTCAGACAAGAGATCTTCAGGACTCAGACAAGAGATCTTCAATATGGCTGAAAATGAGGTGATTGTGGCAAACGTTTGCTAATCACTCAATGTATAGGGGTTGCATACTCCTTTCATTTGCATACATTTGGCTTAAGACCTTTAAAAAGAAACTTGGTTTTCTGTCCTGGTCAAAAATGTACTTGCCAAATCACGCGAGTATTCTGGATCATTTCTATTTTTTTTTACTTTAATTTACTCTCCAATGGAAAACGGGTGTGAGTGTTAATGTCTAGCCCTGATCTTGACGAGTCGGACTACATGAGAGAACTTTAAGGCAATTTATTTCATGGGGATCAGTAGTGTTTTCAATTTTCTATCCTTTACTTATTTCCTGCAAAGTCTCCAGAAAGTACATGTGCAAGGGACACATATGTTACATCTTAGTATACAGGTGTTGCCTTGCAGCATACTTTTTAAAGTGATCACAATCCTTTGCCATGAATCTTAACTTGCCAAATCATACACATCTTTTAAAAGATGGCATTTTATACAAATTATTTTGACATAAGATAACATGTAAAGTTCTCTCTCTGTGAGATGTGGATATGCAAGATACAACGCATGTCCCCATACAAGATAAAAATGATTATTAATGTTTAGAGGTCTACAACAGTTTCTGCCAACTAAAGGATGTGTGCATTGCTGTCACTAAACATAAACCAACATCAAGCTCTCACCTATTTAAACATCTTCTGAGAGGCTCTCCTGAAGTGCATTCCAAAAAGCCACTGCATGATTGTGACTGAAAACTGGAAGTCTCTCCTCGATGTCCTGAACAGAAGAAAAGGGTATTGTTATACCACTACTTAGACTGGTAGTTCCAACTGATGTTCTGCCATGACCAGATTAAGAAAGCCTGAACTTAACAAGTTTTTCATAAAGTTTGCTCTTTTGTTCAGCTGTAAGATCAAGGCGAGTAGGCATTTCCTCATCAGAAGCCTGAGGGGATTCCTTGTGGGATGAAGGATTCATTACTAACTGCATACTTGAAAGTAAACAGTCCTCACATGTACAAAATTTTTCATGATAATCATAGCAGTTGTGAAGATCATCAGAATTTCTTGGGAAAGATGAAAATCCAAAGTATTCTAGGATCATGTCTCTTTTGCACTTGTCAGATTCACTCACATATTTCCTCATAATAGGAGACAGTTGTTTTCTTGCTTTTGAAATATCATATGCATTATAGAACACATGGGCCTTTGAAGGAAGTCAATCCCTCCCAGCTCTTCCTGCCTCCTGGAAATATTCCTTCATTTTATAAGGCACACCTATGTGAATAACCTGTCTGATGAAGTCAAGGTCTAGTCCAACACCAAAGGCCACAGTGGCAAATACGAGTCTCAGCTTCGATGTACCTTTAATGAGACCATCAATGATTCTTTCTTTTTCTTTCAAAGGGTACTGTGCATGGAACTGAGTAAATAACCTGTTTTCTGCTTTAGGTAAAGCATCTTTTGGTGCATATTGATCATTGCCCACGCTATGACTAAAAATTATAACAAGAAGAAACTGTTTCCAGGTTTCCAAAAATAACTGTAAAAGGGACATTTTCCCTTTCCTGCTTTAGGCTTTGAACTAAAGGTTCCAGGATTGTTCTGTATTTATCTTCGCCTCTGTCTAGTCTGGTTGATGCTGAAAAGTAAATGTTTGGTCGGTCAGGGTTTCCAATAACTTCCGCTGGGTTAAACATGCCAAGAGATTCTATGATTTCTCTGCAGGCCTTCCTTGTTGCAGTTGCTGTCATCCCAAACAATGGTACTTTAGGGAAAATACTTCCCAAAATACCAAGCTTTCCATAAGAAGGTCTAAAATCCTTCCTAAAATGATAATGGCTGAAAGAAACAAAACTTGATCAGTAAGCAAAACTGCTCCTAAAACATGCATTTAATATTATCAAGGTAGACATATGGGATACTGTATACATATAGACGGTGGCCTTTCTTTCAATAACTGAACCATGAAAAAAATATTTCTAAAGACAGTGGACGGGGTGCAGGGATGGCACAGTTGTCGGAGCACTCACCTCCCACCAATGTGGCCCGGGTTCAATTCCCAGACGTCATATGTAGGTTGAGTTTGTTGGTTCTCCGGGTACTCCAGTTTTCCCCTTTCCTCAAAATTTGATTTGATTTGAGTTAATTTGTTGATTTCAGTTTACAGTGTCCCCAATTAGTGCTCCAGCACTAGAACGATTAAACACTTAAATATAGTTCCTTTTTCCTTTTAGTAGGAGGAGTCTTGTGAATGTACCAATATAAGCAACCTTTAAGTGATTTTGTTTTTCTGTTTTGATTAAGAGAAAATGAAACATTAAACATTGATTATCTTCAAAACAAAGTAGGTACTGGGTGAAACACACTTGGGTTGGATATTACTGGTATGCCTTGACTTTTCATTTTTACTTGGACCTTGTAGTTTTTCAGTGATAAGAGGGTAGTTGTAAATACTGATAAATAATTTTTTTTCCCCATATGCATGAAAGCTCTCCAATCATAATTCTCTATCTCTCCCTATGGGAATTTTCACTTCTTCATGGCTTAGTGATTATAGGTAAAAGACCATATGAAAATATCATATACAAATATTCCTCAATCTGATAATGGGAGTTTTAATACTATCATGGAGGGTTCACTGGTAGCACCAAATATAAAAGGTCACACTTGATATGTCACACCTTTGTGCTTACCAGTCAATCACAAAATGTGCCTCATCCACGACAACAGCTCGAATGCGACATTGAAACTCGGTCGTTTTAAACATTTTCAGCACTTTCTTATTTTCAA
>NC_090896.1:16706355-16711355 GCF_036669925.1 Montipora capricornis
TAGGGTCCATTTCTTGTGGGCAGGTATTCTGCTTTTTTTTAAAGTAGTATCTGTGGATTTTGCAAAGTGATTTTTTGCTCAATGTCTTAAATTAAGTGATTTCAGTTAAAGCTTACCTGCACGTGCGAGCTAAAGCCTAGCCTCTGTATCCAGAGATGAATCCGACACTTTATAACTTCTTCATTTTGCTATTGTTATGCATTGAACGTTTGCTCGATTATCAGAACTTGGGCCAAACATTCCCCCAACAAACTCAGAATAACCGCACGAAGCCATTGGTCTGTGTGCTTTGTCCTAATCTCTTGCATGACAGCTCTGACAACACAATCACGGCACAACTCACGAAGGTCTCAAAGCGTTCGACTGGTTTGATGGTCGTTTGGGGGATTCTAGGAAAACCCAACCAGCGTATACTTATATAAAGAGGGATACCTTTCTTTGTTTGTCTTGCAGGTATGTTCAGAAAGTGAATTAAGGAGACTTGTTTGCGTAAAAAAATGGAATGTAATGAATCTTACTAATATGCAAATTTTTAGGTCAGCTATTTAATTCCCGGATATGTCACTCTTAAACCAAAGACAGTTAAATTTCAATGACACGTTCCATTCTACCTATAGTAGTTCCAGTAAACCTAAAGTCTCGAATTGTTCAGTGAATAAATCGAGATTAGCGTGTGTGATTTCAAAATACCTCGCCTTCGCTTTGGTGGTCAAAGGTTGACTCTTGTTGACAAACAGCATGTTAAAACTGGGCCTCAAAAATCCTCCGTTTCATTTACCCAAAAATTTTATTGAATTTAATTGCAGCAGAAACATTGCTTATTCCGATGAATATCGTCTCGTTTGAGAAAACCATGTACCAGGATGCTTTTTTGACAGTCGAATTTCGCACAAATTTGGCACTCTGTAATCAATCTAAAAAAGGTTAAGTTTTAAGATTTGGTCAAAAATTCCAGTTTTGGTATATTGTACCGTTAACAGCGCTAAAGGGTGCATGATTTACTCTAGCTGTGCCATGTTGTTTTGATTTTCAAGTTACTCATTCGTGAATTTCAAAAATAGCAATTCAAACAAGCGACATTTTGGAGTCGTTTTCACTCGCTCACAAGGCCCCATACCGAAAAAGTCGCCGTCCAGGTAAAATAATTATCGAAACAAAGTAAAACATATTTTTCTAAAAATGGTTTTGTTAATCCTTTATTGTGACAAAGTTTGGCAATTTTCGATTTTTTTATCTTGCACAGTCTTAGGTGAAAATTGCTGAGAGGCGCTCTTAAGAGGCGAAAATACCAGGACAATAGCACCAGCAGCGCTAGGTGTTTTTCCAAACTACATAAAATCTACGATGGGAGGAATCAATTGATACACCAATGATTTCCCGTATCCAGTTGGCAAAACAGCCATTACATCTCTTTTCTCAAGAGTGATGTATCGGATAATTTCCAATTGTTTATCTTTCAAAACGAGATCTCCCTTTCCTAGAATGTTCAAACCGTAATTTACAGCATCCTCAATTTCCAAAGTTTCTCCTACACTCGCCATTTCCGAACTTTTTGGAAGCTTCTCTGCCAAGCATGCGCACTTCCGACCGGAAGTCTGCTATTTTCGGACTTCAGATTGGATCTTTCCAGAGTCGTTCGTTTCCCGACTGCTGGGCAAGGGAACGACGACTCTGGGAATGACATTGCTTCAACACCATCTATCGTGGCTTGTTTAGACCCAGTGACCTTGTGAGTTTTTCCAATGTCACTTTCTGCAAGGGTGCACTTATCACTCCAAGTCTCAAAAGACTAGTCAGTGTCATCGCCATAGGGGCATGGGAATTCATTGAGTTCCTCGTATTGAACCAAAGCTCTTTCAGAAGTAATAACACTCTGGTGTAACAACCCGTGCGATAATCCAAAAGAACTCATCTCCACGTATTCGGTAACTAGTCATCTCGTTACCAGCAAACTCGCCACCAAGATGAGTTTTATCTCACCACCATGCAGTTGCTTAATTTTTTAAGTTAAATGGTACCAAGTTTGTCTACTTGATGTATTTAAAATTAAAAGGTAAAGTAAGTTACACGCTGGACTGACTCACAGACAAAAAATGAAATAGGAAAGACGGTAGGCCCTCCCTCTTTAGGTCTAAAAATGGCAAGTAGCCCCCCCTTCGTAATTCTTAACTCAATATTTCATTGATGACCCCCCCGCCCCCCCAATTATTCCACTCAAGATTTTATTTCTGTATTTTTTTCGTATTTGCTTCACATGGATACGACTACCCAATGCCAAACAATACAGATGGCGAATGTCTGGTATGAGCAAAGACCTTGTAAATCATTGAAATGTCATTGCTTAGCCTATCAGATAGCCTAATTAGTCACAAAATCAGCGTATTGCGCAGACCAGTGTCCAGTTTTTCTTCCACTTCTGGATGTTTGCTGCTGAATAGGTAGCTCATTACCATCCTCTTGGTCATCAGTACCACTGCGGTCAATTTCACTGTCACTCTCGTAAAAAATCAAGTCATCATCGCTGTCAGTTTCATTCTCACTATCTGCTGAACCAACACGTTCATCAGCACCAGCCACAGGATAATCTTCGGGAATGGCCTCTCCGCACTTCAAGTAGTAGTGTGCCGTAATTCGTCGGATCTTGTCACCTTTCTTGCCTTTCTTGCACAGCTTGTGATGATCTAAATACTTGTCTAGCTTTGCAACTGTAAGTGATGCAAGTTTGCAATTCTCGACAAGCTCTTCCCACTTGTAATCAGAGACATCTCTTGCATGTCTTTCTTGGCGTGCACCTTCTGGTTGCTTTTGTCTGATGTTCTTCACGGTTTCCAGAGAAGATAAATGCTCTAGGTAAGACTTCACATGCTTCTCTTCAACAATAAACTTCTGGGAAAATTCCTTAATGGCATCGGTGTCTTCAATGGACATTTTGTTTTGCTCGAACAATGTCCTAATGTTAGGTCTCGGTCGCCAATCATCTGATTGATCTCTGATCAATCTTTTCTGATTAGAAGTTAGCGGTCATGCGTTCGAGGTTTGCTGCACGTAACACGGTAAGTTTGCAATTAATGTGGCCCGAAGACTCCAATATGGCAGCTGCAAGAAGGTAAAGATAATGCTGCAAAACACTTTTGAGTTGTTTTACTGCCATTATTTTCATTTTCTTCAACATTTTAAAACTACTGTGATATACTTGAAGCTGAGTGATTACTGCCTTTGCTTAATAGGAGAAATTTTGGCCAGCTATCGGAAGTAATGATGTACGATCTTCTTGATAGCAGTAGCAGTTCAAGTGCGAGTGACAGTGAGGATGAATTGGATGTGCTTTTATTGGAGTTGGCTACTATTGGCTACTACTCCGAGCCGAGAACTTTGACCCCACGTTAATTTAGATGGCATAAGTGAAATCGACTGTAAACTATTATTCAGGTATAACAACAGAGACAGAGTTGTGCTTGAAATGTTCGTGTTCTGCAATTGTTTCAATCATTCTTACGTTTTCTGTTTGTTGATATCTTGTCAACTTGTACCGTTCACAGATTTGAAAAGGTCGATATTCCACGCCTCAAGAGTGCTCTACAATTACCGGGATATTACATATGTCAAAATGGCATGTGTGCCACAGCCATAGAGACTTCACTGATATTGCTGCGCAGATTAGCCTATGCAAATCGTTGGTGTGAACTCGTTTGTCTGTTTGGAAGAGCCAAACCAGAATTGAGCATCATTTTTAATACGGTAGGTGGCCAGCATAAACATTGAGGTTTTAAAAAAAGTTAATATCTATATTATAAAATATTTATAATACTGATAGGTGATGATGATCAAATACAGGGTTTCCACAGTCTTTGAAAATCCTGGAATGGGAAAAATATACTGCAAGTTTCATTTGGAACAGAAGGTCCTTGAATTTGCTAGAAAGTCTGGGAAGTTCTGGAAAAAATCCTTGAATTTCACATTAAGTTAGGAGTGGGGACCCTGGCAATAAATTTTATTCCCCCAAAAATTAATGGTCTTTCTTGGAAAGTACACACTCCCAGTCAAAGATTCCTTGTGCAACAGAGAAGGAAGCTGTTGGGGTGCACAAACAGCATCAAGCATTTTTGCCGTACTCCTTTGAAGATAGCAGTGGAGGGGAGAGTATAAAAAGAAGAAACCATTTTATTGGGGAGGAGAGGGGGCTATAAAAGAGGTCAGTAGTCTCTGTAGGTCCATGGTGGGTCCCTGAAGAGTATAGTTGTTTTGACCAGATCGCCTAAATGTTTTCCAACCATAGATAATGGATGACATCCACAATCGATACAGCCATTTGCTGGATTCTCTGGATCTCATATGGCTCGACACTGGACTGTTTTCAGAAGTTATACATGGCAAAGGAGCTCCTCTACAACAGTACTGGGGTTTCATAGATGGAACAGCACGACCAATAGCAAGACCTATCCATAGTCAGCGAATTATGTTTAGTGGCCACAAAAGAACACATTGCATAAAGTTTCAGGTAAAATAAGTTACGTGTTGTTGATGATGACGAAATTCCAAGCAATTGTTTTGCTTGTATATACTTTAGCAGCTGAAATATTTTGGCATTTGGTTTTCCAATTTGGCAGCTATCATTTGCTAAGACGTTGGTAAAATCAAAATGCAAAAATAAAGAAAATCAACATGGCAGCTAAACAATTGTCATGCTTCCCTATACAGATCTCAAACAAGCTAATTTTTTGAGCTGGAACCACCAACACTTGAAATATACTTGTCCAATCAATGAACAGGCAGGCCTAAAAATACATTTTGTTACTTTGGTTTTAAAATGTTACATTCTTCTTAGCAAAAATAACGTAACCACTTTGCATTTTATTGCAACTACTTCAATCAGCCCAGTTTCAATCAGGGTCTCTGTTACCAGAGATTATGCTGAGAGAACAATTCAATTTCAATTAACAAACTTTACTTTGTACTTAAATGCATCCTACAAAACAACTTTTCAAACTGTTCTAACACAG
>NC_090896.1:16738855-16751355 GCF_036669925.1 Montipora capricornis
TTGCATCAATGAATTTGAATTTATAACACTTCATTCTAACGCTTTCCTTCACATCAATGAATGTACTCTGATGAGAGATTATGAGCAATTGCAGATTCCAGTCTGTCAAACATAGATTCACCAATTTCAGACTTTCTATGCAGTGGAGCCTGGGAACTGTTAACAAACAGATAACCTTCAGTCGAGATATCATTGCAGCAATTAGCATACATCAGAACAAAGCCAAATTCCAAATTGTGATAAAAAGAAATAATAGGTGCGAAGTAATTTACCACAATGCCAATTGAAACTGAAGTGCATTCTGTTAACTGAGTTCTTAAAAGGACTACGTCCAGCACATGAGCTTCAAAAAACAAAGCTTCCGCTGAGAATCCTGGAATGACAGTGAACCCAACATCTGGCTTACATGCGAGCTTAAAAGGGTTCACAAGCACAGCGACAGCTACCAAAACATCCCCTACAAAGTCGAATACCATTATTGGTTATGTCCATCACCTGTCCCCTAGCAGAAGAGACAAAAGAGACAGTGGATTATTCAATTTTAAGGTTACAATCATCAGCATCAGTGATTGAAGAAAGGTTAGTCTATTCAAATGGCAAAAGGCTGCTTCTAGTTGAGAAAGAGAAGTCACATACAACAATACAAGGATGCAGCTATACATCTGAAGAAAAGAAGTTCATTGTGAATGATATCCCAGAAGTATGCATACCTAATCCAACTGACTATTCTTTCCAATTAAACAAAGAACCGCTAATGCAGACGTTGATGACTTTGTGGATACTTGTGTCAAGGTAGTGTGCATTGGAGCACCTTCCACCTTATCTAATAGAAATCTTAACAGATAACACAGGAACCATTGACCTAGACTTGAGCAAAAACAATCTGTCTACTGCAAAAGGAGAAAAAAGTGTATTCTGTCACTTCAATCCATGTCCGCCAACGAATGGGTAAGATTTCAACAGGTTTTACCCTGGAAAGCAAAGATGACATCCAGGATTGATCAGAAGAATACAACTAGCACTATCAGAATTGCCAAGATCCTGAAATGCATCAAGTGCTCCATTGTGATCTGCAGTGTGTAACCAAGTTTTAAATCCAGAGACGCTAGTGAAAAAAGTTGACGAGCATGTTTGTCTAATAACAGTGTGAAGAAAATATGTTCTTTTGAATAAAACCTATTAAGATTAAGGATGAACTGCGAAAAAAGATTATTTTTTAATAAGGAATATATTTCAACTAGTACAAATAGTCTTCTTCAGGACTAGTGATGTCTGGTGCAAACATCAAAACAAAGATAGATGCAGCAGCAAAAAGGTTGTGGCCGAGTTTTATCCTGCGTTGTGTCTCCCTCATTCAATGATTTTATATTGTCGATCTACTTACCACTGTAAACCTTAAAACAAGTCAATAAACCAGCGTTACGAATTTCAATGGCTGGAAAACGCTTTGGAAAAGAAAGTCTGTGAAGCGCGTTGTATGTTTGTTTCAACAAGAAAGTACCTGTTGAATTTTATTTTGAAAGGCTCGCCTCAAAGATTTAACCAGGTTGATCCAGATCAGGGTCAAGAGTGGCTCAACGGTACTGGAAAGATAGGCAGGGGCATAGTTGCCATCACAAAGACAACAGCAGCGATGTGTAGATGGACCCTGTCATATAACCTCGGCGTGCGTATTGGCACATTAACGAGAGAGATGTACCACATTGATGACGATGATCAAATTACATGCAACGAGTCTAACCCCTCAAGAAATCGGGGGGATAATGATGATGAAAAGAAAGTGATCGAGTTGCTGCATCAGGCGAACCTCTTCAATGTCAATCAACAAGTAGATGTTCCCGAAAGATTACAGAACATGGTTACTAAGGACATGGCAACAACACAGATGGAAGAATCTCTTTTGAAGGCAAGCAGCCTCGCCCGGGGGGGGGGGGGTACTCCCTTTTATGGGCTATATACGTATGTGCGGCCCTAAAGGGTAGGGTTTTTCAGTCGTTTTGGTCATAAATAGGGTATCGATTTTTACACTCTAGTCTTGAATTCTTATAAGTAAAGGCTTTTTAAAACAAATTGAGGTAAAAATTATTGGGAAAATGTGCAACGTTTCGACCGAACTTCTGTCATTATCAAGCTTAAAAGTGAAGATAAAATTTTTGCATACATATAAATAAAAAAACTAAGAAGTAAAAGTATGTAAAGTATGAGAATGTACGAAAGGGGTTGTTAAAAACATGCAAGAATAAAAAAGGATCAAAACACTTTCGCACCAATTGAGTCTGACTGTACATTGAGGCTTCGTCTCAGTTCATTAATTAAAAACATTTCATAAATGAGACAGTCAAACTTGCTCTTGCACTTTTTTAAGATGGTAAAATTCCTCATAAGGTCATTGGGCACATAGGAATGTTCCACACGGAAATGCTTTCCAATGGAGGAAGAGGCATTCTTGTGCTCGTCAAAGTGTTGATGCAAATGCTGCAGTGTGTAACCAACATAACCTGTATCACACAGGTCACATTTAAACTGATAAACAAGGGATTGTTGGTTGACAATGGGAGGCTTGACTTCACGCAGTTTCAGATGC
Source organism: Montipora capricornis (assembly GCF_036669925.1). Classification (NCBI taxonomy): domain Eukaryota; kingdom Metazoa; phylum Cnidaria; class Anthozoa; order Scleractinia; family Acroporidae; genus Montipora; species Montipora capricornis. The sequence goes on from NC_090896.1 coordinate 16,741,440, forward strand.
TGTTTAATCTTGTGGCTAACAAATATGGGCTGGACGGTCACTTGAATTTTCTTGGCTTAGATCTTCAAGTTGTGCTCTTACAATATCCGCTGAAGACTGGTCCTTAAATGGCAGAACAGCGGGAACTGCTTTTAATTCGTTGTTAACAGCTGGTAACTCGAGAACAGGTTGATCAGAAGCTTTGACTGTGATAAGGCGCGAGATGGTGGAATTAATTAACCTGTCTGGATAACTAAGACGAGAAAACACCATTTTGAGCCGATTACATTCATCAGAAAAGTATGACCAGTTGGATGAGAGGCGGAACGCACGATCAGGCATAGTTTTCAATAAGCAGCGCTTGTAGCGATCATCAACATGGCTCTTGTAATGCAGCAAAAGGCCAGTGTTGGTAGGTTTGACTCAAACAACTCGGAGTTGGAAGAAGATTCACAACCTGTAAACCCACAAAATGATGTAAAATTCCTTGTGTTCAAAGAGCAATTGGATAAGATTTTGAAGAAATGCCCTGAATGTGGTGCAGCTATAAGAAAAAAGCATACATCCACCCATGGTACTCTGTTACTAGTTACACTAAAGTGCATCAATGGCCACGCCTACACTTGGAACAGCCAGCCCATGATAAGAGGGATGGCTGCTGGAAATCTTTTTATGTCCTCTGCAATTCTACTGAGTGGGGCTACCTACATTAAAATAGCTACATTGGCTGAAATCTTAGGATTATGTTTTTTCAGTGAGAAAACATTTTATACCATTCAAGACTCATATTTATTTCCAGTAATTAATGAAGCTTGGCAACAAGAACAAAACAGTGTATTTAATGACCTGAAGGGCAATGATTTGTGGCTTTCTGGGGATGGTCGGTGTGATAGCCATGTAAGCATTAATTCTGACATGAAACGAAACTACCCTGACGTAGAGCATCAATTTGATGTCTGGCATTTAGCAAAAAGTGTAACCTAGAAATTAACTGAAAAGGCAAAGAAGAAGGAATGTGGTGATATTTTCCCCTGGATGAAGTCCGTGTCCAACCACCTCTGGTGGTCAGCAGACACATGTAATGGGGACAGAGAACTCTTACGGGAGAAGTGGATATCAATTGTCCACCACACTGCTAACATACATCAATGGGATAGTGCTGATCTTTACCATGAATGTCCTCACCCACCCATCCCAAGAGATGGCTGAGACCCGGCTCACCAGCACACAAGGCACTAAGGAAAGTGGTGTGTGACAAGAACCTACTGAAGGACATTCAGCAATCGACACTCAATTGCCACACTGGATCCTTGGAGGTTTATCACAGTGTCCTAAGCAAATACCTTCCTAAACGTCAGCACTTTTGGTATAAGGGCATGGTTGCTCGATCACAGCTAGCAGCGCGTAACCATAATGCAAACACCAGCAGAAAACATGCTACTGTCTTAAGCAGAGAACAGGAAGAAGAGTTTCGCTACAAGGTGGTCTTCACCAAAGGAAGTAAGGAATGAGTAGCAAAACCAATTATGGAGAAGTTTACAAGGCATCATCTGCAACCAACGTTGGAAGCCATAGTAAAACGAAAGAATCAAGATGCTGCTGACAGAAGTGCCACAATCATAGCACCTCATATCCCGCACAACATTGCCAACGCCCCTCGACTGGATAAGTCAGAGGCACACATCTAGATTTTCTGCTTCTTGACACAGTAATAATTTCTTTGAATGGTTTTGAGCAATGATTTTCTCTGACAATATTTTCCACAAAAAACTAACACTTTCATTGTTAGTTATCTCCGTGCATTTATTTAGCAAAAGTCTTGAAAACAGCACATGTATTAGACGCAGATTATTAATAATGGCAAAGACATAGGTTAGAGAAACTTGTTTATAAGTAAATATTTCCATGCATCTTGCTCCATGAGCTCTTCACCAAATATTACTGTGCCTTTTTTCCTGGAAATGTTTTGTTTTGATTTAGACTATTGGCCATCTACTTACATTTACCAAAGAAAAAGTTTCTCCATTAACCCTTTGATGCCCAAACCGGCCAGACTTAATATTTTACTGTCTAATGTCAGACGATTTTACTCGTCAATGGGTTGAACAGGAGGAAGAATGTTTCACCTGCCAAAGAAGGAAGTGTACGTACATGAATATGTACTCGGTAGGTACAAAACACCGGATGAGGTCAAACGTCACAGGTCAATGTTTTACCAATACAGAAAGTATCCTAAACATTCATAAAAGCTAAGGTTAGGTTTATGAATGCTTAGGATACTTTCTGTATTGGTAAAATAATGACCTGTGACCTGTACCTGCGCTCAGTAACTAATAGTGAAGGCAAAAATATAAAAACAACATTTCAATACCATTCATTAACTTCAAACTGGTAAATAACAAGCACAAAAAACATCATCTGATCGAAATATCGGTACTTCTGGCCATATAAATTTACACAGGAGGAAAAATGTTTGACCTTTCAAAGAAGAAAGCGTACATGAATACTGCTCAGTAACTAAATATAAAAACACCATTTGAATACGATTCATTAATTTCAAATTGATAAATAACAAGCACCAAAAATATCATCTGAACGAAATACTTCTGACCATTGGTTATTTTTTTTCAGACAAAATTCCATAAACAAGAAAACCCATAGATCAGCAAATTATTTTAATGCAGTACTATTTACTGCAATATATTGTAAACAATAGCAATACATAACCATAACTAACTGTTAGTTTCAAAACTTCAACTAAAATCAATTTCTGCTGGTTTGAATCCGGCATATTCGCCGTTCTCTTCTGGAAATTCCATTTTAATGGCTTTCACAACACACGCTGGAATCACTCGCCAGTTTTTCTGTCCTAGAAAATGATGATCCCACCAAGTAAACTGACGGTAGGCTACTAATCGAGATGTTCTGAAACAGATTAAAAATCAGCGGGTTATACAGTGAACAGACATATCTTCAGGAGCTAATTTGTCACAGCAACCAACCTGTTCTCCATAGGATCCGGCAAGGGATTACATCATGCGTTGTGAATTGCCACAAGAGTAGTATGTAGCACATCAGTATTGAGACACACAATCCTGAATTTAGATTGGTTGGTAATGCATTCAACCACTGACGTGTCAAATTTTGGACTCAATGCGTCCAGTTCTTGACAGCAAAAACATTCATCTGCTGTGGACATGGCTGCACAGTTTCCACCACAAAGACACCATTTGGTGTTCCCGACTCTGGCATTAAAATTCGATGATTCTACCTCTCCTTCGCTTTCTTCTTCCCATTCGGCCGGTACTTCATTAGGAGGATAAGTTGGTCCAACTGAAATGGCTGAAAACAGCAAAATAAGCAAAAAAAGATCCATAGCAGCACTTGTGTTTACCTCGTTTCTCTTCATTAGGAAATCTCTGTTCCCCACATCATACGTCACAGCATGCTGCTGATTTAGTTTTTGAGCCTGCAATGAAAAGGCCGAAAAAGCCCAACTTCGAAGTTAATTTTCTTGCAAAAAACAGGAAAGGAGACTTCTGCAAACTTAACTTTACTTATGGTAGGCATTCCAAAAAAATCTTGAAAAAAATGCGGATTTTGGCCTTCAGTTCCCCTTTAAAAGCACGAGGAAGTTTGACTGTCTCATTTATGAAATATTTTTAATTAATGAACTGAGACCAAGCCTCAATGTACAGTCAGACTCAATTCGTGGGAAAGTGTTTTAATCCTTTTTTATTCTTGCATGTTTTTAACACCCCCTTTTGTACATTCTCATACTTTACATACTTTTACTTCTTAGTTTTATTTATTTATATGTATGCAAAAATTTTATCTTCACTTTTAAGCTTGATAAGTTCGGTCGAAACGTCGCGCATTTTTCCGATAATTTTTACCTCTATTAATGTTCAATTCGTTTTTTTATTTAGAAGCTACTTCTTTATCATGTAACCTACTTAATAAAAGCAGATAAACATTGCCGTTAACACTGGTCTGAACTAGGGAATTAATTATAAGGCAGGTCTGCACGAGGGTATTGATTTAAGGGTCAGGTCATAAATTGGGTATCATATTTTTGGTCAGGTCATAAATAGGGTACCCAATTTTTCTGGGAGTCCCCCCCCCCCCTCGGCCAGAAGAAACTCGACACTTTTGTCAAAGAAAGGCTTATGGTCCCAAAGGGAGATGAGTATCGTAAGAAGCTTAGGGACCCTCTTCCCAAAAATAAAGCGCCCACATTTGTTTCTCTTTATGAGGCTGAAAAGAAAGAAAGAGAAAAGTCTGCCGCTATCAAAGCTGACAAAAAGATCCTTCAACGCATCATTACAGTGTACGATGCTGGTAGAAGAGTAGATTTGCCTCGAATTCTCAGCCACGCGTTAGTGTCTGTTCCCCTTGCTATCGCAGATACCAATGCTCAGCTACGATCTGGAAATAAATCCGTGTTGATAGAGCTACTGTCTGGTGGGATGGAAGATACTCGGATCACACTAGTCCCAGGATGTTCGACACTAGTCGTTGACGGTCAAGCATTAGTCATGGCTCTAGGAATACCATCAGAGTGTAACACATTCGATGATCTCGTAGATAGATGTTTGAAAGCTTTCCTTGCCTGTGGAAAGGACTATGACCGGATGGATGTTGTATTCGACAGGTACAGGGAAACTTCAATCAAGTGCGCGATTAGAAAAAAGCATTCCCAAGGCCACTCGCCCATTCAAAGAGTTATTGAAGATGGGACAGTACTTCTGCCTAGGTCGTGGTCAAACTTTTTGGCTCTTGATGAAAACAAGGCAGATCTTGCATGCTTTCTATCGGAAAAGCTTCTTGCAGGTGCTCCAGTCAGCAGGATCATCATTTGAATGATTTTGCAAACATCCAGAAATTCAATAATTGCAGAAAGAAGTAAGATGTCTGCAATACAGATCATGAACGTTAATACTGTAAATATCCTAGTTAATATCGGAGCAATTCAATTTCTATAGCAGCTGTAACTACCGGAACAAATTACTGGATTAGTAATGTTGTTTCTTTCTTGACTCTGCCGTAAAATGTGTCTAAATGCTGAATAGCCTAAAACCTCGTTTTCAATAGTCACGTGACCAGAAAAATCAAGTGATTTTCGAAAGGTTCCTGCAAGGTACTGTAAGTAATAAATTGTATCCATTAACTGTGGATCTGAACAAAATATGACCGTTTGAGAGAACTCTGAATCCTCAAACAACACCCAGCCTCGTTTTCATGTCATAATGTATCAATGTTACCATTAACAGCTAATTTCAAGGTCTAAATGGGCGAACCAAGCTTGGTAAACAAAATTTTCGTGTTCAGCACCTAATTTTCATCAAGAAAAGTGTGTTTACCAACTTTTCCTCGAATTTGCCGACAGAAGTTCTCTTTTGCAAAAGTTGTCCCAGTCTATGGTAACATTTTCTTTATCCAGAAGTGTACATATCTCTAGTTTTAGCCTTTCTTCTGTTAAGGTCACCTTTCTCGCCAAATGTGGTTGTTGCTCAAAAAACCGATGTGATTTTAATAACATAGCCAGACAGTGTCTGCAAGTTAGGGTTTCCAAGATATGAGGGTTGGGAACTTTAAGGTGAGGCTAGCCCACCCATAAAAGCAGTCATTCTCTCTCACAGAGGGACCTTTGGAGGAAAAACAAAAAATGGCGGATGCTTGGTGATCAAGTTGTCGTCCAACACAGCGTTTAAAGCCAAAAATTGACCAAGTCAAGTCAATGTATTACTTGGAGGCTTCTACTGGTGATGAATAAAGGAAGACAGATTAATTTTTTTCAAAACCTTGAAAGCTGTGTCGGTGTTTTGGAAAAGAACTTTTCGTACCACAGACTTACACTCACTCACTAAAACAAGATGGCCATGATTTTCCCTCGTGCAACATTCAAGTGCAATTTTCGACATCTTACTAATTTCTTTCTGTCTTAAGTTTGCCTAAATGTCATTGAACTGTGGATGAACTACGAGCGATTTTCGACAAAAAGCCTACTCCTCTGAAAGATGAGTATGTCGAGATTAAATCTTTTATTGAAGAGGCAAAGCAAATATACGATGAAGTTCTGAAGAAACTCACTGAAAAAGAAAGAAGTGTAAAGAAGTCAAAAAGGAGAACAAGCTCTTGAAATCCGTAGCAAATACACTAGATTCTCATGTCAAAAAACTGATGGTTGCCTGCAATGAATTGGAACAGTACTCGAGGAGAGAGTGCCCAGAAAAGTTTGAGAGGTTATGGGTGTTGAAATTGAACAAGATCATATTTCAGTTTCTCACCGGTTGCCTACTAGACGATATTCATCGGAATAAGCAATGTTTCTGCTGCAATTAAATTCAATAAAAGTTTTGAGTAAATGAAATGGAGGATTTTTGAGGCCCAATTTCAACATGCTGTTTGTCAACAAAAGGCGACCTTTGACCATCAAAGCGGAGGCGAGGTATACTGAAATCACACACGCTAATCTCGATTTAGGCACCAAAAAATTCAAGACTTTAGGTTTGATGGAACTACTGTAGGTAAAATGGAACGTGTCATTGAAATTTAACTGCCTTTGGTTTAAGAGTGACATATCTGGTAATTAAAATAACTCACGTAAAAATTTGCATACTAGTAAGATTCATTCCAATCCATATTTTTACGCAAACAAGTTTCCTTAATTCACTTTCTGAACATACCTGAAAAACAAACCGAGAAAAGTATATCCCCCTTTATCTAAGTATGCGCTGGTTGGATTTTCCTCGAAGCCCTCAATCGACCATCGAACGGTCAACCAGTCGAACGCTTTGTGACCTTTGTGAGTTGTGCTGTGATTGTGTTGTCAGAGCTGTCACGCAAGAGATTAGGACAAAGCACACATACCAATGGCTTTGTGCGGTTATTCTGAGTTTGTTGGGCGAATTTCTGGCGGAAGTTCTGATAATCCAGCAAATGTTCAATGTGTAACAATAGCAAAATGTGATAAGGACACCAAGCTATAAAGTGTCGGATTCTTCTCTGGATACAGTGGCTAGGCTTTTGCTCTTACGTGCAGGTAAGCTTTAACTGAAATCACTTACATTAAGATATTGAGCAGGAAATCACTTTGCGAAATCTGCAGCTACTACCTATTACAGACTTAATGTCAAAAGCAGAAAACCGCCCACCAGAAATGGACCTAAAAACACTGCTGCCACAGCACTGCCACAGTCGTGTTGTTGGATATACCTCATTCTTTAATCCATGAGGCAAGCACTGCGGCACTAGCCAGTCTACTCTGCTCAATTTAACCTTGAGTCGACTAAGGCACTGCGGCACCAGCCATTCTACTCAATTCACTCTATCCGACGTGAACCGCGCAAAACCTACTTTCATTCCATAACGAGCCGCGACTGAACGGAAGTTTAAGTATTTGAAAGGATGGTTGCTACGGGATGACGTCATTATCCGCCTTAGTGTACATCATCACTTCGACACCTCTTTGATATCACTTTGTACAAACGTTTTGTATTGTGAGGTAGTGAAGACTGGTTATTTTAATATAATGGACAGTATTGGCTTTGTCAGGTCTTTGCTTTCATGTAATATTTCTACGTAAGCAAAAGCAGGAAAATTTACTTTCCCTTGATCGAGTGCAGCGATAGATGCCTTCGAACTTCTTGCATGGCTAAATTGATGCATTCTTCTATAACTCATCGAAGGCAATGGTTTCTTCTGAACGGAAAGATTTGCGGCGCCCTAAGTTTTTGAAAACGTATGTCAAGGAGCCCTTTGGTAGCAAATTTTCCAATGGAATTTGCCTTGGTTCCTGTCGAGAACTTGAAAAATGGCGGGAGTTTTGACCAACCATCGATACTGCAAGACAATAGAGTGGCCATCGCATCTTTGTTTGGAGTGATTTCTGCCATCCTCCGGCAGAAATTTAAAGAGTGCGAAAAATTGGAAAGTATGCTTGGATTGTCAGTGCCCTAAACTCACTTCAAATCGATGCAGAGCGCGATGAAATTTAAAGCGCGATCGACCCAGTAAGCTACTACCAACTACTTAAATCAAAGATGATCTTGATCGTGGGCAGGAGCGGTTGAAGAAATTCATAACGTGAAATTTTTAACACTGGAGGCGAAGAGGTCGCCGGATCTGATTAATCAGAGAAAGAGAAAATTTAGAAAATGGTTCAGGAATCAAGGTTCAAGTTGTAATAACATTTTTTTTTTGTTTCACATTCATTGTTCGAGGCCAATTTGTCTATCCTTTCTGGTTCACACAATCTGAAGTCATGGCATTCAGCTCTAGTAATTTCATGAGCTTATGTGGCATATATAACATGTTTACTTAATTTTCTTTGATATTCACTATGAATTGTGGCAAAATTATATCGTATATCCTTTCTGTTCATCCAGACTGAAGTGGTATTCAGAGTAATATCTGAGTTCCACTGGGATATATAACATGTTTAGTAATTCTTTGTTGACCTTCGGCGTTCATCAAGACCAATGTTGTATATCTTTTCTGGTTCACCCAAGCTGAAGTCCTGGCATTTGGTGTCATCCCTAAGCACGTCTGAGATATATAACACGATTTGTTTCTTTAACATATGCTATCCTTTCTGGTTCACCCAGGCTGAAGTCCTGGCATTCTGTGTACTGCCTGAGTGCTTCTGGTTATATAACAGGTTTTGTTTCTTTTCATTGAAAAATTCACTTTTAACTAGGCTATAATGTTATCTATCCTTTCTGGTTCACCCAGGCTGAAGTCCTGGCATTCTGTGTGATGCCTGAGTGCTTCTGGGATATATAACAGGTTTTGTTTCTCTTCGTTGAAAAATTCACTTTTAACTAGGCTATAATGTTATCTATCCTTTCTGGTTCACCCAGGCTGAAGTCCTGGCATTCTGTGTGATGCCTGAGTGCTTGTGGGATATATAACAGGTTTTGTTTCTTTTCGTTGAAAAATTCACTTTCAACTAGGCAATAATGTTATCTATCCTTTCTGGTTCACCCAGGCTGAAGTCCTGGCATTCTGTGTGATGCCTGAGTGCTTCTGGGATATATAACAGGTTTTGTTTCTTTTCGTTAAAAAATTCACTTTTAACTAGGCTATGATGTTATCTATCCTTTCTGGTTCACCCAGGCTGAAGTCCTGGCATTCTGTGTGATGCCTGAGTGCTTCTGGGATATATAACAAGTTTTGTTTCTTTTCTTTCAAAAATTCACTTTTAAGTAGGCTAAAATGTTATCTATCCTTTCTGGTTCACCCAGGCTGAAGTCCTGGCATTCTGTGTGATGCCTGAGTGCTTCTGGGATATATAACAGGTTTTGTTTCTTTTCGTTGAAAAATTCACTTTTAATTAGGCTATAATGTTATCTATCCTTTCTGGTTCACCCAGGCTGAAGTCCTGGCATTCTGTGTGATGCCTGAGTGCTTCTGGGATATATAACATGTTTTGTTTCTTTTCTTTAAGACAAATTCACTTTTAACTAGCCTATATGTTATCTATCCTTTCTGGTTCACCCAGGCTGAAGTCCTGGCATTCTGTGTGATGCCTTAGTGCTTCTGGGATATATAACATGTTTTGTTTCTTTTCTTTGAAAAATTCACTTTTAATTAGGATATAATGTTATCTATCCTTTCTGGTTCACCCAGGCTGAAGTCCTGGCATTCTGTGTGATGCCTGAGTGTTTCTGGGATATATAACAGGTTTTGTTTCTTTTCTTTGAAAAATTCACTTTTAACTACGGTATAATGTTTATCTATCCTTTCTGGTTCTCCCAGGCTTATGTCCTGGCATTCTGTGTGACGCCTGAGTGCTTCTGGGATATGTAACATGTTTTGTTTCTTTTCTTTAAGACAAATTCACTTTTAACTAGGCTATAATGTTATCTATCCTTTCTGGTTCACCCAGGCTGAAGTCCTGGCATTCTGTGTGATGCCTGAGTGCTTCTTGGAT